>NC_053392.1:336889759-337236009 GCF_905171765.1 Bufo bufo | reverse complement strand
GCTGTTTATAACTGGAATCTGTGTTGCCGTTCATACAGGCACAGATTGTTTTCTGCACAGTTTTGAAATCAGAGTCAAGCAGGGACATGGAACCTGCATGACATCCGTACAGAAAGTGTAGCCATGCAGCACCGATTAACTCCACTGAGTGGTCCATGGTTAGATATGTGGCATGACAAAATACAATCTGAGCCAAAATCCGAGGATCACATACATTTTTTCTGAAATGTATTTTAAGCCATGGAACACACCTAATATTTATAATACAGTGAGGTGTACCGGCCTTGGCTCCATCTGTGCAATGCACATGCGCCTTCTGAGACATCAATCAGGCTATCAAACGAGAGCAAGAGGGGTTTATTCCGAAGATCAAAAATATGCCAGTTCCTTCTACAACAGACTGCGTACGCTGCACTCCAAGCATACAGTGAGGGAGAATTTTTGATAAAGATTGTAGAGGTACTCCACACCATATGTTCTGTTTAAGGGGCATATGTGTGGAAAAGCTTTTCTGGTGCTACAGATCCCCAGGTACAGTAATTACATCTTTTTGCCTCTGCAGGAGAAATTCATTTTTGAGCTCAAAGGGCTGTTCATGTAATGTACAACCAATCAAAGCATAGCATTCCAGAGCAGGGGATAGTCTCTGCAGCAGCTCTGACTAATAAAGGCAAGGGCGTCTGGGTGGGGGGTACCTCTCTCCACTGTATTTAAATGACCTATCAGGCAGACAACTCCTTTAAAAGGATAAAATATTGGGTGCCTGCACATGATGCAGATTATGCATGTTTTTTCTCTGCATATTTCATGCAAGAAAAAACGCAGCGTAATACAGTGCCAGCAAAGTGAATGAGATTTTACAAATCTCATTTACACTTTGCTTTTTTCCCTAGTTGTGGAAACTGACCTGCTGTGAAGATTTTAAAGGTCAATTGTTTGTGCAATTCCACATCTTTTGTAGAGTGGTTTTACCTAAAAACTTTTATGGGGATTATATACATAAACAGAAAATCTGCACAGAAAACTGCACTAAAACAGCGATAAGTAGTGCGGATTTATGTGCAAGTACAAATATCATTTTACAACTTAATTAATATAATTTTAAATAAAGGAACTTAAATAAAACCAAACTCACTACAGATGATGAATTATTCAAATCTGCAACCAAAAACTATAATCTATAGAGCACATTTATTAAGACCGGCGTTTTAGACGCCGGTCTTAATAAAGTCGTAAGCTGGTGGTGGATCCGCCTGAGTTATGAAGAGGCGCCGGCCTCTCCATTACTTCGGCAGATCCTCCGCCAGTTCTAAATGTAAGACAGATTCCTTGCTGTCTTACATTTAGACCTTTTGCATAGAAAATGGTCAATTAGATGGGCCTGCCGGCCTGTCCACTTCCCCACCACGTCCACAATTTTAGACCTGGTGTGTGCGGGGAAAAGTCGCAGATTGCGTTGCAACTAACCGTTGCGGCATAATCTGCGCCTGAAATACGCCTAGTTTAGGTGTATTTCAGATTAATAAATGACCTCCTATATATACATGTGTGTGTAGATATGTACATAAAATTCTATATGCATACACGTATACACACAAAGATTTTATTTATATATATATATATATATATATATATATATATAAATATATCAAAAGGAAATAATGGCGGCACTGGAAACAAACAATATGGGTGCTAAGTCCAGGGATGTAGCTGCTTACCCCAGATGAACAATGACGAAAAAAGGACAGCACTCCAGGTAAAAGAGTAGTGGTGTTTAATCACCCATGTGGATGGCAACGTTTCAGCTCAAACAAGAGCCTTTTTCAAGCTCTTGAAACGTTGCCATCCACATGGGTGATTAAACACCACTACTCTTTTACCTGGAGTGCTGTCCGTTTTTCGTCATTATATATAAATATATATATATATATATATAATGAACTTCCCTGTATTTCAGCATACTTTAGCATATTATCAATATCTGAATATTATATAGGTTGGCTTTTCTGAAAGATACCAACCCAAATATCTAATCACCACCCCAACTCATGCACAACTTTGACATCACAGCCCAAGTCTATTTGCCTCAAGATAATGAAACAGTCTTTAATATTCATATTTCGTATTAATGGCCTCGCTATTTCTAAAACGTAATTTCTGTTGTAATGGCAGGAAGCTGTTCTTTAGCAGTAATATCAGGTAGCCTAATAACAGAGCTAAGTGGCTAAAAGTATAATTTCATACATTGGTGAAAACGAAATTACATAATTCTGTTCAAACTTTGCCTGTCACAAAGGAAATATGACCTTGTTATGTCCTGATTTTTATATGCATGTTGAACCAGATATACAGAAATAAACTAAAGTTTAAGCCTTTTGCTGCGAGGGGAGTTTGGACACTTTGCACCTCTGGTAGCCAGAACAATTTTCTCATGTACAAATAAAACCTAATTTACAAAATTAAAAAAAAAAATCACACCAACCCCCCATACCCATACACACTCCTTAATACTGAAACTGCCACACTAAGAAGGAAAAGTTGTTGAATTATAGAAATCACAAGATCTATAGACATAATTATGATATGCAAGGCATAAAAGTATGGAAACTAAATATTCAAAACATCTCAACTTATTCAGCATTGCATATAAGCGTCAATCTTAGAAATACACACACTTACACGCCTTGGCATGCTATCAGTGAGGTTATTAATAGTTGCCTGAGGAATGTTCTGCAACGCTACATGGACTTGGGCACAGAAATGATCAAGACACTATTTACCTCCCAAGGCATGTTATGTGACGTCCAATTTCACTTGCAATACAGAATAGATCACTATGTGCCATTTTTTCTAATCAGATCTGTCCATGTGCACCTCTTGCTGTCATTCCAGTTAGTTGTCCTTCTCCCAACCACTGGGACATGCAACATTGAACAGTGCTGACATCTTGGCCTAGGCATGTAGAGACATGCCAAAGTGATAAACCAAGGTCTCTAGTTCAAGGATTCTGTCCCTCTCAGTTTGTGATGTTTCATGTGGCTAAAAAAATTTGGTCTCAATCTGGATTGTACGCCCCTCCCACATGCCACAGATTGGAGCTAGGTGCTTTAAAATGTAATAATCTGCAGATTTTAGCGACACCTGCTACTTGCTCAATTTGCGTAACATTACAGCTTGTTCTTTTTGGTATTGCAATTTCAATGTTGAGGAGTGCATTTTCTAAAAGGAGATACATATGTTGTCAAAATTCCTTTCAGCACATACACACACAGACACATTTATGCAATTTTGCGTAAAATTTAAATTTTTCATAAATATTGCATAAAAGTCGATATTGGCAAGTAAAAGTGTGACCCAAGCAGAAAGTGATATGCACCACAACTCCTAAAAGGTATTTATAAATGTTATTTAGGCCTAAATTCTACCGGACTATCTACAGGATAGGGGATAAGTATCTAAATGGTGACTGCCAGGAACACCACTGAACACAAAAACAAGGATCCCATGTCGGAGTATGAATGGAGCAGCAGGTTGTGCATGCTTGCTGCCATTACATTCATTTTCTATGGGACTTCTGCTATCCCAGCGGTCAGGCCCTCACCAGATACTTATCCCCACCTAACTTAGCACCACCCATTTAAGCTACTGTACTCTCACCAGATGCTGAGGCACTTTCTAAGAATGTGCCCTTCAGGCTTACCCGCTTGCATGTATGTCAATGTAAAATTAATTGAGCAATCTATGAGACCTTCACAAAGACACTGCCAATACATTATGACCTTTCTATGCCACACTGTAAAATATTGACCACTCTGGCACTCAATGATCCTCCACTGTATGGTACTATCCTCTTCTCTACCAGAACAAGTTATTTCTTCTCTAGCAACATCTTTGACATTAGCAACAGCATGAAATCGTCGCATTCACACGACCATATGTATTTTTGCGATCCGTAAAACAGGGATCCACAAACAATACAGATGACATCCTTTTGACTTCCGTGTTGCATTGGTGTTTTTTGCGGATCGATTGTAACAATGCCTATCCTTGTCCAAACAATGGACAAGAATAGGACATGTTCTATCTTTTTTAGATGGCTACAGAACAGACACGCTGTGTACTGTGCGCATTTCTTGTGGACCCACTGAAATGAATCGTTACGCGTATGATCTGCACAAAATGCATATCGGATGCGGATTGAACAAAGGGTTGTGTGGATGGGGAATAATCCATATGCAAATAAACAGTTGAGTGCAATAAGGGGGGCTTGGGCACTCAGTGCGCCCTTGCTCCTCCTCCTTCCTCTCCCTTTCCTTCTGGATTGACAGCGCCAGGTGAGACGACTATGCAGGATCCTGGCCCTGTCAATCAAGAAGAAGACGGCAGGATTGGTAAAGGAAGCAAAAGGTGTACAAGGGTGCACACAGTGGCTCAGGATCAACTTAATCCTGATATAAGCAATGGCTTGCTTGCTAGGTGAAAGTTACCATTACGTTCAGCTAAACTAGCCCTACAAGTCATTGTGTGTGGTTTAACATAGAATTTCCTGGTGAGAGACTCCCTTTAAAACACTACAACACACCCAGAGGTACCCATACTACAGTAACCGCCAATGAGGGGGCAACCTAATGTGTCAGTCTCTGCCTCACCTCCTTGCTGAATCTAGAAGTAAAGCTTTTTGACAGCAACTTAGTGTCCAATCTCACAAGCACCTACAGAGTATCATAAATCCAGACTAGGCAGCCTTCCTCCCAAAAGATGAGAGGATAACATGCTACATTTTACATGCATACACAATCCATTTGCATTTGTTAGGTTGGACTGGGAAATCATTGTTCAATCTCTAACTCATATTGAGCCGATACTCCATGTTCTTGTAAATCCTGTCCCCTTACTCTGACCACACTGCAGTAGTTAAAGGAGTATCCTGGTTACATTAAGTAACCCCTATCCACAGGATACGGGATAACTATTAGATCACTGGAGGTCCTACCACTGGGAGTCCTACCAATCAGATAAACGAGGGTCCCGTACCCCCTGCACCCATTCTGAAATGAACGGAGTGGCCACACACATGCCCGACCAGCCGCTTTATTAAAGGGGTTCTCCGGGAATGAAGAAAATGAAAATACTTAAACATTACTTTATTATAAATATATTCCAAAATGTCTTTCATTATTTATAATGACTCGTTTTGTCTGTAGAGCAATCATTAGAGTAATTAAAATGGCCGCCGTCCTATTAGTACTCACAAAACCTGTCCTAATCACACAGGAGGACAAGTTACTTCACAACACTGAGATAAAGAACTGCCTCATGCTCCTCTTTGCTCTGATTGTCAGGGTTTATGGTCCTGAATACAGTTTAATATGATCTTCAGCTGAATCTCTGTGGGAATGGAGGTCATGAGGAGACATGAAGTACAGAGCGGAGGGTTTGGGTAAAGGGCAGCAGCACTTGTATGCAGTCTCCATTACCACAGTCTGTCCATCCTCTCTGTACTTCAAGTCTCCTCATGGACTCTATTCCTACAAAGGTTCAGATAAGGATCATATTAAACTGCATTCAGGACCATATTCCCTGACAAGCAGAGCAGAGAGGAGGATGAGGCAACTCTTCAGCTCAGTGTTGTGAAGTAACTTGTCCTTCTGTGTGATTAGGACAGGTTTTGTGTGTACTTATAGGACGACGGACATTTTATTCTCCTAATGAATGCCCCCCCCCAGACAAAACAAGCGATTATAACTAATGAAAGGTATTTGGGAATATATTTATAATAAACTAAAATTTTAGTATTTTCATTTTCTTAATTCCCAGAGAATCCCTTTAATTTCAGGGGGCCTGAGGGGTTATGGGACCCCTGTTCTTGTGATCCTACCACTGGGACCCGCACCAATCTAATATTTATTCCCATCCTAAGGGATAACTTAATAAAACTGGAATACCCCTTTAAAGTAAATGGTTTGCACTCTGACCCTTTCAAAATCCAACATAGCACTTAAAAGCAATGGCCCCTCTCCCCTACAATGCTCTTTTTCTAACCATTTAGCACTTCAAAGCAATGGCCCCTCTCCCCTACAATGCTCTTTTTCTAGCCATTTATTCTTAGTCTGAACTAACCCTGACAATATGGGGGACCCTATCGGCCCTGGTAAACAGAAACTTACTGCAGATAAATAAATCTTATTCTTCCTTAATTCCCATGTTTCATTTCCCAAGCACACAGTAGAACCTAAAGTATTATTGTTCCCTGCAGTCTTTCATGTTGAAACTAGCACTTTGAATGGAGCAGAAAGCACAGCTCCATTCAAAGTGTGGTGACAATGTTGGACTTGCACGGCCACTACTACATTTTGAATGGAGCTGTGCTTCCGGTTTCATTCAAAGTGCTAGTTCTGGAGCTGGAGGCTGCATGGCAATACTAATTGCTAGGGATACGGGGTACCCCCACTGATAATTCATCAACGTCAGATGTCAGCAGCCTTGAAAACCCCTTTAAAGTCAACAAGCAAAAACCTTAATTTAAAGCACTACTCTTGGCCAGGTATGAAACGGTATATCAGAATCAGGTTTCTACAGATTTTCTTTTCTCTGAAACGATGTACATGTATTTGTTAAGGGTGTATTGCATGGGCAGAAAATCTGCCAGATGAACGCTCGTTATCGGTCATCTTGCAGTGTAATACTGCCACCGATTGCCCGAAAGATCAGGATTTGCCGGCGCCAGATCGTGCTGTCTATAATATGCTGTCTCCAATGGAAACTATTTAGTCCTGGTTTTGAATGGCTGGAACAAACCTGAAAGCATTGTAGAGAACCTATTGTTTTGTTTCTTCACCGTGCAGTATGTTATACAAACAACATATTCCACCCCGATCAGGCAGACGGTTGTCGGGAGGGAAGCATTCCATCCCAGCAATTGCCTGCTTGCTAGTAGAGGAGACCGCTGCTATTACATGCAGCAATCTCCTCCGCAGCATTACACTGCAAGATGATTGCTAACGAGCATCCATATGAACTTTACTTTTCTTTTGTCTGTATGTTAAACAGAAGCAGAGATATCCAAAATTGTATTCATATGCAAATAAGCAAGTTGGAGCAACAGGGGCCGGAGCTGAATCCTTGGAGCTCTGCACAATCCCCCTCCCCTTGATTGACAGGACTAGACATGCTTAGGGCAGAGCTGTGTCCTAGCATGTACATACCATATACACTACTTACTACAGCTTTACTATCTTGTGAATATAGTTTTTCTATGCTTATGCTGGTTTATTACCAGGCACAATATATGACACCAGTAATATCTATTGGCTTTCTAAGTATAGAAAACCACTCTTCTCAATGTGATAAGGCTGTAGCCTAGAGGTAATTGTTCAGCCTTGCATACAGATGTCCCAGGTTCAAATCCCAGGAGAGATTTCTAGATTTTTTTTTCTCTCTTTACTTAAACTCATAATAAAAGGCTATAGTTTTACTATATTATACTATAGAGGTTTTCTATTCTGGGTGACCTGTTGCATGTGTGCTTGGCAGCTGAAGGCATCTGTGTTGGTCACATATTCAAAATGATGTTTTATTATATGCAAATGAGCCTGTAGGAGCAAAGGGGCATTGCTGTTTCAACTCTGCTTTCTCTGCAACTTTTGTGCGCTCTCCACTTTGACAGTGAGAGTAAACGTGATCACACCTTGACCTGTCAATCAAAGTGGAAAGGGAGCAGAACTTGCAGACAGAGCAGAGCCTGTAGGTGTAATGGCAATGCCCCAGTTGCTCCTAGAGGCTCATTTGCATATGTTAAAACGTAATTTTTCTCAGCAATGTGAGCACATATGAACATGGGACCAACACAGATGCCTTTAGTTGCTAAGCGCACATGCAATAGGTCAGCCAGTTTCATAGGTACAACTCTGCTGACAGATGCCCTTTAAGCTATATAAAGGAATAACATTATATATTTTAATGGATTTTTTGGGCCTGTCATACAATTGAACTTGCTAAGTAACAATGAGGACTTTTGCCCTCTTTTACCCATTTTCATATGAGTCCATCAACTACACAGGGAAAAAAAAAGGTATGAACCATGGTTACAAATGTGTCTCTTAACAGGTAATGAGATAAGTCCACTTGTTTCTGACCACTAATAAATATATTAAAATTATTATGACAAACATCAGCAGAAAAACTGGATCTGTATGCAGACAGTACATCAGTATCCACCTACAATCAACTATAAGCCATCATTATAAAATTCTCTGCTAACTAAACAGTTAAACTAAAAAGAAAGGTAAAGTAATCCTGAATTATACATATAGTATGTAACATAGCACTCACTATACTAGTATAAATAATAATATGGGCTCATAACAATAGACAGAAAGGATTTATTAAAACCATACGAACCATAATGACTAATTTACATAACCTCAAAGCGGATATTTAACTAAGTGAAAATAAAGATCAAGCTGTCAAGGCTATATTCATGATTTCCAGTCTGTATCTAATTTCAAGTAGGTGGTCCAGAGACAAATTAAACAAGAGCACAGTCACTCTGTTCTTGAGAATTAGGTCAGAAGGTTCAGGTGACCTGGCTCCTTTATTCTTTGCTCATAAAATTATCAGAGATACTGATCTTACACAAGAATGTAATGTAATGCATAACATTTTTTTTTATTCAAGATGGACATCAACGTATCTGAAAATGCCAGAAAATATAAAAATACTTATCCTATACAGCGAACTGGAAAAACACAATTCTGCAATAGTTATTTTTTTACGGTGTTGACTATGTGGTAAAACTGACCTGTTACTTTCATTCTCCAGGTCAGAATGATTACAATGATACCACACTTGTATAGTTTTTCTTGTGTTTTAATACTTAAAAAAAATTAAAAACCTTGAAAAAAATTGATTTTTTTTCATCACCATACTCTGACCCTTATAACTTTTTTTGTGGTTATGCGTACGGAGCTGTGTGAAGGCTCATTTTTTGTGGAGCGGTCTGTACTTTTCAGTGAATTTGAAGTGTGTGTGACTTTTTGACCACTTTTAACCCCTTAAGGACACGGCCATATTTCACCTTAAGGACCAGGCCATTTTTTGCAAATATGACCAGTGTCACTTTATGTGGTGATAACTTTAAAACGCTTTTACTTATACAGTCCATTCTGAGATTGTTTTTATGTCACATATTGTACTTCATGACACTGGTAAAATGGAGTCAAAAAAATTCATTTTTATTTATAAAAAAATACCAAATTTGCAAGAAATTTTGAAAAATTTGCAAATTTCTACGTTTCAATTTCTCTACTTCTAGAATACATAGTAATACCTACAAAAATAGTTATTACTTTACATTCCCTATATGTCTACTTCATGTTTGGATCATTTTGGGAATGACATTTTATTTTTTGGGGATGTTACAAGACTTAGAAATTTAGAAGCAAATCTCGAAATTTTCAAAAACCCACTTTTTAACCCCTTAAGGACTTGGCCATTTTTTGCAAATCTGACCAGTGTCACTTTAAGTGCTGATAACTTTAAAACGCTTTGACTTATCAAGGCCGTTCTGAGATTGTTTTTTCGTCACATATTGTACTTCATGACACTGCTAAAATTGGGTCAAAAAAGTTAATTTTTTGGCATAAAAAAAAACATATTTACCAAAAATTTGGAAAAAATTAGCAAATTTCAAAGTTTCAGTTTCTCTACTTCTGTAATACATAGTAATACCCCCAAAAATTGTGATGACTTTACATTCCCCATATGTCTACTTCATGTTTGTAGCATTTTGGGAATATTTTATTTTTGGGGATGTTACAAGGCTTAGAAGTTTAGAAGCAAATCTTGAAATTTTTCAGAAATTTACAAAAACCCAATTTTTAGGGACCACTACAGGTCTGAAGTCACTTTGCGAGGCTTACATAATAGAAACCGCCCAAAAATGACCCCATTCTATAAACTACACCCCTCAAGGTATTCAAAACTGATTTTACAAACGTCGTTAACCCTTTAGGTGTTGCACAAGAGTTATTGGCAAATGGGGATGAAATTTGAGAATTTCATTTTTTTGCCTAATTTTCCATTTTAACCCATTTTTTCCACTAACAAAGCAAGGGTTAACAGCCAAACAAGACTGTATCTTTATTGCCCTGACTCTGCCGTTTACAGAAACACCCCATATGTGTCCGTAAACTACTGTACGGGCACACAGTAGGGCGTAGAGTGAAAGGTGCAACGTATGGTTTTTGGAAGCCAGATTTTGCTGGACTGGTTTTTTGACACCATGTCCCATTTGAAGCCAGATTTTGCTGGACTGGTTTTTTGACACCATGTCCCATTTGAAGCCGCCCTGATGCACCCCTAGAGTAGAAACTCCATAAAAGTGACCCCATCTAAGAAACTACACACCTCAAGGTATTCAAAACTGATTTTACTAACTTTGTTAACCCTTTAGGTGTTGCACAGGATTTAATGGAAAATAGAGATACAATTTCAAAATTTCACTTTTTTGGCAGATTTTCCATTTTAATAATTTTTTTCCAGTTACAAAGCAAGGGTTAACAGCCAAACAAAACTCATTACTTATGGCCCTGATTCTGTAGTTTACAGAAACACCCCATATGTGGTCATAAACTGCTGTACGGGCACACGGCAGGGCGCAGAAGGAAAGGAATGCCATACGGTTTTTGGAAGGCAGATTTTGCTGGACTGGTTTTTTGACACCATGTCCCATTTGAAGCCCCCCTGATGCACCCCTAGAGTAGAAACTTCAAAAAAGTGACCCCATTTTGGAAACTACGGGATAGGGTGGCAGTTTTGTTGGTACTAGTTTAGGGTACATATGATTTTTGGTTGCTCTATATTACACTTTTTTGGTAACAAGAAATAGATTTTTTAGCTTTTTTTTTTGTTATTTACAACATTCATCTGACAGGTTAGATCATGTGGTAATTTTATAGAGCAGATTGTCACGGACGTGGCGATACCGAATATGTATACAATTTTTTTTATTTATGTAAGTTTTACACAATGATTTCATTTTTAAAACAAAAAATTTTTTTTGTGTCTCCATAGTCTAAGAGCCATAGTTTTTTCAGTTTTTGGGCGATTATCTTAAGTAGGGTCTCATTTTTTGCGGGATGAGATGACGGTTTGATTGGCACTATTTTGGGGTGCATATGACATTTTGATCGCTTGCTATTACACTTTTTGTGACGTAAGATGACAAAAAAATGCTTTTTTTACAGCCTTTTTATTTTTATTTTTTTACGGTGGTCATCTGAGGGGTTAGGTCATGTGATATTTTTATAGAGCCGGTCGATACGGACGCGTTGATACCTAATATGTATACTTTTTTATTTATTTATTTAAGTTTTACACAATGATTTCATTTTTGAAACAAAAAAAATCATGTTTTAGTGTTTCCATAGTCTAAGAGCCATAGTTTTTTCAGTTTTTGGGCGATTATCTTGGGTAGGGTATGATTTTTGCGGGATGAGATGGCGGTTTGATTGGTACTATTTTGGCGTACATGCGACTTTTTTGATCACTTTTATTACCTTTTTTGGGAAGTAAGGTGGGCAAAATTTCAATTTTCTCATAGTTTTTTTTTTTTAATGGCGTTCACCGTGCGGGGAAAGTAACATGACCGTTTTATAGATCAGGTCGTTACGGACGCGGCGATACCTAATATGTGTAGTGTATTTTATTTATTTTTATTCAGTGATAAATGTTTTTTTTTTTTAAATCTTAACTTTTTTCACTTTTTTTAAAAAAAAATTGGACCCAGACCCACTTGGTTCTTGAAGATCCAGTGGGTCTGATGTCTGTATAATACAGTACAGTACAATATATATTGTACTGTACTGTATTTTACTTACACTTTGTCTGAATAGATCTCTGCCTTTAGCACAGATCTGTTCAGCACCATGGACAGCAGGATGCCTGAGACGGCGTCCTGTTGCCATGGGAACCTTCCCCGTCTGCTCAGTACTGGTCAGAACTTCGCAGACGGGGAAGGGTAAGGACGGGGCTGTCGGGGGGCTGTCTGGGGACCCTCTCCCTCTCCCATCGGGGGGCTGCAAAGGCACAGCAGCCCCCTGATGGGAGAGGGAGGGAGCTCCCTGAGCTGTTAACCTTTTCCATACAGCGGTCTGTACGGACTGCTGTATGGAAAGGGTTAAACGGCTGACATCGCATCACCGATGTCAGCCGTTTATACCAGGGTGTCAGCAATGTGCTGGCACCCTGTTATACCCACTAGACGCCAACGATTATTCAAGGGGAGGCGGGCAGGGGATCGCGATCCCGCCTACCGCACCGCCCGCCTCCCGCACCGCCTGCGACACCCCCCCTGCACCACCCGCCCACAGTTTTGAATACATTGAGGGGTGTAGTTTCTTAGATGGTGTCACTTTAATGGAGTTCCTACTCTAGGGGTGCATCAGGGGTTCTTCAAATGGGACATGGTGCCCAAAAAAAAAAGGCCTTCCAGAAACCATATGGCGTTCCTTTACTTCTGCACCCTGCCGTTTGGTCATACAGCAGTTTACAACCACATATGGGGTGTTTCTGTAAACTGCAGAATCAGGGTAATAAATATAAAGTGTTGTTTGGCTGTTAACCCTTGCTTTGTTACTGGAAAAAATGGTTTAAAATGGAAAATTTGCCAAAAAAAAGCTGTTTTTGGCACCGTTTTTATTTTATTTTTTTGACCGTGTTCATCTGAGGGGTTAGGTCATGGGGTATTTTTATAGAGCAGATTCTTACGGACCTAATATGTCTATATTATCCTTTTATAAACAAAAAAAAAAAATTTAGTATCTCCATAGTCTAATAGTCAGTTTTTTTTAAGTTTTTAGCCGATTATCTTAGGTAGGGGCTAATTTTTTGCGGGATGAGAGGACGGTTTTATTGGCACTATTTTGGGGGGCATATAACTTTTTGATCGCTTGCTATTACAATTTTTATGATGTAAGGTGACAAAAAAAAAAACTTTTTTGCACTGTTTTTTTTTTTTTTTTTACCGTGTTCATCTGAGGGGTTTGGTCATGGGGTATTTTTATAGAGCAGATTCTTACAGACATGGCGATACCTAATAGGTCTACTTTTTATTTATTTATTTTAGTTTTACAAAATATAATTTTTATTTAAAAATTTTTTTGTTTTAGTCTCTCAAGTCTGAGAACCATAGTTTTTTTCCCGATTGTCAGTGGCTAAATTAGGGAAGGGGAATATAAATTTAGTACTCCGTGGAAGTGTGGTACCCCCTGAAGCAACCGTCAATGCAGAGGCCCGGATGATCGGGGCACGTGTCACACTGAGTGGTGGTGTACTTTTGTATACAGATTGTAGTCGACGATACAATTGGGCTTGAGGACCGTTGCCGCGGTACCTCGCACAGGGACAGGGGTGATGCTGTTACTGTGAATTGTGGACAGTGCAAGGACATCCCTCTTGTCCTTATATCTGACCAGCAACAGGTTTCCACTGGTAAGGGCACAGGTCGCACCCCAGGGTAAAGGTACCTGGAGTGGGGATACTAGTATAAAAGTTATCCACGTACAGGTGGTAACCATTATCTAGCAGTGGGTGCATAAGGTCCCACACAAGTTTCCCGCTAACACCCAGAGTGGGGGGACATTCTGGGGGTTCAATACGGGAATCTCGCCCCTCATACACACGAAACTTGTAAGTGTACCCGCCATAGCCAGCTTCACGCCATACCTCGCCCGCTTTGAGGGAACATACTGGCGGAAAATGAGTCTCCCCTTGAAAGCAATGACAGACTCATCGACCGCGACCTCCCTTCTAGGTACATAGGCCTCCAAAATTTGGCCCCAAAGTGATTAATCACCGGCCTGATTTTATACAGGCGGTCATAGGCAGGATCACCTTAGGTGGGACATGCTGCATTATCTGCATAATGCAGGCATTTCCAGATGGCCTCAAGCCGGGTACGTGTCATGGCCGTACTGTCATGGCCGTACGTGTCATGGCCGTACTGTAAAGTGGGGTCTGGTAGAGGACGTCCCCACTCCAGTAATGCCTGACACTAGGTTTTTTGACTAGGTCCATGTGCAGTACGAGGCCCCAAAACTTCCTCATCTCGGCTGCAATTGCCGGAGTCCAGCCACCGGCCCTAGCCTAAAATGAACTGTTGGGCGTACAGGTTCACAAAGTTGTCACTGAAAAAAAAACAAAAATAGTAATATTCAGTGAAGCCCATTGTGCGAATCTGGATTCCTGGTTGGCCTACAAAATCAGGAATCGCAGGCTCAAAATGCTCTGGGGTACCCCATGCAAGTTAACCGGTAGGGGGCTCCGGTGGACTTAACTGGTGGGCTGGAAAACTATTACAAGCCCCAGAGCTTCTCGTACTAGTGTTGGCCACAGGGTCCCTAGCATGGCGGTCCCCTTGCTCCACCTGGCGGCGGTTTCTGCCGCCTTGGGGGCTCATCATCATCGCTAGACAATGACGAGGACGCGGATGACAAAAGGAAAGTGGGGTCATCCTCGTCCTCACTGGGACTCTCGGAGTCGCACGGCGGTGATCGGAACTACACAGGACGTACAGGTACAACTACACAGGACGTACAGGGTCGCCCTGTGTCCTTAAGTACCAGGACATCAGGAGATACCTGTACGCCCTGTGTCCTTAAGAGGTTAAAAAAAAAAATTGGGGGGAGTCGAAGTGACAAAAAATGGCAAATTGGCAGCTTTTATTTTTATTCCATTACACCAGTCGCCATATGGGATTAATATTGTTATTTTTTAATAGTATGAGCGTTTTCCCATGTGGCAATACCCATGATGTGTATTTTTGATTGATTAAGTACTTTGATTTTGGAGAAAGGGGGGTGATTTGAACTTTTAAATTTTCTTATATTAAAACTTTTCTCATATTATATATTCTTTTTCCATGACACGGTATATTCTTTTCTTGTATTAAAACTTTTTTCTTTTTTACAAGTTACCCTGGGTGACTATAACTGGCAATCATTAGATTGCCAAATGTGTTCATTGATAGCTATATATATATTTTTTTTTAATCGGCCCAGCCCTAGAATAATCCACTGTGCCACACTTGATGAGGGGATGTGACATTTATTTTATGCACTTATATAGCGCTGACATATTCCTGAGCGCTTTACAGAAATTAGCATCCAGCTGTCCCCAACAGTGCTCACAGTCTAAGTTCCCTATCAGTATGTCTTTGGAGTGTGGAAGGAAACCCAAGAAAACATCAGGAGAACATCCACGCAGATGTTGTTCTTTGATCAGATTAAATCCCAGCGCTACAAGGCACCAGTGCTAAACACTAAATCACTGTATGCCCATAACTTCCTGTGACTTATCTGGACACAGTCGAAGTTTAACAGAAAGAGACATGGTTTAAGATGCATAACAGCCAATCAACAGACAGTGTAACATTAGTCATGAATCAAACTTACCATCCAGCATGAGCCACTGTGTTAAAGAGGTTAACCAATTTCTGAAACAGGCCTCCCATGTGCCGGGCCACTCACAGTTAAATACTTACCCTGCTCCCGGTCCCCGCATCTCCCTGTACATGGATGAAAACATCCAGTGTTTGGGGGGAGCAGCCAATGACAGGCGAGGATGGGGACGAGCTTCCCTAGCTACACCTGCGATGCTACAGAGGCTCGTCCACGTCTGCCATTGGATAGAACCCCCCCCCCCGCCCCCGGATGTTTTCATCTGTGTACAGGGAGAAGCAGCAGCAGCCGTGCAGGGACCAGCAGGAGAGGGGTAAGTATATTAACTGTGAGGGGCCTGGCACATGGGCGAGGGTGGGGGGGGTCTGTTTCAGAAATTGGATAACCCCTTTAAATCTGGTTTATATTGTCATCATTTTAGCCAGGGTCAGTAAATCTGACCGGTTGTTTTTGTTCTTTTACCAAAGAATTTCCACAAAACATGATGTGAAAACAAAGTAATTTCAAACAGCACAAAATGTTTTTTCTATTGTATTGGAAAAACAGTTCTGTAAATCTCCAAATGCAATACTGTGCATGCTGGAAGAAAACCGCCTGCCGTATACAATCCAGCTATCAATCCGAGTACAGACAGTTTAAATGTGCTGTACCAGTTACTTTTAATTTGACGGGAAGGGAAATACAAATATATATTTATTTCTACAGCTAGCGATGCATACCAGCATTCCAGCTGCATTAGTGGGATGACTAAAAGCTTAGCTCGATTCAAAATAATGGAATTCTATTCCTGATAATGCTTGCACATCTAAAGTACCGGTAACTGATACAGAAAGTGTACATAAACTAGTACACATAGACTTTATAATAAGAACACTGTAAACAACACAGGATTATGTCATCTGTGACCTAGGTAAGTGCTGTCAAGTGCAATTATACGTTCCTCTATGCCCTAATACATACAGCAGAGCTAACTGCATCTGTTTTCTGGTGTTCCTGTCAGCCCGCTAAGGGACATACACAACATAACACTAAATCAGCATTTACTTGGACTCCGTTATGCCCTCCAGAACAGAGCTTTCTAGACACACACAATGACTGATGGAACAGAAGAAGTCACTTTCTTACATATATATATATATAGAGATGAAAAAACGGACAGCACTCCAAGTAAAAGCTAGTGGTGTTTAATCACCCATGTGGATGGCAACGTTTCAGCTCATACAAGAGCCTTTTTCAAGCGAGGGGTACGGGGTAAGCTGCTACATCCCTGGACCTAGCACCCTCCTTGTGTTTTTCCAGTGCTGCCATTATTTTCTTTATATATATATATATATATATAATATACAGTTGGGACCATTTAGGAATTACAGGCATTTTTACAGGCTCAAAAGGAATAGGAAAATTGACTGATAAGCCATTTTAAGGTCTGGTGTGCAGTTCATTTTATTTTGCCGCTGAAATAGCCATATAAGGGCTTTTTTTTCTGCTGGCCAAGTTGTATTTTTAAGGCTTCATTCACACAGATGTGTCCGTGTTTCTGTCAGCGAACAACAGTTCGAATACATTATGCATTTTTTTCTCACTTATCAATACAATGGACTTTTCTCTTCGCACCAGAATAGTTCATTTCTATAATCTGTGTGCTATCTGCAAAACATGTGGGTAGCATACAGATGAAAAATGTACAACTCATGTATTGTACCTTGAATTCTTTGGGGGTTACAGCATGAAAAAAAAAATGGAAATTTTACTATTGTCTTTTGGTTTTTATGGCATTCAATGCTCGCTATAAGTGACATGACAATTTTTTCTGTGTGTCAGTACAATTACCAAATTTACATAGTTTTTTAATGGTTTGCTACTCTTTTCTATTTTTTTTTTTTGTCACCACATTTAACCCCTTAAGGACACATGACGTATGGGTACGGCATGTTTCCCGAGTCCTTAAGGACACATGACGTACCGGTACGGACCGCTGTATGGAAAAAGTTAACAGTAAGAGGGAGCTCCCTCCCTCTCCGATCGGGGGGCTGCTGTGCCTTTGCAGCCCCCCGATGGAGAGGGAGAGAGCTCCCAGACAGCCCCCCGCCAGATCCCATCCTTACCCTTCCCCGTCTGCGCAGTTCTGAGCAGACGGGGAAGGTTCCCATGGCAACAGGACGCCTCTCAGGCGTCCTGCTGTCCATGGTGCTGAACAGATCTGTGCTGAAAGCATAGATCTGTTCAGTGTAAGTAAAATACAGTACAGAACAATATATATTGTACTGTACTGTATTATACAGACATCAGACCCACTGGATCTTCAAGAACCAAGTGGATCTGGGTAAAAAAAAAAAGTGAAAAAAAGTGAAAAAAAAGTAAAAATCAAAAAACACATTTATCACTGATTAAAAATTAAAAAAATAACATTCCCTACACATGTTTGGTATCGCCGCGTCCGTATCGACCGACTCTATAAAAATATCACATGACCTAACCTCTCAGGTGACCACCGTAAAAAAAAAAAAAAAAAACTGTGTAAAAAAAGCTATTTTTTGTCATCTTTCATCACAAAAAGTGTAATAGCAAGCGATCAAAAAGTCATATGCACCCCAAAATAGTGCCAATCAAACCGTCATCTCCTCCCGCAAAAAATGAGACCCTACTTAAGATAATCGCCCAAAAACTGAAAAAACTATGACTCTTAGACTATGGAGACACTAAAACTTTTTTTTGTTTTAAAAATGAAATCATTGGGTAAAACTTACATAAATTAAAAAAATGTAATACATATTAGGTATCGCCGCGTCCGTGACAACCTGCTCTATGAAATTACCACATGATCTAACCTGTCAGATTAATGTTGTAAATAACAAAAAAAAAAAACGGTGCCAAAAAAGCTAATTCTTGTTACCTTGCCGCACAAAAAGTGTAATATAGAGCAACCAAAAATCATATGTACCCTAAACTAGTACCAACAATACTGCCACCCTATCCCGTAGTTTCTAAAATGGGGTCACTTTTCTGGAGTTTCTACTCTAGGGGTGCATCAGGGGGGCTTCAAATGGGACATGGTGTCAAAAAAACAGTCCAGCAAAACCTGCCTTCCAAAAACCGTATGGCATTCCGTTCCTTCTGCGCCCTGCCGTGTGCCCGTACAGCGGTTTACGACCACATATGGGGTGTTTCTGTAAACTACAGAATCAGGGCCATAAATAATGAGTTTTGTTTGGCTGTTAACCCTTGCTTTGTAACTGGAAAAAAAATATTAAAATGGAAAATCTGCCAAAAATGTGAAATTTTGAAATTGTGTCTCTATTTTCCATTAAATCTTGTGCAACACCTAAAGGGTTAACAAAGTTTGTAAAATCAGTTTTGAATACCTTGAGGGGTGTAGTTTCTTAGATGGGGTCACTTTTATGGAGTTTCTACTCTAGGGGTGCATCAGGGGGGCTTCAAATGGGACATGGTGTCAAAAAAACAGTCGGCGCACCTTTCACTCTACGCCCCGCTGTGTGGCCGTACAGTAGTTTACGGCCACATATGGGGTGTTTCTGTGAACAGCAGAGTCAGGGCAATAAAGATACAGTTTTGTTTGGCTGTTAACCCTTGCTTTGTTAGTGAAAAAAATGGGTTAAAATTGAAAATTAGGCAAAAAAATGAAATTCTCAAATTTCATCTCCATTTGCCAATAACTCTTGTGCAACACCTAAAGTGTTAACGACGTATGTAAAATCAGTTTTGAATACCTTGAGGGGTGTAGTTTCTTAGATGGGGTCACTTTTAGGGAGTTTCTCCTCTAGGGGTGCATCAGGGGGCTTCAAATGGGACATGGTGTAAATAAACCAGTCCATAAAAATCAGCCTTCCAAAAACCAAACGGCGCACCTTTCACTCTACGCCCCGCTGTGAGGCCGTACAGTAGTTTACGGCCACATATTGGGTGTTTCTGTAAACAGCAGAGTCAGGGCAATAAAGATACAGTCTTGTTTGGCTGTTAACCCTTGCTTTGTTAGTGGAAAAAATGGGTTAAAATGAAAAATTAGACAAAAAAATCAAATTTGAGAATTTCCTCCCCATTTGCCAATAACTCTTGTGCAACACCTAAAGGGTTAACAATGTATGCAAAATCAGTTTTGAATACCTTGAGGGGCGTAGTTTCTTAGATGGGGTCATTTTTGGGTGGTTTCTATTATGTAAGCCTCGCAAAGTGACTTCAAACCTGAACTGGTCCCTAAAAATTGAGTTTTTGTAAATTTCTGAAAAATTTCAAGATTTGCTTCTAAACTTCTAAGCCTTATAACATCCCCAAAAAATAAAATATCATTCCCAAAACAATTCAAGCATGAAGTAGACATATGGGGAATGTAAAGTCATCACAATTTTTTGGGGTATTACTATGTATTACAGAAGTAGAGAAACTGAAACTTTGAAATTTGCAAATTTTTCCAAATTTTTGGTAAATTAGGTATTTTTTTGTGCAAAAAAAATAATTTTTTTGACTTCATTTTACCAGTGTCATGAAGTACAATATGTGACGAAAAAACAATCTCAGAATGGCCTGGATAAGTCAAAGCGTTTTAAAGTTATTAGCACTTAAAGTGACACTGGTCAGATTTCCAAAAAATGGCCTGGTCCTTAAGGTGAAAATGAGCCCGGTCCTTAAGGGGTTAAAGACCCATAAGGTCACTTTTAGGTGGGATGAGTTGGAGTTTTCATTGGTGCCACTGTGGGGTACATATGGCTTTATTGTAGAATACAGCTGGCAAGTGATGCCACGAGTGCAGCTCTTGAGCCTGCACCATCATAGTATGTCAGCCCATGGGAACTACCTTCCTGCCACAACATACCATTATGGAGTAGGGAGGGAAGGGATTAAGGAAAATTAATTTGACCTCAACCCGATTGAGCGTGCTTTTCACTTAGTGAAGACAACGCTGCATTGATCAAATCATATAAGGCCTCTTTCTCATGACTGAAACAGATGGTGTCAGGGTCTGCTTTTGCGTTGTTTCATTTTTTTCTGCGTGGATGCAGTCTTGATGCGTTTTTCACACACGTGGAGAAAAACTGAAGAATAACACTCAACATCTCCTAGCAACCATTAGTGAAAAAACACATTGCATCTAGGAGGTCTTCCGTTTCTCATGTAGGCGCCAATAATTTTTTTTCCTGAACACAAATATAATGCGTGAAAAACAATGCTCATGTACATATACCCATTGAAATGGATGGGTCAGGATTAGTTCCGGATGCTATGGATTCACAACACATATCGTGTCAAGAAAGTAAACTTGCTCGTGTGAAAGAGGCCTAATACACAATTTCCTGATCACTTGATTGTGATTCTAAGGTATAAAATCCAAAATCTTCTACTGGAACCTTGGTCAAACCTCTTGCCATAAACGTATATAGCCATTTATTGTTTGCTGAGGGCTATGTGGAAAGAAATGAGTCACCAAGTACTCAGATTGTCAACACCAATTATGAAACCTTAATTTTACTTTGTGAAAATTACCTAGAAAAAATGCTATTTTCATCTGGATTCAAAGAATACTTAAAAACAGCACATCATGTTTAAGAGGTTGAGAATAAACGTTCTCCAGAAAATTTACTGGAAAAAAAAATCCAAAATAGAGAAACTTCACAGTGGATTGTGTACATAGATGTATTAAAATTAGTCAAGAAATTCAAAAACAATCTATTTTCCACAACACTTATGTTGAGCCGTTATCTAAAAGAGCAGCATTTCTGTTGACTTTGTGCATAATACACATGGAATACATGTCAATGAAGTGATATGTCCACACTTATATGGTTGAAGGGGACTGGCTATTTGATTCAATGCACTAAGAAGTCCAGCCCCATTCTCTGTCTCATCAGCCATGATGGAGAAAGGGGATGGCTTACGGTAGCTATTGCACTGTGCCAAACAGCTAACTCCCTTAAAGCCCCACTAGTCACAAGCTGAGACAAGAGAAGTGGAAGGGGCGAGAAGAGCTCCATATTTGCATCGGAACAAACCCAGAAGGACAGTGTGCTTATATCGGGGCAGATATCCTAAAAAAAGTAAACATATTGGTAAGTTTAACACATTGCAACAACTTTTTATCTAGTTAAACAACCACTTTCCAAATTGGCAAGGTGTTATTTATCTTGAAATGCATCTACTTGTTTTTCCTCCAAAAAATCTTAGTCACCAATGTGTTTACTTTTTATTAGGGTTGAGCGAAGTTTTGTTTTCAAGTTCGGCGTACAAGGTTTGGGTTATCTAAGAATTCTGTTATGGATTCCGCTACCACCGACAAGAACCTTGTACGCCAAATTTGAAAACACAAGTTCCCTCAACACTACTTTTTATCTCTTCTGACCACTGCACTTGATTCCAAATTTACCTGGGCTTAAAGGGCTTGTGCCATCTCAAACACTGGTAACATATTGCTAGATTATGCCATTAATGTATGGTAGCTGCGAGTCCCACCCTCCATTAATTTCTTTGGGAGTGCCCGAAATAGCTGAGCACTTGGTTATTTCTGTCAGCCCCATAGAAGTGAATCCTAATGATATGCCACCAATTTTTTAGATGACCCAACCCCTTTAAATGTTATGTGACATAACTTAAGACATTAGTGTTTGTCAACAAATTACGATTAAGATTTTCCACTGATTATTCTTGCAAGCAGTTGATGTTTTTGTAAGCAGCACTACCACGGCAGGTTCTTGGCAGTGATGGAAGGATTTCGTATAGCATACATGAACAGTATAGATTTTTCTTAGTCCTCTAGATCTTGTCTTGTTGTTAACAGGTCCTCTATAATTCCATATATGTTACTGTATGTTCAGTGCATTGATTTAGGGCTAGAAAGTGTCAGAATTAAACTACAATATCTATGTTATACCAAAATGGATGGATGCTTCTCTTTCCCAAAAATGGCACTATATTATCTATTAACTCATCTAAATTATTTAAAAAAATTGGGAAAATATAGACTTCCTGAGTATTAGAGCCAGGTAAGCTCTTATATGGGCACTTGTTCAGACTCCCCATTAATGTTACGATGGAAAAATGTTGGGGGAAAAAAGTAAAAAAAAAAAAAAAGTAAAATGATGTTAATAATGTAGAAAACAGTTAAAGGGGTTCTCAAGCCGTTAATATTGATGATCTATCATAAGGATAGGTCATCAATATCTGAGTGGCGGGGGTCCGACGATCAGCTGTTTCAAGAGGAGGCAGCGTTCCATGTGAGCGCTGCTTTCTCTTCATTACACTGCTCTTCGCCTCAGAAGTGCAGCGTAATACAAGTACGCGCTCGATTCAAGTGAATGGAGCAAGTACTTATAATTACACTACAACAGTGTAATCACAAGGAAGTGGCGCTCACATGGATCAGATACTGTTGCTCTATCTTGACGATAGGTCATCAATATTAGCAGCTAGACAATCCTTTAAATTTTAGATCAACTGTTTCCAATAATTATAATATTTCTAAGTCTGACCTTTTTTTTCTGCCTCCAACTTAAACACTCTGTTGAAATTAAATCTAGGGAAAAATTGATTCAGTTTCTATATCAGAAAAATGTAAAATGTTCATTGAATCAGGTAAAGAAAAACATGTCCAGAATATATAAACTATTATTGTTTGATATTAGTTTGTATAAAGCTAGATGGGGAACAGATTTAGAAATGTTTGGAGATTCAGCCTCTTAAGGGCCAAGCAAAAACATTTGTTTTTCCCTCCCTGCCTTCAAAATTTCTGAATTTAGATTTTTCTGTCAACATACCCATATGAGGGTTTGTTCTTTCCAGGATGAGCTGTACATTTTAATGGAATCATTTAATAGCTTATATGATGTATTGAGAAACTATACAAAAGGGAAAAAAAAGGTGGCAATTGAAAAAAGGGTTTACGGTGCAATAAAAATAACATCTGTGCACAGCATTTTTTGGTCTAAGGGCTGCATTGTCACATTGCTCTATTTCAAGAGGGCCAAAAAAAGTCTATAAGTTTGCATCAGCCTGTTACACAGTATGAAGTGAATAAAGAGGAATAATTGCTACCACAGTTGTTCCTCCCCATTCAGTTCTAATGATTATCAGCAGCACACCCCTGATTACACAGGGTGATGTGCTAATGATAACGGTATACCTTTCATTCTGATAAAAGATGCAAATCACCTCATAAATGAGCGATTGCTCGTTTATCAGCTAACCAGTAGCACAAATATACAATTATTATCAATTATCTGGAATTAACATTAAGGGTGTATTAGACACTCCGATTATACAGACGATTGCCTAGAGGAAAGCGTTCCCTCCTGGTAATCGCATGTTCTCAGGCGGAGTAGACGCTGCTATTACATGCATCAATCTCCTCCGCAGCAGGGGGAGGAGTGATCGTTATGCCATCACTCGTCCCCATGCTGTACAGTGGTTTGCTGCCAGCAGATCGCTATTAGACAGCACAATCTGCCCGTCTAATACACCCTTTACTAGGGACACTTGTTTCCAGTAAGTGGCCTGAAAATCTTTCAGTGTAAGGCTACGTGCACACGACCGTATGTGTTTTGCGGTCCGCAAATTAAAACGGATGACATCCATATGCCATCCATTTTTTTGCGGATCCAAAATGCCTAAAACGGACAAAAATAGGACATGTTCTATTTTTTCGAGGGGCTACGGAACGAACATACTGATGCGGACAGCACACCCATTGAAATGAATGGGTCTGCATCCTATCCGCTATGCTATGGCACGGTTTATGAGTGAGGAGGGGAATTTATCTTGGTAGATTAAGTATTCTGAAGTTTGTATTACAGCTCCACAGGGTTGTAACCCAGCCTTCCCAGGACCATGAAAGAAATGTCTGCCTAGCTATAGCATTATTTAGGTGTGACGAGAAGGATTTATTTAAGTAGCAGTCCCTATTAAAGGGGTTGTCCAGGATCAAAGTTTTTTTTTTTTTTTAAGTGTACTCACTGTTAACCGGTGATTCTAGGTCCCCCCATATGTTTTAAGGTATTTTCGCCATTTCTACACGGCTCCGACGGTCCCCCACGCACTGTTTACATCTCTGTTTATTTTTGTCTAACTTCCTGCCGCTCTGCACTGTGGGTCCCAGCGCAGCGCAGCATCACGTGCTTTCAGACGACTCTCCTCTCCGCCCTGACTCCGCCCCCTCATTGCTATTCAGTCTCCTGCCGCACATCGCATCCGCCTACCTTGAATCATATTCAGCCTCCTGCCGCACATTTTTCCCCTCCTTAGTAACGCCCATAAACTCCTCCTGGCTCAGTCCTCAGAGTATTGCTTCTATCTCCAGCCTGCTGCCCCATTTGCCTGCATTGGAGGCGTTTACTATGCTAATTAGCATAGTTCCCTTGCCTCCTTCATTATGAACACGCCCTGCCTGGTGACGTCACCGGACTGGAGGGGCGTGGCTTAGCACAATCTGTTGCCGACTCTGAGCGCTCTGCATAATGCCTGTGGCTGATGGTGACGTCACCGGGCTCCCTGGAAGCGGAAGAAGCGGCTTCGCTCTGCAGAAGAGACCCGGTACGTCATTGAATGTGAGAAAAGTCTTACTTCCGGCTGAGAATTTGTGCAATGAATACGGGGCATCAGAAAAGTATGGGAAAGGTAGGACAGTCATGTAGGAGATATTTATGTCCTTGTTAAACAATTAAACCAAAGTCCCCAATCCTGGACAACACCTTTAAGCTCTACATAATGTGCTACCCAGCTATCCTGGGACCCTAAATGACAAATCTGTCAAGCCATGCTACAGCATAAACTATTTTCATAGGGATTCCTACTCTTTTCCAGGCTTCTGGGTAGCAAATCCAGCTAAGTATTCTACAATACTGGTGATTTTTCAGTTCATAAACAGGCTGATCTGGCATTTTGATGTCTGGGAAAGCTGGGTAACAATGTCTGTGTGGCAATTATGGAGGCATATTGGTTATATAAAATATACACAATGCTACCCTGATATATTGTGTAAATCTATCATCCTGGTGCCAGGGCAACAAAATCTGTTGTCATCAATGCAGATCTACAGTCTTGCCACCCAGCTTTTCCAGAACCCTGAAGGAAAGTTGGTCTAACTATCTAGGTTTATCACTACATAACTAGACAAATAAGGAATTCAAAAGTCTGGGAACCTGGGTAGTAACCTCTTCAGAGATCTAATGGAGGCCACACTTGGTACATACCTTCTTGTATACACTAAATCCATAAATATAGTATCAGGACAACCATGCGTACATGTTATATATTGAGTATGATCTCCAGCACATCACCACATACTACCCAGCTTTCCAACGCTGCTGAAAGGCAAATCTACATAATTATGCAGTGAAAGGATAAATTATTACTGCATAACTGGGCAGATTAGCTATTCATCTGTATGTACTATGGATGTTAGTATCTATATAATACAGATGGTACTATTGGCACAATGACCAGCACTGTAACAAAATCTATTTTGTACCATTACTAACAGATTATTCACTATGAAACAAGAGCAAATAACAGCCATAAGGCTAAGGATACAAAAGGGTTTACAGTCTCTTACACTGTAGATTATAGCAAACATCCATTTGAATGTGGCACTGGGAAATATGCAAAGGTTTGGGCACGCCTTGTCAAATTACATGTTCTGTAAATTTTTCAAAGGAAAAAAAGATCTCTCTCAAGGAAAAACATCATACCATATATCAAAATAAACCATCAAACGTAGCATCTGCTGAAATATCAGTATCTTTCCATTTGATCCAACAGTGTTATTTCTTGGTTTCAGAACTTAACTTATATTATACAACAGTGTTTCCTTTTACTTAAACTTTATTTACAATGAACTTATAGAGGACTCATATGAAAATAACTGATCTGAACAAAATTTCAGTACAAAAGACGACAAAGTAAACATCAAACTCAGTGTGAAAAGAAATTCTATTTAAATGGTGCTGTTAAATGTCAATCTATCCAAAACGGCTTCTTATACAATCAGAAGTAAAGGTTTAAAATAGTAATTTAGGCTACTTTCACACCTGCGTTTGGTGCGGATCCGTCTGGTATCTGCACGGACGGATCCGCACCTATAATGCAAACGCTTGGATCCGTTCAGAACGGATCCGTTTGCATTACCATGAACAAAAAAAAAAAAAAAAAATTTTTTTTTTTTTTGTTCATGATAATGCAAACGGATCCGTTCAGACTTTACATTGAAAGTCAATGGGGGACGGATCCGTTTGAAGATTGAGCCATATTGTGTCATCTTCAAACGGATCCGTCCCCATTGACTAAGGCTACTTTCACACTTGCGCTTGATCGGATCCATTCTGAACGGATCCGATCATATTAATGCAGACGGAGGCTCCGTTCAGTACGGATCCGTCTGCATTAATAACTTAGAAAAATTTCTAAGTGCGAAAGTAGCCTGAGCGGATCCGTTCAGACTTTCAATGTAAAGTCAATGGGGGACGGATCCGCTTGAAGATTGAGCCATATGGTGTCATCTTCAAGCGGATCCGTTCCCATTGACTTACATTGTAAGTCTGGACGGATCCGCACGCCTCCGCACGGCCAGGCGGACACCCGAACTCTGCAAGCAGCGTTCAGCTGTCCGCCTGCCCGTGCGGAGGCGAGTGGAGCGGAGGCTGAACGCCGCCAGACTGATGCAGTCTGAGCGGATCCGCATCCATTCAGACTGCATCAGGGCTGGACGGAAGCGTTCTGCTCCGCTCGTGAGCCCCTTCAAACGGAGCTCACGAGCGGACAGCAGAACGCTAGTGTGAAAGTAGCCTTACATTGTAAGTCTGGACGGATCCGTTTGCCTCCGCACGGCCAGGCGGACACCCGAACGCTGCAAGCTGCGTTCAGGTGTCCGCCTGCTGAGCGGAGCGGAGGACAAACGGTGCGAAACTGATGCATTCTGAGCGGATCCGCATCCACTCAGAATGCATTAGGGCTGGACGGATCCGTTCGGGGCCGCTTGTGAGAGCCTTCAAACGGAACTCACAAGCGGAGCCCCGAACGCTAGTGTGAAAGTAGCCTTACATAATGAAGGAACTCTATGGCTAAGGCCTCATGCACACGACCGTTCCGTTTTTTGAGATCCGCAAAAAACAGCAGCCGCCAGTGTTGCCTTCCGCAATTTGCGGAACGGAACGGGCGCTGGCTATATAAATGCCTATTCTTGTCCGCAAAGCGCGGACAAGAATAGGACATGTTATATTTTTTTTAGTGGGGCCGCAGAACAGAGCCACGGATGTGGACAGTGCTGTCCACATCTTTTGCGGCCCCATTGAAGTAAATGGGTCCGCATCTGAGCCGCCAAAACGGCGGCTCGGATGCGGTCCCAAGCAACGGTCGTGTGCATGAGGCCTTATAGAAATGAGAACACATAACATACACAAAATCAATTTCGAAAACCAGTAATAATTAGAGATGAGAGACTATTTTGAAATTTGTTTGGGGTCTGATTCTAACAAATCTATCTGTAGGTTCAACCGAAATTAAAAGTGTTCAAATTGTCTTGAAAAGTCACGTATGACACTCTGAACAGGGGCGTAATTACTGCCATATCAGACATAGTGGCTGCTATGGGGCCAGCACTAACAGAAGACTCGAGTGCTAGACTCTGCTAATGGCTGGTAAAAGAGAGAACATGAGAGCTCCAGTCACAACAGCAGTAACTAACAACCAGTACCTGCTATGTATCTGATACACTGCAAGAGCTTAAGATGATGTCATCTTGATATGATCAATCCAAGAGGCGGCAAATCTCAGCAGCGGAAAGGAGAAGGGGTGGTGAAGAACCTGCGATGATGTCACCGCCGTGTTGTAAGAAATACAGATTTTAAGTAATTTTTAGGAAAATCATGTATATATCATAATATAATCATATATTGTATTGGTATCCTGGATGTATGTAAGGTTTTAAGAAACTTTCTGTTAATTAGTGCCTAAACTTGTCCTCTTAAAGCCAGTATGAGCAGGTACTGTCTACCTGGACAAAGAACCATTAACATATCAAAGGCAGCAAATAGTTGTCAACCTGCTAAAGAATGTGTGATAGTTGTCCAGTAGGTGGTACAGTGGCTAGTGGGGAAAGAAAATGCTGGACATTCCAGCTACTTCTATCAATCTTCAAGAGAAATTGCTAGAAAACCATAGGGAGCAACCAATCAGATGTGTCCAGGCTAGGGATGCAGTAAACGATTATTTGAATAATTAATTAGTTGTCAATAATTTAATCGATTAATCGGGAAAAACACCAAAATTACAAAACAAAGAGGTTTATATGATTTTACTTGAAAAATTATGTTCAAAAGCCATATTAAAACAAATTGTGGATGGCGCTGTTATGGGGATCTGTAGATGGCACTGTTATGGAGGGGATCTGTGGATGGCACTGTTATGGAGGGGATCTGTGGATGGCACTGTTATGGAGGGGATCTGTGGATGGCACTGTTATGGAGGGGATCTGTGGATGGCACTGTTATGGAGGGGATCTGTGGATGGCACTGTTATGGAAGGGATCTGTGGATGGCACTGTTATGGAGGGGATCTGCGGATGGCACTGTTATGGAGGGGATCTGCGGATGGCACTGTTATGGAGGGGATCTGCGGATGGCACTGTTATGGAGGGGATCTGTGGATGGCACTGTTATGGAGGGGATCTGTGGATGGCACTGTTATGGAGGGGATCTGTGGATGGCACTGTTATGGAGGGGATCTGTGGATGGCACTGTTATGGAGGGGATCTGTGGATGGCACTGTTATGGAGGGGATCTGTGGATGGCACTGTTATGGAGGGGATCTGTGGATGGCACTGTTATGGAGGGGATCTGTGGATGGCACTGTTATGGAGGGGATCTGTGGATGGCACTGTTATGGAGGGGATCTGTGGATGGCACTGTTATGGAGGGGATCTGTGGATGGCACTGTTATGGAGGGGGATCTGTGGATGGCACTGTTATGGGGAAGGGGATCTGTGGATGGCACTGTTATGGGTAGGAGGGATCTGTGCACTGTTATGGGGAGGGGGGGATCTGTGGATGACACTGATATGGGGGGGATCTATAGATGACACTATATAGCATCTTATGCTATATGTGTCATCCACAGATCCCCCTCCCCATAACAGTGCACAGATCCCCTCCCCATAACAGTGAACAGATCCCCTTCCCAATAACAGTGGACAGATCCCCTTCCCCATAGCAGTGCCATACACAGATCCCCCTCCCATAACAGCCCCGGCCCCGCTGCTCACAGCAGACTATTCTGGCAGTAACTTTTACTCAGCGCATCTGTATTACCTTACAATGAAGCTCAGGTAACAGGCAGAGAAGGCGGCGTAACGTCACTCATTCACGTGACGCACCTGCTCCGCCCACTTTATGAATGAAGGAGGCAGAGCAGGCGCGTCACGTGAGTAAGTGACGTTACGCCACCGTCCGCTCTGCCTGTTACTGGAGCTTCATTGTAAGGTAAAATAAAGATGCACTGATTTAAAGTAAACCGCCCGCCCGCATAGCAACGAATCGGCGATTATTCGATAACTGGATTCGTCGACAACGAATCCAGTTATCGAATATTATTGATAAAGTCGATTAATCGTTGCAGCCCTAGTCCAGGCCATATTCTAGAAGATTCTAAAACTGTCTGTTAATCATATAAAAGGCCAGGATGTGAGACCCAAGGGAGAGGAGGAAGAGAGACAGGAGGAAGAGGAAGGACAGAGGGAAGAGGAAGGACAGAAGGAAGAGGAAGAACAGAGGGAAGAAGAGATAAGGAAGAAGAGGAGAGGCAGAAGAGACAAGAAAACACAGAAGAGAAGTGCCAGAGAAACATGGACGGGCCAAAGGAAAGACAAGGACTGGAGAGAACCCAAAAGACTTATGTATGTAACTACCATATACTGTAGAGTGAGAGTAATTTAGTTGTTTAGTTATCAAATGGTCTTGAGAGTAACTTGTGACTGCTCCAACAATAAGTCTTCCTACCTGATGGCCAATCACCACTCTACATTTTGTTAACAAAAGATACTGTGGGGATTGTCCTATTTGGTCATGTTGTCCTTCTCTTCTCCAAAGGACATGAGAGAAGGACATGAGAGAAGGAAATGAGTTCTGTCCCTGGCTGAAGAAGTTTGAGGGATTCCTCATTTTGAGGAGCTGCCATAGCTACTAAAGCCCTTGCTGCCCGTAATACTACCCCTACACAGCCGCAGCAACTCCTGCCATGTCTGTCAGGCTCCATACTGTGCTAATGCTGTTGCTACTACTGTCCTACATATTCAAACATCTCCTACCATGACCATCAGGTTCTATACTGTACAGCTGTTGCTTTAAAAAAAATCTAATCTTTCACTTTTTTTTAAAGAAACAAAATTCATTGCTTCTTGTAACACCATAACACCAACCTATTGCTACTCCTAAAAAAAGGGATACTTTTTTGAACTGCCTTTTCACTGTGTGTGTGTATAAACACCAGCAAACATCTCCCCCAAAGGCATATTGTTTGGGACTGCTTTCTAATTTTAAAAAACATACCAAATCTGACAACGCGGTGTGACATTGGCATTACTAATGCTGTCTTGGCGTTAAAAAGCTTGGATACAGTCATAGGAGACCTCAGAGTAAAGGGAGTAACTAGAAATAACTAGGTCCCTAGGTTCACCTTCCATCAACTTCCCTACAACCCACTCTTCCCATGCAGCACGTGGCTCATCAATGCTGCAGCGATCACATGCCTCGTGTCAAAATGGATTTTGATGCGGGCAAAGCTGGCGGTGAAGCACTGAAGCCAAAACAGAGTGCAGGGAAAAGCTAAGTATGATCACTGGTATGGATCTGGCCACTCTGGGAGGGGTGTTTCTGAAAAAAAGTTTTTCCATCACATTATACACTACTTGTTTCTATGGTTATGATCACACTGCAAACCAGCAGCGGTGGTCGTGCTTACACACTATGGTAAGAAGCACCAGCCTCTCTGGTGGCTGAGACCATGGGAGCGCACATAGGCTGGTGCTTTTTCCTATAGTGTTTAAGCAGGATGGATAGCAGGGTGGTCATAACTATGGAAACGAGCAGTGTATAATGTGATACAAAAATGAATCAAGCCAGCAAAGGAGGCAATATGGACAATCACAATACATTAGTAAGTGCGTTGTATTAACTTTCTCTACATGATAAATGCAATTTGCTGAAGTGAGACAATGCCTTTAACTCTTTACCTTTCTACCTCCAAAAGATTGCTATTGGACATTATATGGAGGAGGTACAAGGGGAGTGAACTATAACTATGAGTATGTCCAGGCCATTATTATATGTGATATTAGATTACATTGCAGGGATGAGTATAAGAGGAGAGGGCTACAACTCCCAGCATGTTTAGGATGTTAATATGTGATATCAGAGAACATTACAAGGAGGAGGTATAAGAGAGGAGTACTACAACTCCCAGCATTCCAGGTAATTATTATATGACTTCAGAAAAGGTTACAGGGAGCTCAAAAGGAACTGATCTTCAAAGTGAACTAACTCATTTAGTTCACATTCCTGATAAAGATCAATAAGTCAGGAACTAAAGCATGATACAGCAGCTCCAGCAGGTTCACTCACTGTCACACTACCACTTTGTTTTTAGTTCTTACTGCAAGAAAAGGAAAAATAACAGGACATCAAATAAAATAAAAACTTCTGGAATTACACTGCCAAGACACAGTGCATGAGTAAGTGAAAGAATGCGGGTGTGAGTGGGTTCATTGAACTCAACTGTTTGTGAAGGTTCTCATTTATCCAGGTCATGGTATATCTGTAAAGAATACAGTCACTCAGAATTGAAAAAGCTCGTTGGAAGAACGAGTGAAACGTTTTCAAGAAATCTACAGTAAGTCCAGTTGCCTTGATTTCTTCTTTACAGATATATTGAACTCAACTGTTTTTGGTAGTCCAATCTTTCTGCTAGTTCCTGTAACTCCACTCCGTGCTAAATATGCAAGGTGCTGCTGCCCTGCTTTTCAGCTCCAATACAGTCAAGCTCAGACAATACCTTTGATCTACTATAGATGGCGCAGCTGCGCTCAGTCTTGTGCATCTGATTGAACTAGACTGTCAGGATTGGTTTTCAGGGCATATGAGATCAGTAGTTCATCAAGTTCAGTTAATTAACAAGTCACAGGATCCATTCCCTATCAGCATCCTCAGGACACAGGATTGAATGTTCCAGGCCAGGCTGTTGAATATACCAGAGTTCTATTCACTCCACCAAGTATCATCTGATTGTTCTTATTCACACTGCTAAACCATAGTTATAGGTTAGACAACTCACACTCCAAGGTTTTACTGTGTCAGGTTTTTGTTCTGCTTTCCTATTTTACACTATATGACATTGCAGTAAAATATAACAGTAGCGGAAAGAAATACTAATATTGTCATCTCTGTTGTATCAGTCATTGCCCCTTTAAAACATTAATTATAATCAAACATAAAAAATATATGTGATCATTTTAACAGAACTATAATTTATTCAAGGAGCTAGTAAAGCCTTTGTGCAATAGATCTACAGCTGGTTTTACACAGGGCGATGCAGCGGCCGATTGTCAGGAAAGAAGCGCTCCTTCCCAACAGTTGGCTCCTAGTTAAGTGAAGGAGACTGCGTGTTTACATGCAGCGATCTCCTTCACTGTATTGCAATCCCTTGTCCTCATACAGAATCATGGTTACTGAGCAGCAGATCGCTGTTTAGACCACACAATCTCCTGTCCAAAAGCCATGATCGGTGGTGTCTGCACGAGTAACAGGATCACAGGATGAATGAGCATAGTGCTCGTTCATTGGGGGATCGGCTGCACATTCAGAAAGGCAGATTGTCGGGAACAACCGTTTGTAGGAACGGTCGTTCCCGATAATCTGCCCGATACCTGGTGCTTCTAAATACACCTTTAGATTCTAATCATTTCTCAATAGTATCCCAGAGCCAGAGAAATAATGAAATAAATAAACTGAATTAAAGAGGACCTTTCACTAGTGTACAAACTAAAAACTAACTATATCAGTGGGCAGAGCGGTACCCAGGGGTCCCCCTGCACTTACTAGTATGTCTGGGCGCCGCTCCGTTCGCCCCGGTATAGGCTCCGGTGTCTGCGCTCCCTCTGTTGTACTGGACTGATTTTTTGTATGAGGCGTGTCCCTTGCTGCAGCGCTGGCTGATCGCAGCGCACAGCTCATAGCCTGGCTATGAGCTGTGCGCTGCGATTGGCCAGCGCTGCAGCAAGGGACACGCCTCATACAAAAAATCAGTCAGAGGGAGCGCAGACACCGGAGCCTATAGCTGTGCGCTGCGATTGGCCAGCGCTGCAGCAAGGGACACGCCTCATACAAAAAATCAGTCCAGTACAACAGAGGGAGCGCAGACACCGGAGCCTATACCGGGGCGAACGGAGCGGCGCCCAGACATACTAGTAAGTGCAGGGGGACCCCTGGGCGCCGCTCTGCCCACTGATATAGTTAGTTTTTAGTTTGTACACTAGTGAAAGGTCCTCTTTAACTAATCTTTTGAACTAAGCATTCAGACAAAGTAGATCAGAATGAACTAACCTGCAAAAGGAACTAGATTTCACATGACTACTTGCAACAGTGTCCCTGACCCCAGTGGGTCAGTGGACAACTACACCAGGACCATCCCAGGAGGTGGCTGTGTGGTTGCTAACCTGCAGTGAAGTCCAGATTCCTGTACAGTGGTTAAAATGTGAATATAGGGAAGTATCCAGGAATAAGCCATACGACAAACCGCTTAGTTGGCACAGTGGATTCACACTAGTTGATCCATAACACATTATAATAGCACAAAAAGAAAACCGAGACTTTAACTTTTTGCAAGTCATTTTCTGGGGGGGGGGGGGGGGGGGGCACAGACTTGAGTCATAACTTATTCCAGTTTCTGGCGTACGTTATAGTAAATGCAGTGGGCCGTGCTAAACCCCAACCATTATGAAAAGTGGTGAGAACCTTTAAAAGAAAAATAACAGAAAATAATGCACTAACACAATAGATGCAAACATTATATATGGACTAAGCCCTCATATTGATATGATAAAGTCTGAGACTCTCGGCCAATATATTTTGATCAAAACACATCTGTGCCCACCGACCTGCGCCTAGGTGGGCTCAGTCAGAATGAGGGCTTAGTCAATACATAACATTTGAATCTATTGTGTTAGTGCTATCGTTTCTGTGATTTTTCTTTTATAAATGTAGCCATGCACATTTTTTATCTTTTTCTTCAAGTGTAAATCATCATCTATTTTACCTTGGGAGTAGAATTTTTGTGCACTTTTGCCCCGCCTATCCCACAGGCAACCTTGATTAGGTGGTACATATAGCTGTGAGTGCTTTTCCTCTCATTGGCTGCTTGACTGCACACAGAGGTTACAAGAAGAAGCACACTATATGTGCAGGGTCTGCTCTCCTGAATGTAGATGCCCAACGGCATAAATAGATTTAGAGTAGGTCCTGCCTGACTGAGACCATCTTGGTGCTGGTAGGCAGGCACAGATGTGTTTTGATCAAAATATATTTGCTGAGAGTCTCAGATTTTATCATATCAGAATGTGGGCTTGGTCCATATATAATATTTGCATCTATTGTGTTAGTGCATTATTTTCTGTAATTTTTCTTTTCTAAATGTAGCCATGCACATCCTCATATTCATTTATTACATCTTGTAGGATGTTATGATTTTTAAGAACCTCTAAAAGTCGCAAATTATGGCGTGCACCATAATTTGTGACTTTTTTTACACCACTATTGTGGAGTAAAAGACAAAAAGCTAAGTACAAAAGTAAAAAGAAAAAAATACACCCAAATTTATACAAATAAATCACATTTTTATTGAAATCCACTGAGACATGATTTGACACGTTAAGAACAATTATATACCCATTTTTCATAAGGGGTGTGCAAGAATACATGCTCACAATCCTTCTTCCACAACACAAACCCCTGATAAGATCCAATTAATTTGAAAGACTGTGTACCACCACAAGGTCACCATAAAGTGCAAATGCTCAAGTGTATAAAGTGCTAAAATTTCCAAAACAATCACTAAGGTGACATTAAAGTATAACTGTCGTATTTTTTTATTTTTTTTTGGAATATTGGATTGTGGTGATTAATATCTCCTTGGTGGCCCTATTTAAACTTTTCACTGTGTATTCAATTACTCCTTAATTCCACATTGTTGTTCCCTGTACTGCCTACTTTTACCTGTGCTTAAAATAGAGTTGCTAGGCATGATCTGTCCTCTGTTGAATGAAGGAGGAGGGACAGCAGAAGCAGGCTGCGTGCAAGGTCAGATTACTGACAGCCAGGGACTGTAAGCAAATGATTAAAGCCAGGTGCTCCCCAGCAGCTGATAACAGTGCCTGGGCTGTGTGCACTTCTCCCTGTCCCTGCGCTTGGCAGACGCTCCCTCACTCAGCAGAGCTGGAGTATGCAGAGTTGAAGCAGCGCAGACCAGGGAAGGGAGATCTGCCATCTGCTCAGTGTATAAATGAAAGCAACATGTGGTAAGAGGACCCCTTTGTGCTGCAGGAGATTAACCCTTTAGGGGGAGGGCTCTGGTTACTGACACTTTTGGGGGGCCATTGTTACTGGCTAGTGAGGGCAGGCAGGATTAGCCTCAGGGTGAGGGCAGTGGCGGCCATCTTAACTGAATAGTGAAATTGCAGTTTTATGCAGACTGGTTGCTAAGGGCTGAATCTTATTAAATATGGGGTAAGTCAGTCTAATAGTAACTGACTCTGGAATATCATGTTATTAGTAACTACATATATGAAAATAGAAATTAGGGTCTAAGTGTGACAGTTACTTTAAATACATGCCAATACTGATATTAGTAAAGCATACCTGACAACAGAAAGAGTAAAAAAAAATAATGTATACTGGTATAGTGCTAGAAGTACATATAATACTACCCCAGAACCAATAGAAAGATGTCTCACATTCAAAAGTGTTGTGGATTTTAAAATGTTATTGGAGTTCAATAAAATCATGTGATTTATCTATATACATTTTGGGTATGTTCCAATGTTTTCTTTTTACATGTTTACTTTTGCTTTTTTTGTTTATTATGTGTTCATTGCTCATTGCACATTGCACCACCCCTTCTTTGAATTTATTGTAGTGCCTGCTTTTTGTTATACATTACTATTGTGGAGTAAAAGCTTTGATAAATGTCCACACCAGTGTTTGGCACTTCCTCCAGCAGCGCAGAGGGACCTATGTTATGTAGAGGCACAAGCCTCTACATAAATTTGGCGCTTCCTCCTGCAGGTCATGCACCAGACTTAAATGAAGTCTGTCACCACTATATGACCATATACAGTGCTTACATTGCCCTATAGAACACCTATACATGAATGTAATGGTACCTTTGTCTTTACACTTGTAGAAGCTGGAAAAAGAAACTTTGATTGATATGCAAATGAGCACTCGCAAGTGCCCAGGGGGCGGCGAACGGTGCAAAACCAGCGGCAATGTGGCATTTGCCAGAGCATGCGCAGTAGTTAAAGCGATGCAGTACCCACAATGGGCATCGCAGTGCGCATGCTCAGGCCCGGCGAGGCAGTGCACAGTCGCGGGATCTCTGCCGGACCTTAGGATGACGCAAGGGAATGGGAGGGCGGGCATATGCAGAGGCTGGGGCAGGGGAACAATGAAAAAAGGCAGGGCAGCCTGGGCACCAACACAGTGAACGCCGCCCCTGGGCACTTGCGAGTGCTCATTTGCATATCAATAAAAGTTTGTTTTTCCAACTTCTGCAAGTGTAAAGACAAAGACAAAGGTACCGTTACAATCCTGTATTTGTGTGCTATAGGGCAATGTAAGCACTGTATATGGTCATATGGAGGTGACAGACTCCCTTTAAAACCATACCAGCTCCCTTGCTGGAGTAAATTTAAGCTATTTTCCACGCCAAAAACTGGCATGGAAAACGATAAAAGAGACGGGCCAGTCGGTCCCTAGCAGCTTCCCAGTCCGCTCCACACCACTTAGGAAAGTTTTGCAGCAACATGGCGGGCGACACAATCTGTGACTTACCTACGTCACTATTGTGACATATACATGTATAAATATACACTTTTTTTTAACATGGGAGCCAATGATGATGGCTGGCTAATCAGAGGTATACTTTTTTTTAAATCTCAGTATATGTCGAGGTAACCGAAAAGTTTAGGGAGGACACACCTGTATTTTGTGCAGATATGGGTACAAAGATGCAAACACACAAGGTTAATGGTGCATTTCATCATTGATATTTTCTAAGTAATGCCTAGTGCTGTATTTGGGTCTTTGCAGCTCTGTAGTCACTGCTATATATAGCAATACCTATATTCTCTTAAGACTTTTCCATCTGAAGCACTTTGCTTTTCAAAACCCATGAAATGTCAAGTGGCTTGTGAGAGCCAACCTGTATTTTCTGTTTCCAGCATATTTCATTCAAATTTGTAAAAATATGCCTGAGACGCTCAAAATATTTTTGAAAAGGGTAATGCAGCTTTGACAGTGTGCTAGGTCCCCTTGTTCCTTTTCCTTCGGAGATATCTTATTGCATGAAATGAGTAATGAAACAAAAAAGCATGGCTTAGGCTACTTTCACACTAGCGGCAGCCTTCTCCGGCAGGCTGTTCTGGCGGGTGAACAGCCTGCCGAATCCATGCTGCCGCTAGTGCACGCTTGCCGCCGGAGGTCCGCTCCAGCCCCAATGACTATAATTGGGGCGGGCTGGAATTCCGGGGGCAGCACGGCAAACATGCCGAGAGGCAGCCGGAATAAAACTATGGCGGCAGCATGCGTGCACTAGCGGCAGCACGGATCCGGCAGGCTGTTCACCCGCCGTAACAGCCTGCTGGAGAAGGCTGCCGCTAGTGTGAAAGTAGCCTAAGCCATGCTTTTTTGTTTTATTACTCATTTCATGCAATGAAAGTCTGCCGCTAGTGGGAAAGTAGCGAAAAAAGACTATGCAACAGCACTCTGCAAACCAGATAAAGTACAATAATGCCATAGTCACAAAAAACATTTAAGTGCTAAGCCATGCTTTTTTGTACAAATGGTTTTGTACAAAATGCATTTGCCAAGCATCTCACTTTATAAATAAGCGTAGCAGCTTATTTATAAAGTGAGATGCTTGGCAAATACATTTTGTACAAAACCATTTGAGCCCGTCTGCCAAACGTCAAGGCGATCTCTGTAAGACGGGAACCTAACACTAAATACTACCGGTTATGCGCCATTATGGCCGCCAAAAAGTTCAGGAAGGGTTGGTTCCACATGCATGCTGGGTCCACTCTGCCTTTTACCATTTTTGGCCATAAAGGCCTCCATTACTTCCAGGGGATGCAGGTACCAACATGCATGACGAGCCCACTTCATACCTCTCCTGGCGCCAGACGGCTTCCAATGAATTCAGTGAGAGCAGGCCACAGCTTTATACTGAAACTAATTAAAATCAGCCTATGGGGCAGACAGGCTAATCAGGAGTACACGACTCGCTGGAGTGCCACACCTCCAGCGCTGTAAATCTGCAAAAAAAAGGGGGTTAGTCAGCACATCCCAATGAGCAGGTATACGCTGCCATGGCTAGAAACAGAGAAAAAAGACAATGCAACAGCACTCTGCAAACCATATAAAGTACAATAATGCCAATGGCATTTGCCAAGCATCTCATTTTATAAATAAGCGTAGCATTATTGTACTTTATCTGGTTTGCAGAGTGCTGTTGCATTGTCTTTTTTCTCTGTTTCTAGCCATGGCAGCGTGCACCTGCGCATTGGGAGGTGCTGACTAACCCCCTTTTTTTGCAGTGTGAAAGTAGCCTTATTTCAAGTATTCTTAGAAAGGTTACATCGGTCCAAAATGTCATATAAAACTGAAAGGAATATTTGACTCAATAATATCATAATAATGGTTGTGATTTTCTTTTTATAAATGAATTACATATTGCATATTTTCAGTGGAACCAAAGAAGTCCCCAGTGATGACCAGGGGTAGACTGGGAACTTAAAGTGGCCCTGGAAAAAAAATACTAAAAGTGGCCCTGTTTTGTAGTTGGGCCCAAATTGATGGGAGGCAGGGCCAGCAATACCATGTTGTGGCACATTATACCACCCCAACAGAGCGAAATACCCCAGTCATCACAAAATACTGCCAGCAGCACAAAATACATCCCCAAAAACTTCCACTGGCCGGCCATGAGGAGGGCCCAGGTGGCATCGGCCACCGGGAAATTTCACTGTAAGGTCTATGGCCAATCTGCTCCTGCTGATGACCAAGAGCTATGCTGGGATTTAGAACATCAATCCAACTTCCCAGAAAATCCCCCTTCATCATGTTTTGCATGAACTACAATTTGGTTCATGGGACAGTCCTACAAAATATGTGACAGCTGACAATATAAGCAATTAAATCATTTATTAACCTCTTCATGACCCAGCCACTTTTCCCCTAAATCCTTTGGCATCGAGGCCTATTTTAATTTTTGCATTTTTCCTTCCCACGTTCCAAAAACCATAACTTTTTTATTTTTCCGTTCACATACAGTTGTGTTCAAAATAATAGCAGTCAGACATCACTAATAGTGATGGACGAACATCAGATGGGACGGTTCGCGAACGCGATCGCTCGAACTCGCTCAAATGTTCGCGAAGCACAGGTTCGCAGCGGGTCCCATTCATTTTAATGGCATGCGAACATGAGAAACCTCCAGGTCATATATGCAGCCACAAAATACTTAGAAAATGCACACACATAGTCCCACAACTTGGACACTGACATACCAGAAGTATTTTACGATCTGCAAGCATTTTTTTTTTTATCGGCGAAATTTCGCCAAAGTATTAATCGCAAGATCACATGCGTTCTGAAGGCGTGGCGTACAGGAACTGGTTTACACCAACTAGGAAATAGATGGATGCGATGGTTGGAGCGAAGTTCAACGAGGAAGAGGAAGAACTCCTGGTGACTGTAAGTAATCTTACATTAAATTAGTGAATTTGATTACATTTCACCTGCATGTCTGAATAATCGCTTTATATGCATAAAGAGTGTTATCAAAAAATCGCCAGTGCGACCGTCTGCGATTTTAATTTTTCTTAAGTGCACCAAACTTCACATTTTATAAGGTCTCACTAGATATTATTGATGATTTTTTCACTAAGTATTCCTGTGACATTATACCCACTATGTTAGGATACCCTGCAGAGTGGCCGAGCGCACGGCGTCATTGGTTGCTAATGCTCACTAGCTATGACGCCGTGCGCTTCTTGCCGCCACCGCTGTTCAGTAATACACTTGTATCAATCATACAAGTGTATCACAGTACAGCGGTGGTGGCCTGTAAGCGAACGTCGTCATAGCAACCAATGACGCCGTGCGCTTGTCCACTCTGCAGGACGTGTCTGTACGGTCCGTAGTTTTGAAAAAACACACCCGTGTGCATGCGGCCTTACTGTTACGGTTAGAAGATGGGATTGTATTACGACTGTATGTGGGTGGGGTCTGAGCTATCAAATACTGTCCAGCTAAGCAGAGATGTACCTGTCTAGTGAAGTGTTGGGGACCCACTGGTCTTTCACACCAGTTTAGGTTATCCTTAAAATTTTCTCACTGTGTGTAGCAGAAGTAAAGCGGTGAAAGCGGATAAATTTGTGCAGCACACAAATACACTATTTGAGTAGTATATTCTTAGATAACACCCCAATTCTATATGTTGTTTTGGGGCCCACTGGTCTTTCACACCAGTTTAGGTTTTCCTTTAAATTTTCTCACCGTGTGTAGCAGAGGTAACGCAGTGAAAGTGGATAAATTTCTGCAGCACACAAATACACTATTTGAGTAGTATATTCTTAGATAACATCCCAATTCTATATGTTGTTTTGGGGGACACTGGTCTATCACACCAGTTATACTACTTTTCACTCTTTGTAGTTGTAGTATCGCTGCAGAACTGATCACCAGTCACAATGCTGCACTATACAAATCCACTATATAATGCTTTCTATATTAGAAAGTATATTATAAGTGTATTACACCCCTATATACTGCACACATATACCAGTCCTTAAAAGGACTTTTGTGGACCTATTAGCTAGCGATTTGTGTCACTATTAACACTCTAACCTCCTGTCCCTGCTCCACACAGCAACCTCTCCCTACACTGACAAAAGACAGAATGTAAAATGGCAACCAGATCAGGTCTATTTATAAGGTAGGGGGTATGTCCATGTGCTGAAACGTCTTAATTGGCTGTCCTGTACCACCTGATGGATGTGTCATGGGTCAAAGTTCTCACAATGTAAAAAAATATGGCGCCGACGAATATCTCCATATGTTCGCATGTTCGGCGAACCGCGAATGTGTAAAGTTCGCCGAGAACCGACCGACGGGCTAACTGCAAGGCCATCTCTAATCACAAACCTGATCAATCACTGTTTTTGGTAGAAATTATATTTCTACATGGCAAATAATTTACTAGCAGGTGTAGTAGAGTATTAGAAATCCAACAGACCCAACAGTCATGACATGCATGCTGCTGATTCTCTGTAATTCAATCACTTATTTAAAGGGGCATGTTCAAAATAATAGCAGCGTGGAGTTCAATTAGTAAGGTCATTAATTCTTTCAAAAACAGGTGGCAATTATTGCCCTTATTTAATGCTGGTTACAGTGCATTTCTCTCTGAAATTCGGAGGAAAATGGCTCATTCCAGACATTGTTCAGAAGAACAGTGTACCTTGATTAAAAAGGTTGATTGGAGAGGGGAAAACATATAAAGAAGTGCAGAAAATGATAGGCTGCTCAGCTAAAAGGATCACAAATGCTTTAAAATGGCAACCAAAACCTGAAAGACGTGGAGGAAAGTGAAAAACTACCATTCGAATGGATAGAAGAATAGCCAAAATGGCAAAGACTCAGCCAACAATCAGCTCCAGGAAGATCGAAGAAGGTCTAAAGTTACCTGTGAGTACTGTTACAATTAGAAGACGCCTATGTGAAGCCAAACTATCCGCAAGAAGCCCCCCAAAGTCCCACTGTTGAAAAAAAGAGGTGCTAAAAAGGTTATAATTTGCCAAAGAGCACATTGACTGTCCCAAAGAGAAATGGCGCAAGATTTTGTGGACTGATGAAAGTAAGATTGTTCTTTTTGGGTCTGGTGGCCGGAGACAGTTTGTCAGACGACCCCTAAACACTGAATTTAAGCCACAGTACACTGTGAAGACAGTGAAACATAGTGGCGCAAGCATCATGATATGGGGATGTTTCTCATACTACGGTGTTGTCCCTATTTATCGCATATCAGGGATCAGGGATCAGTTTGAATACATCAGAATACTTGAAGAGGTCATGCTGCCTTATGCTAAAGAGGAAATGCCCTTGAAATGGGTGTTCCAACAAGACAACGACCCCAAACACACCAGTAAACGCGCAACATCTTGGTTCCAGACCAACAAGATTGACGTTATGGAGTGGCCAGCCCAATCCCCGAACCTTAATCCAATAGAAAACTTGTGGGTGACATAAAAAATGCAGTTTCTAAGGCAAAACCAAAAAATAGAGAAGAACTGTGGAATGTAGTCCAATCATCCTGGGCTGGAATACCTGTTCACAGGTGCCAGAAGTTGGTTGACTCCATGCAACACAGATGTACAGCAGTTCTCAGAAACAGTGATTATACAACTAAATATTAGTTAAGTGATTAAAAGGAAAGCAAAATCTTCAAAAAAATTTCAGTTTTATATAGTGAATGTTTGAGTTTGTAAAGAAGAATACAAACACTGCTATTTTTTTTTACACAGTCTAATACAAATTTGATATATATATATTTTTTTATACAGTCTAAGGCCTCATGCACACGACCATATTTTTTTGCGGTCCGCAAAAACGGGTTCCGTTTTGCCGTGATCCGTGACTGTTTTTTCGTCCGTGGGTCTTCCTTGATTTTTGGAGGATCCACGGACATGAAAAAAAAGTCGTTTTGGTGTCCGCCTGGCCGTGCGGAGCCAAACGGATCCGTCCTGAATTACAATGCAAGTCAATGGGGAAGGATCCGTTTGACGTTGACACAATATGGTGCAATTTCAAACGGATCCGTCCCCCATTGACTTTCAATGTAAAGTCAGGAGTTAATATACCATCGGATCGGAGTTTTCTCCAATCCGATGGTATATTTTAACTTGAAGCGTCCCCATCACCATGGGAACGCCTCTATGTTAGAATATACCGTCGGATTTGAGTTACATCGTGAAACTCAAATCCGACAGTATATTCTAACACAGAGGCGTTCCCATGGTGATGGGGACGCTTCAGGTTAGAATATACTAAAAGAACTGTGTACATGACTGCCCCCTGCTGCCTGGCAGCAGGGGGCAGCCCCCCCCCTGTAGTTAACACATTGGTGGCCAGTGTGGCCCCCCCCTCCCTCCCCTGTAGTTAACTCATTGGTGGCCAGTGCGGCCGGCCCCCCCTCCCCTGTAGTTAACTCATTGGTGGCCAGTGCGGCCGGCCCCCCCCCTCCCCTGTAGTTAACTCATTGGTGGCCAATGGGCCCCCCCTCCCCTGTAGTTAACTCGTTGGTGGCCAGTGGGCCTTCTCCCCTCCCTCCCCCTCCTAATTAAAATCTCCCCCCTATCATTGGTGGCAGCGGAGTGTACCGATCGGAGTCCCAGTTTAATCGCTGGGGCTCCGATCGGTAACCATGGCAACCAGGACGCTACTGCAGTCCCGGTTGCCATGGTTACTTAGCAATTTGTAGAACCATTATACTTACCTGCGAGCTGCAATGTTTGCGTCCGGCCAGGAGCTCCTCCTACTGGTAAGTGACAGGTCCGGCCGGGAGCTCCTCCTACTGGTAAGTGACATGACCTGTCTACAGGGGAGGGGGGGGGGGCCGCACTGGCCACCAATGAGTTAACTACAGGGGAGGGGGGGTCCACTGGCCACTAATGAGTTAACTACAGGGGAGGGGGGGCCCACTGGCCACCAATGAGTTAACTACAGGGGAAGGGGGGGCCGGCCACACTGGCCACCAATGTGTTAACTACAGGGGGGGGGCTGCCCCCTGCTGCCTGGCAGCACCTGCCAGGCAGCAGGGGGCAGTTATGTACACAGTTCTTTTAGTATATTCTAACCTGAAGCGTCCCCATCACCATGGGAACGCCTCTGTGTTAGAATATACTGTCGGTTCTGAGTTTTCACGAAGTGAAAACTCAGCTATGAAAAAGCTTTTATGCAGACGGATCTTCGAATCCGTCTCTATAAAAACTAACCTACGGCCACGGATCACGGACACGGATGCCAATCTTGTGTGCATCCGTGTTCTTTCACGAACCCATTGACTTGAATGGGTCCGTGAACCGTTGGCCGTGAAAAAAATAGGACAGGTCATAGATGCACACTGGCGTCTTAGAAAATGCACCGTTTTGCAGCCGCATCCGTGATCCGTGTTTCCTGGCCGTGAAAAAGATGTCCTGTCTAATAGATCTCTATTAGGGTGAATAGGATTTTTACACTCTCCATTCTGAGCTATGCCTCGTGCATAGCTCGGTATAGAGAAAGCCATGGCAGGCCTGGATCGCTACAGCTGCATCCAGGCTGCCATGGCAACCGATTGGAGCACCACGATTTCGATACGGGGGCTCCGATCGGAAGGAAGAGGGAGCAGCATCCCTCTGACTTCACTACTCACAGGTGTCGCGATCAGCGTTGTATGATACAGCCAGCACCTGCCATGTATGGGGCCCACTCCATACATACCCTGAGGCATTATGACGTAACTGTACGTCATAATGTTCGAAGAGGTTAAGGATTTAGCCTAATTTAGCAAATATGACATGTCAGTTTATGTAGTAATAACTTTGGAATGCATTTCACTTATCCAAGAAATTCTGAGAATGTTTTCTTATGACATGATGCTTCATGTTAGTGGTCAATAAGTTTTTACCTTTATTTATAAAAAAGAAGCCCAAATTTACAGAGAATTTGGAAAACATCTGCTATTTTCTAAGTTCTAATTTCTCTGCTTTTAAGACAGTGATACCTTATAGCGCACTCTACTAAGCAATTTCATGCTGGTTTTGGCAGTATACTGACGTACACCAGCAAGACGGAGGGCAAAAGGATACACTTTCTAAGACGCCAGTTTAGAACTCCCTGCTGACCGCACCATACAACAAAAGACCAAAAGGGGTAGAATGCAATTCCACCTACGTCCTTTATATTGTTTGGTGTACAAAATATTCCCTTTTTTATATGTGGGTTGTAGTAGAAAAGCAAAACATTTAATTGCAGAACATATTAGCTATATAAATAAAAACAAATCAATGGTGTTTCAAAACTTTTTACAACTACATTGAACCAAATTAAACAGCTTTTTGTTCATTGGCATAGAAAAAAAAAACTGCAAGAGGTGGAGGTTGGCAACGGTAGCTCCTCGCATGTGAAGCTTTTTAGATATGATGGCTTAAATTGGAAAAAATAGCTAATGTATTGTTATTAATATTATTGTATTTTGTTTTATACTAATATGCATACGTAACTATTTCCATATGATATATTAAATCTGTCTTTATTCGTTTCCTCTTTTCATGAATTAATGCTTCTGGTTTGCACACATTGGTCCATAGGTTTTTTTTATTCGACTTTGTCAGTATGAATTGTATGCCATGATTAAGCAAGGGTAATGCAAAACATGTAGGCTTTGGCACTTTTTTGTATTGTTTTGGAATATGTTGGCCTTTTTATACTGAAGCATAGTAAACAGTTTTTAGAAGATCAGATCCATAATTTTTATGGGTTGCTTCACACCCAACCCAGGTGTGCAGATTCCACTGCTACATTCAACTGCTGGTCAGCCGAGGAGATACAGAGTGATGATCTTACCATGTATTTTTTAAAATTTCATCCATTACAGCAAGAGTCAGCTGTCAGTAGTGTAGAGGGGTTTCATTACCTCATGGCTATTGTACACTACTTTAAAGAGTCAAACAATTTCAATTAATAGAGAATGGTGTAACTAGAAAATTTCTAAATCATATCATTTAAAAAATATGTCTGCGTCCACTTGAAAAAAAGCTGTAAATTCATAGTCACTAGGGATCTCACTTCCACCTACGTTACAGTCTATTGTCAGGCAAGATCTGTCCCCGGTAACAAGAGATTCAGAAGATGGTTCACAGGAAATGGGGGGGTCAGAGCTAGCTGAGCTCCTGAGCCTGATAGAAGCACCGCTTCTACACTACTCCTGAAGAGCAGAAAAGCTCCTGCATGTCTGTAAGTTTGATCTTCCCCTCCTTAGCAGCTTTCTGAGCTTCCTGAAAAAAAAAAAAAATGAAAAACATACTGGGAAGCGAGGTCACTGCATACAGCACTTGCAGATTCAACAGAAAGGAGACACCCACTGCTTTTGAGTAAAATGCATCTAGCTGTGCAGCTGAAACAGGGAATATTATGGCTGAAATAGACTTTAGGGAAGTCCAAGTGATTGTCTACAGCAGTGACATGCGGTTTCTTGTTCCATTATTGCTGCAGGATAGCAAAATAGGCTGCCTGAAGCACTGTATTTGTAGCAGATTTTCCAAGTGAGTAATTTAGATTTTGTTATTTTTGCATTCTCCAAGACATTGTTTACATGTCCTGGACAACTCTGTTAGCACATTCAGAACTATCTATGTTGAAATCAAAAGCGCCAAGAAAGAAAAATAAAAAAAATTCTAACAAACTTATGAAGTTATCTGCTTAGTAAATCTCCTGCATTAAGATCACAGCTACACCCCCTTTTGGCTAGGGCTACAAGGCGACTTTGTCCACAACACCCATGAGGCAAAGATCTCTGTGTAGCAGTGCAACCATTGAACAGAAAAGGCTCACAGCATTAGTTGCAAGTTGATATGTCACTACAGGAATTTTGGGTCGCAGTAACTTACCAGTTGTGCTGCATCTATGTTCATTTCAACAACTATACAGCAATCTTTGATTGTCGCCAAGATTGCTGTATAGCCCCAGGCTTACATTATGACACAGGGCAGCATAGTGAAAGTGAATGAAATCGCATGGCAACTCGGAGGTTGCCACTACCGTGACAATTCTGTCTCAAGAAATCCAGCAGGGTTGGATTTCTTGTCACTGCAGTGTCACAAGCCACAGAAAACTATGAGTTTTAATGGGACTCTATTCACGTATACTAAGTTGCAATGTAGCACTGTAAAAGTATGATCTTCATTTGCGCTAGCGAATGCTGTGGCCAAGATTGTGGCGTAGTCCCTGCCTAAAGTAGACAGGTTCTTTGGAGAATAAAGAGCTGCATGGCACACTAGTTAATAGGCTACCTATTAGTACTTGACTGGGATGGTCCTCTTAGCAAGTAGTAACAGCTCATTCATCTTGCAGGTGAAGTCAACCCCTTGCACTTCTCTAACCCCGTCACTGCATATAGAGCTTACACTGGAAGGATCCATACATTCAGGATTTTTTATGCAGTCTTTGAAGCCAAAACCAGGAGCGGATTGGAAAAAGATAATCCGTATCTGTCCTTTATACTTTCTCCTGGGAGTCTGTACCCGCCTCTGAAGAAGAGTACACTACAGCAAGGTGCACTGCACAGGCATCAAAAACTAAAAAGGATGCTGCAAGCGCCGGATATCAGGTGCTTCTCGCCTGGAAGAACTAAAAAGAGCTGTCCATCAAAAGTGAGTGAGGCAGGAAGGGGTGCAGCCAGCTTAATTCGAAGCGTGACAGCTCCTTGACTTCCAGCTGCTCGGTTACATACACCAAGTGATGAGAATAAAGTTGTTTTCGTTTCAGATCAAATAATGAAAGACGGCATTGGAGAGACAAGATGGGGGGAGGGGAGCATTTTGGAGGTGACAGGTTCCCCAGGAGTTATAAATTAATTACTAGCAGTTTTGCAATGATGGTACAGATGGGTGTTACCAGTTGGGAGTGGATTATCTAACATTATACAATCAGTGCTCCCAGTGTCAGAGTGCCCAATGGGCCCCCCATCCATCCCCCAACTGGTAACTTCCTTCATTGCAAACGGCTAGTAATTCATAACTTATAGTAGGAGTAATAAAAGAAGACTAGAAGCTCCAGAATGATTATTACATGGGGAATGCAAGTAATTACTGAAACAGACATGCCAGGAGAGGTGACAGGTCTTTTTTATACTGCGAAAAGCAGTTTAAACTAATTCTCTCCCACTGATAAACTCAGTGTATCTATCTGTCCTCTTTGAACTATAAATGCAATGAACTCGAACTTGTTTGACAGTTCAATTTAAAAGTTGTTAAAGAAGTGATTGATTTCACATGTTTTCTTGTAGAAACTGTTCTTATGTAAGAAACCCTCCATTATGAGTTCAATGATTTATAATATAGTTTCACTCAATCTGATTGCATTATTTATGTAAGAAAATAAATGCAAAATGTTGCTTTAAAGGGCATCTGCCAGCAGATCTGTACCTATGAAACTGGCTGACCTGCTGCATGTGCGCTGCGCTTGGCAGCTGAAGGCGTCCGATGATCATATGTGACCACATTGATTAGAAAAATTATGTTTTAATATATGCAAATGAGCCTCTAGGAGCAACAGGGGCATTGCCATTACACCTACAGGCTCTGCTCTGTCTGCAAGTTCCACATCCTCTCCACTCTGATTGACAGGGCAAAGCGTTATGATGTTTTCACTGCCTGGTCCTGTCAATTAAAGTGCAGAGGGGGCGACTGGACAAAAACTACAAATGGAGTGGAATTTGAAAAAAGATGCAATTGAGCGATAATTTTATAGGTTTCGTTTTTACAGCATTCCCTGTGCAGTAAAACTGACCTGTTCACTCCATTCTCCAGGTCCGTATCATTACAGCAATAACATATTTATATAGTTTTTTTTTTTTTTTTTGTTAAACAATTTTTATTGGTTTTTCATTAGAATAAACAAAGGAAAAACAAATACAGTACATTTCTGAGAGTGTTTAGATTCATCTGACGCAGCAGAAGAATGGAGTAGAGTATGAGCATCAAGAAGTACAAGCAGTAAATTGTACAAGGAGGCCAAAATAAGAGAGAATTACAATTGGTAAGTCATACAAACTAGAATTTACACCCGTATACAGTAAAACCATGGGTTCACAATCCTAGAGCTTTAACTTAGAACCCAAAAAGTCGAACATACAGAGGAAATGGCCAAAAGACATAAGGAAGTAATAGGACTGATTTAACTATGAAAAGCCTCTATATTTCCTCCAAGCCGACCATGTTGCAAGAAATTTCTTTCTCGTACCCAGTTCCCAATTGGACAGTTCCTCTAGACTATAGATTTGGTCGACCCTAGATTTCCAATGGTCTAGGGAAGGGACTTCAGATGAACGCCATTTGGTTGGAACCAAGAGACGGGCAGCCGCTAGTAGGAATTTTAATAGGCCATGGCATTTATAATATCTAGCTAAGTCTAAAGATAAAAGAGCAAGTTCAGGAGAACAGGGTGCGTTCGAGTTGCAGATGGAATTGCAGGTTTGGAAGATTTGGTTCCACCACAATGAAATAGGGGAGCATTCCCACCATACGTGGATGAAGGTGCCTTTTTCTGATCCGCAACGCCAACACAGATCTGAAGCGTCTGGGTAAAGGATAGAAATTTTGTCAGGGGTTTTGTACCATCTCGTCAAGATTTTGTACCTGTTCTCCTGAACTCGGACGCATCTAGAAACTTTATGGGGAGCAATAAGTAGCGAGATGATTTCTCTCTCTGAGAATTGTTTATTTAGATCCTTCTCCCAGTAGCCTATAAAAGAGGGTTTGACCTTAGTGGGGGGGGTCTATGAGCTTTTTATAAAGAAATGAGATCAGTTTAGGAGGGTATTTGCCAGTAGAAAGCAAATTTTCAAACCAAGTGGAGAAATGATCCATCGGCAGAGAGCGGGAAAGGGAGAGTAGTTATTTTTTAAGATATTGGAGAGTGAGGAAATTAGGAGTGGTATCGAGAATGGAAGTTAAGTTTAATTCTGAAGGGGCACATCCCTCTTCATCTAACAGATCTGATATGGGGAGGTTTGAGTCTCTAAGCTGGGGGGGAGTGGAGGATCTTATCTCAGGTGGAGCTAAGGAGAAAAGATCTTTGATTCGAAGGAGGGAAGTTAAGGGGAGCAAATCGCTGTATTTGGACGAGAACCAGTTCCACACTTTAATGGAAGAGCGAATTAAAGGGTTGGACATTCGAGGAAGTAGAGTAAGGGGTTTCCCTGATAGCAGAAGGGATCTAAGAGAGGAATCGAGGTTAGCATTTTCCATATGGACCCAGAGTTTGTTAGGAGGGGAACGAATCCAATCAATCACCCTGCATAAATGTATCGCTTTTAGGTAAAGTTCCGGGTTAGGTAGACCAATTCCTCCCAGACGTTTGGACTTAGTGAGAGTAGCAATAGAGATTCTAGGCTTTTTCTTATCCCATAAAAAGCGGTTTATGAGAGTATTAAGTTTCCTAAGGAAAGCACGGGGTATCCCGATGGGGAGGACTTGGAAAAGGTACGTAAGTCTAGGGAGAATTAGAGACATCACCATATTTTTTCTCCCAAACCAGGACAGGAAGTGGCCTTCAAGAGATTCCAATTGAGCGGTGATAGAGTGCAGCAAGGGAGTATAATTCAGATGGAAAAGATCCGGTAGATGGGCATTGATTTTAATTCCTAAATAGGAGATAAGCTGGGTGGACCAATTAAAAGGTGAGTTTGCCTGTAGTTGTTTGATGGTTGCAGGGAGTAGGCCTATATGTAGGATCTGCGATTTGTGGGGATTAATTTTAAAGTTAGAAAGTGAGCTAAAGGTGTCTAAAATTTTTAGAATTTTGGGCATAGAAATGAGGGGGTTGGTAGTTAAGATCAATAAATCATCTGCAAATGCAGCTAATTTACATTCATGCAAACCCACCTTCAGACCCTGAATAGAGTTTTCTTGTCTGAGAGCCTGTAAGAGGGTTTCCATGACTAGAACGAAAATAAGGGGGGAAAGGGGACAACCCTGACGAGTTCCATTCTTAATTAGGAAGTAGTTAGATAATTGGTTATTTACTAGGACAGACGCGGAGGCATTATCGTACATTGTAAAGATGGCTTGAATATAGGATTCTGGAAAATTGAATTTCTTTAGGGTAAGTTTGATAAAGGACCAATCAATCCTATCAAACGCCTTTTCCGCGTCTGTACCTAGGAGAACCAAAGGTCGTTTTTTGCTAGAAGCAAAATAAAGGGCATTTAGTATTTTGGTAGTGTTATCCTTACCCTCTCTCCCTTTAATAAATCCTACTTGGTCGGGGTGGATTAAATCAGGAAGAATAGACTGAATTCTAGTTGCGAGCATTTTAGCTAAGAGTTTCAAGTCTGTGTTCAGGAGAGATATGGGTCTATAGTTAGCGCAGATGGAGGGATCTTTACCCTCTTTAGGAATGATCGTGATTACAGCTCTTGTCATGTCTGAAGAGAGAGGGAAATTTAAAAGCGTTTGATTGTAAACACGGATAAGATAAGGGGCTAAAGTTTTGGAGAAAGCCGAATAGTAAGTTGTTGGGAGACCGTCGGGGCCAGGACATTTGTTTTTAGGGGAGGATTTTAAGGCGGTGGAAAATTCAGTGATGTCGAAAGGTTTTGAGATGTCTAATTTTTGGGCTATAGTTAGGGAAGGTAAGTTAAGGGAGTCCAAAAATGATTTAGTATGAGAAGATGAACCTGAGGGGGGGGGGGGGGGGGGGTAAATTATAAAGTTCTTTATAGAAAAGTCTAAATTGTTCTGCAATGGACTCGGGGAAAAAAAAGTTGGTGTCCCTGAATCGATTTGATCGAAGTTACATATTTAGCGTTTTTTCTTTTTTTTAAACGATTCATCATGAATCTGGAGGCCTTATTGCCATGGGCATAAAATTTGTGTTGGGAAGAAAGATAAATTTTGGCCGACTTATTATTTAAAAGGTTCTTGAGCTCTGATCTGAGGGTGATAAGATCAGAAAGGTGTTGGGGGTCTAGGGAATGTTTGTGGAGGTTTTCCATTGTATGTATGCGGTCTAATAGAGAGGAGAAATGCTGGTCTGCTACTTTCTTCAAATGGGAACATTTACTTATGAAATGACCACGTATGTAAGCTTTGTGGGCATCCCATAAGGTTTGTGGAGATATATCAGGGGAGTCGTTCTCTCTAAAATAATGTTCCAGAAGGGAGGTGAAGTGTGCTGCATGTCTATCATCGCTCAAAATGGATTCGTTTAATCTCCAGCTGGAGGACTTACCAGAGCCAGCCTGAGTGTGGAAGGAGCAGAACACTGGGGCATGATCGGATATGGTGATGTCTCCAATTTTCGGGTTTGATGATAGGTACAGGAAGTCTTTAGGTATGAAGATGTAGTCGATCCTACTATAAGATTGACCTGAAGCAGAATAAAAGGTATAGTCAATAGTGGACGGATTCAAACATCTCCAGACGTCAAGCAAGCCTAGTGTATGCAATTTTCTCTTCAGTTTTCTGAGAAGCTTAATTGGGACAGAGGATTTTTTGGAAGAAGTGTCTGAGGGAGGATGTAGCGCTAAATTGAAATCACCAGCTAAGATAACTGTTCCTTCTCTGGTATTTTCAATTAACGAAAGAACTTTTAGGAGCCAAGGTACCTGATTATAATTTGGGGCATAGATATTTACCATTGTAAACATTTTGTGACCTATGAGTCCCTTTAAAATAAGAAATCTCCCCTCAGTGTCAGTAGTATGTGAAGAATATTAAAAAGGGAAGTTCTTTTTGAAGCCAATGCTGACTCCCCTGGAAGCCGCCCCATCCGAACCACTATAGAACCAAATGGGAAATCTGGAGTGGGAGAGGTCCGGAAATTTCCCTTGTTTGTAATGCGCTTCTTGAAGGAAAATGACTGAACATTTTTCCCTCCATAATAGGGAAAGAATCTGGGTTCTTTTAGAAGGAGATCTTAAACCCTTCTTCACGTTAAAGGAAGATAAAGTAAAATCAGTCATGATGGGTCATAGGAGTAAGTTTGTGGCTCTCCAACGGAAGGGTCCCTACTCTCAGGGTGTACCGTGTCATATAATAACAAAAACATAACACAAAATAACAAATAAAACCGGGTCGCAGAATAGCAACCAACTCAAGTGCAACTTGTTAAATATTCAGGTAAAAGAATGCCTGAACAGTGGAGTATCAGGGGGGAAAGGAGGTGAAGACCCTCTTAAAAGACGACCTGCACATGGATACCATCTAGGACAAGTCTAGAGACCATTAAGTTTTAGAGAAAGGGGAGAAGGGAAAAAGGAAAAAAGGAAGGGGGGGGGGAGGGGTTAAGGGACAGGAAAGGGACGTAGAGGGAAAGAGAAAGGGTGAGTATGAAAACAGCCAAGAGCGGTAAGTAAGTGGTAAATAGGTTATATCAACGAAAAGACCATGCTATTTTCTTGGGGGTCAGGAGACTGCTTCTTTTCTTCAATCTCTGTTGCTTCGGGGTGCCGACTTTCTCCCACGGTGTCATCTTTGGGAGGTCAGGGAGCGCTGTGATATCTGAAACGGAGTCCCAGCTGGCAATATCAAGCAAAGGGGTGTCCGTTGAGGAGCAGAAATCTTGTAAATCCTCGTGAGAGGAGATCGTGAAGGCTTTCCCTGAGAAGTTGAAGGCAATCCCAAAGGGAAAGGTCCAACGGTAAGGAATGCGTTTAGCACGGAGGAAGTCGGTAAGCGGCTTGAGGACTTTACGCTTCTGGAGGGTGACTGGGGCTAGGTCTTGGAAGATAGAAATCGGGTTGTTATTGAAGTTAATATTCTTCATGGATCTTGCTGCAGTGAGAATTTTTTCTTTGTCCCCAAAGTTAAGAAAGCGACAAATGATGTCTCTAGGGGGTTCGTTGCTTTTTGGGCTTGGGTCTTAGAGCTCTGTGAGCTCTTTCGATAACCATAAGGGAAAGATCATCACCCTCTAGGATTGAAGCGATTATAGTAAAGATTGCGGGCAAGATGTCTTCATTATCCACTGTTTCTGGAACCCCTCTGAAACGTAGATTATTCCTACGACTTCGATTTTCTTGGTCCTCCAGGTTGACGTACAATGTGTTAATGTGGCTTTGGCACACAGATAAGGATTGAGCCATCGCTGCACTGTGATCTAACGCAGCTGACTGAGTGGATTCAAGAGTTTCAACTCTGTGACCCACAAGGAGAATCTCCTGTGTCAGGCCGGCCAGCTCTTGTTTTAAAGGTAGGAGAGCTTCAGCTAAAGCTTGCTTTATAAACGATCTCGATACCGGGAGGTCTCGGGTTAGAGATGTTTCTCCGGTCTCACTTTCTCCTTCCGATTGGCCCTCTTCTCCGCAGTTAGGAGCGCGGTCAGTCATCGGCGCCATCTTGGAGAGATTAGCTTCGGCGGTTAAAGTCTGTTTTTTGAGGAATTTAGCCATACCCGAGTTCGGGTTCACAGCTTTAGGGATGGCCCCTTGGTCAGGGGGTCTCTGCCCACCAATTTTAACCATGGTGCAGGTCTCTGTCGCTTAAGTAAGCTTGAATCCCGGCAGGTCTGTGTACGGAGCCTAGCGAGACACAGCCATTCAGCTCCGGCGCTAGCTCCATATTTATATAGTTTTACTTGTGTTTTAATACTCCAAAAAAAGTATATATTTTTTTTTTACATCGCCATATTCTGACCATGATAACTTATTTATACTTCCATCAAACATTTAAAAAAAAAATTTCTATGGCCACGTTCATCATACAGGATAAATACATTTACAGTACAGACCAAAAGTTTGGACACACCTTCTCATTCAAAGAGTTTTCTTTATTTTCATGACTATGAAGGCATCAAAACTATGAATTAACACATGTGGAATTATATACATAACAAACAAGTGTGAAACAACTGAAAATATGTCATATTCTAGGTTCTTCAAAGTAGCAACCTTTTGCTTTGATTACTGCTTTGCACACTCTTGGCATTCTCTTGATGAGCTTCAAGAGGTAGTCCCCTGAAATGGTCTTCCAACAGTCTTGAAGGAGTTCCCAGAGATGCTTAGCACTTGTTGGCCCTTTTGCCTTAACTCTGCGGTCCAGCTCACCCCAAACCATCTCGATTCGGTTCAGGTCCGGTGACTGTGGAGGCCAGGTCATCTGGCGCAGCACCCCATCACTCTCCTTCATGGTCAAATAGCCCTTATTTTCAAAGTTTTCCCAATTTTTCGGCTGACTGACTGGCCGACCTTCATTTCTTAAAGTAATGATGGCCACTCGTTTTTCTTTACTTAGCTGCTTTTTTCTTGCCATAATACAAATTCTAACAGTCTATTCAGTAGGACTATCAGCTGTGTATCCACCTGACTTCTCCTCAACGCCACTGATGGTCCCAACCCCATTTATAAGGCAAGAAATCCCACTTATTAAACCTGACAGGGCACACCTGTGAAGTGAAAACCATTTCAGGGGACTACCTCTTGAAGCTCATCAAGAGAATACCAAGAGTGTGCAAAGCAGTAATCAAAGCAAAAGGTGGCTACTTTGAAGAACCTAGAATATGACATATTTTCAGTTGTTTCACACTTGTTTGTTATGTATATAATTCCACATGTGTTAATTCATAGTTTTGATGCCTTCAGTGTGAATCTACAATTTTCATAGTCATGAAAATAAAATAAAACTCTTTGAATGAGAAGGTGTGTCCAAACTTTTGGTCTGTACTGTATATTTAAATAATTGGGCATTTTGGGGAATGGTGCATATGATCTTTATTTTTTGTTAATTTTTATTATGGGGAAATACGATGATTTAAATCTTTATTCTCACATTATCTAATTGTCTGAACATGCAATCATTAGAGTGCTGCTCCCATACACTGCTGTGATTTAAATTCTGCATATTCCAACACAACACTGCCACTTGCAGACCTACATTGGAATATATCTGTGATAGGCCTGGTAGCCTCACACAGGTTCCAGTCTATCACTACCAACGACAACCTCCTTGCGACCGTAGCTAAGATGCCTGACCGTCCGGGTCAGCAGCTATCTTAGCCAGGTCCTTGTAAGATTAGTCACAGTGACTGGTATTCGTAGTGCCCTACATGCATGGGGTGGGTCCGCAACTTCCTGCTGCCTTCACCGTACATATAGGGCAAAGGTCCATAAGGGGTTAATACAGTACCTACAGTATGAACCACATATAATGCTATTTGCCAAAATACCCTCCAGCACAGATTACAACAAACATTATAGGATAACTAGACATTAAGCCCGTTACAATAACGGGCGCTAGAACAGTAGTGCATAATCATTAGTAGGAACAGTCTATATTAAATGGCAAAGGAACTTGACCACACTGACTGGTGGCTGAGACTGGTGGCTTTGGCTGAGACTGCTGGCACTGACTCGTGGCTGTGGCTGAGACTGCTGGCTGAGACTGGTGGCTGTGGCTGGTGGCTGAGATTTCTGGCTGCGGCTGGTGGCTGAGACTGGCACTGACTGGTGTCGGTGGCTGAGACTGCTGGAACTGACTTTGTGGCTGTGGCTGCTGGCTGAGACTGCTAGCACTGACTGGTGGCTGTGACAGAGACTGCAGCTTGTGGCTGAAACTGCTGGCACTGAGTGCTGGCTGTAGCTGAGAATGCTGGCACTGACTGGTGGCTGAGGCTGAGACTGCTGGCACTGACTGGTGGCTGTGGCTGAGACTGCTGACTCTGACTGATGGTTGAGATGGCTGGCACTGCTGGCACTGTGGTGGCTCTACGACTGGCACTGACTGCTGGTGCTGATACTGCTGGTAGCGACTGGTAGGTCAGACTGCTGACAGGGGCTCCTCTATATATGGCTGATAGTACTGAGACTGACTAACACAAATGGCGGCTGGGACTGACAAACAGAAATGGCGGTGTTCCGAGCTGCTTGCCGCGCGCAGGCGGCATGTGGAGTGTCGTGTCCTGATTGGTCGGCGCGCTGGTGTGAGCGGTGCGGGCGGCGTGTTATTATTAGGGTTATTCCTGCTGTATAGAAATCTATTGCTAGCGGTAGTTGTGCATTGTGTGTGTATATATATATATATTACTCTTTTTATGAGGCAAGGTTAACAAAAAAACGGCAGTTCTGGCACAGTTTTTATTATTCGTTTTTTTACAATATTCACCTGACAGAGTAGATAATGTGACATTTTTATAGAGTAGGTCATAACGATGCGGCGATACCTATTAAGTCAATTTTTATTTTTTTATTTTGGACTAACACAATAATTTCTTTTTTTTTTTTATGTTTTTGTGTTCCCATTTTCTGAAAGCCATATTTTTTTTTATTTTTTTGGGCGATGGTCTTAGGTAGGATCAAATTTTTTGCTGGAAGAGATGATGGTTTGATTGGTACCATTTTGGGGCAGATATGATTTTTTGATCGCTTGGTATTACACGTTGTTTTAATGTAAGGTGATAAAAAAATTGCTTTTTTGGCACATTTTTTTAATTTTATTTCTTTATGGCATTCACCAGACGGGTTGGATCACATATTTTTATAGAGCAAGTTGTTACGGACACAAAAATGCCTAATATGTGCATTTTTTATTTTACACAATAAAAGCATTTTCGAAAAAAAATAGTGTTTTTGTGTTTCCATTTTCTGAAAGCCATTTTTTTTTTTTTTTGGGCGATTGTCTTAGGTAGGGTCTCATTTTTTGCGGGATGAGATGATGGTTTCATTGGTACCATTATAGGGCACATATGACTTTTTGATTGCTTGGTATTACACTTTTTGTGATGTAAGGTGATAAAAAATAGATTTTTTTGGCACATATTTTATTTTTTCTATGGTGTTCACCAGATGGATTGGATCACATGCTATTTTTTATAGAGCAGGTCGTTACGGACATGACGATACTTAATATGTACTTAATATTTGGACCACTGAGGAAGGAGCGAGTTTAAGCTCCGAAACATGTTTGGGTGAACAAGCATATGAAGACTGAAATTATATCACAGGAGCGCTTCAGGAGGAATTGAACCTAAAGACACTCACGAATATTTATAAAGCGGAACCCCGGCAGCTGAATTAAAAAAGTGATAAGGCGATCGGAACACTGAAGGGGCGTTGCAAACATTGAACAGAGACGCCGCCATACCATGTGGCACGCCGACTTTTGAAGCAAGCTGTTACCGGAGGTCCCGAACCAGTAAGGTCAGTCTGTTCTCAGAACAAGAGCGGGACGCCGCTTCTGACCACAGCTGAACCGTGAGAAAAACATCTTAATGTGCACCAGAAAAACGAGACTGTATCTTTCTGTATAAGAAGAAATAAAAAGACTAATTACAGTTACGCTAATAGCGGCATGCGTACAAATAGCAAAAATTAAGAACACTGCTGCTATACCATATAGCCAATGGTTCCTTGAACAAAAAGTGGATTATACTACATGGGGATTGCTATATTGAACTATATTCCACCAATGCCATTTTAAGGATAATCCTGCATTTTTATATATATATATATATATATATATATATATATTACCAATGCTGCTTATATCTGCTATTATCCTCTAATCGTTATTTATCAACTGACTTTACTGTTATTTATGAATTGTTTTATATATTGATACTGCTGCTAGAATATTGATACTGCTGCTAGAATATTTATTGTTGTTATTTTGTATCCAATTGTTGCTATTTTGTGAGTTTTTATGCCTATTTTAACTCCATTTTAATAATTAATAAAATGCCTGCCATGAGTCCATAAATAGAGTGCCTGCTCATCTATACTTTATTTTTAAACCTACTTTTAAATTGACAAGGGTGAGTCAAATTGAGCAAGAGCACCTTCTCCAGAAAACCAGTGGAGAGCCGCCTCCTTCTGCTAGATACTTAATATGTGCATTTTTTTTTTACTTTATTTTATTCAATAAAAGCATGTTTGAATAAAAAATCATGTTTTTGTGTCTCCATTTTCTGAAAGCCATATTTTTTTTTGACGATTGGCTTATGTAGGTGCTAATTTTTGGTGGGAGGAGGTCGTGGTTTGATTGGGGCTAATTTTGGATGCATATGACTTTTTTTAATCACTTTTGATACCATTTTTTGGTAAGTGCGGTGGGCAAAAATGCAATTCCATCATAGTTTTTCTTTCTTTTTTTTTCTTTTTTATTGTGTTCACCATGCAGTAAAAGTAACATGATCCTTTTATAGATCAGGTCCTTACGGACGCGGTGATACCAAGCATGCTTAGTGTTTTTTATTTTTTAAATTTTTAACCAATTATGTGTGAATATAGGAATTTTATTTTTATTTTTTTACTTTTTTTCCCAATTTCTTTGGACCCAGACCCACTTGGTTCTTGACGATCCAGTGGGTCTGATGGCTTACAATACACTGCAGTACACAATATAATTTGAAGCATGTGCGATAACGATATATATCGCGATATATTATTTTCTATATATTTTTTTTTTAACTTTTTATTTACTATTAGTCCCCTTACGGCTAGAACCCTTGTCCTATTCACTGTAACAGAGATCTATTAGGGTGAATAGGAATTTACACTGTCCCTGCTGTCCTGTGCTTTGTGCACACGGCAGCATGGAGCTTACCATGGCAGCCAGGGCTTCAGTAGCGTCTTGGCTGTCATGGTAACCGATCGGATCCCCAGGATTACACTGCTGGGGCTCCGATCAGAAGCTGCCAATGCGCCACCAATGGGTGAGGAGTGGGGGACCCTGGAGCCACTGCCACCAATGATCTAATACTGGTGGGGGGAGAGGAGCGCACTGCGGGGGTGGGGCAGGGACCGCAATTATAGTTAATGATTGAATAAAAACGTAGCCTGCATGTGCCGGCCATATCCCATACTTGGCCTCTATGACTGCGCGCATCGAGACATCGCAGCGACATAGAGGCCGGGTATGGGATATGGCTGGCACACGCAGGCTACGTTTGTATTCAAGCATTAACTATATTCATTGGTGGCGCAGTGGCCACAGTCCCTTCCTTCTACTCCTCTCTGTTCTCATTGGTGGCCAGCGGCAGCCGCACAAAGAGGGGAGGGATCTTAACCCTTCAAGCATCGGGTCTCTGCCAGGGCAGAGCAGCGGCCGATGGTTAGCCCCTTCCAGACAGCGGTCCTTAAGGACTGTGGAATGGAAGAGGTTAAACAATTATGGAGTGCTGTGTGTGTGGGGTGCTGTGTCCTGATTGGACGCCCCGCTGCGCATGCCCAGTGCAAAACACAACGACACAGTGCACTGACACAGGAATTTTATTATTAGAGATTAGGATGCATTGTGGTATATTCAGAGTCTGGACAAAGACAAAGTCACACATTTACCATGGTTAAATGTACCAGGAAGTGTAGCGGTGCAAGCATAGTCACCATCTCCGCTAATCAGATGTCAGCAGCTGAGACTCTGCACTTGCACTGCTACGCAAAGCAATGGTGCAGGCATGAGACTGAAGATAATCAAGAGGGTCTTGAGCAATAGGGCTCTGCGCACGAAGGCTGAATTGTGTATGAATTTGATTTGTATACATCAAATCACTCACTGGTTAACATTCATTTTTTTTCTTAAACCCAAGAGTCGCCACACTTTTTCCTTCCATTAAAATTTCCATTAATATGTTTAGATACAGCAGTTTTTTTTAGCAATCACCTTTTGTGGCTTACCCTGGAGGGTGTCAATGACTTCTGGACAACTGTCAAATAGGCAGTCTTCTCCATGATTGTGTAGCGTGTAGCCTATTGAATCAGACTGAGGGCTTAGTACACCTTTGAATGAGCCTACAATATTGAACTTTTTTTTCACAATATTCAAAGTTCCTGACATACCAACTTTTGGATTTTCATTAGCTGTAAGCCATAATCATCAACATTAACCCTTTCACCTACAGAGGCTTTTTCATTTTTCACTTCCTGTCTTTCTAGGGCCATAATGTTTTTATTTTTCCGTTCACATACAGTAGCCATATGAGGGCTTGTATTTTGTGTGAAAAGTTGCACTTTCTAATGGCACAATTTAATATTGTATATGATGTAGTGGGGAGCTGGAAAAAAAATAACGAATGGGGTGTAATAGTTTTGTTTTTACGGCTTTCCCTATGCGGAAAAACTGGCCTGCTACTTTCAATCTCCCGGTCAGTATGATTACAGTGATATAATATATGTATAGTTTTTCTTGCGCTTTAATTAAAAAAAAAAAAACACTTTTTTTCTTTTTGTCGCCATATTCTGACTAGGGTTGCACCGGGTATCGAAATATCGATACCCAATCTATACTTTTGTACCGATATCGATTCGATACCGGGATTTGCCTTTACTGATACTAGGCTGCGCTATCACAGAACATGGAGCGTGCTGCTCTCAGCGTGCTCTATGTTCCCTCAGCAGCACAGGCGAGAAGGAAGTAGTCCCTTCCTCCCCCTTGTGCTGCTGCCAATGAGGAGAGAGCGGGGTAGAGGAGGGAAGGCCACTGTGCCACCAATAATAAACAATGTTTAAAGGGAACCTGTCATCGGGATTTTGTGTATAGAGCTGAGGACATGGGTTGCTAGATCGCCTCTAGCACATCTGCAATACCCAGTCGCCATACCGCTGTGTGCTTTTATTGTGTAAAAAAACTATTTCATAGATAAGCAAATTAACCTGAGATGAGTCCTGTCCCTGACTCATCTCACGTACAGGACTCATCTCAGGTTAATTTGCATATGTATCAAATCGTTTTTTTTAACACAATAAAAGCACACAGAGCTATGGGGACTGGGTATTGCGAATGTGCTAGCGGCCATCTAACAACCCATGTCCTCAGCTCTATACACAAAATCCTAGTGACGGGTTCCCTTTAATACAGATACAGGAGGCGAGCGCCGGCAACAGAAACACATAGCCAGCACCAGGCCTCTATGACAGGTAGCTGCGATCAGCGGCAGTTAACCGCTCAGTGGCACCTGAGGGGTTAATTGCCGCTAATCACAGCTCCCTGTCATAGAGGCCTGGTGCTGGCTATGTGATTCTGCCGCTGGCAGCGGCCTCCTGTATCTGTATTGGAGGTTAATTATCATTGGTGGCGCAGTGCACCCTCCCCCCAGTATTAAAAACATTGGTGGCGCAGTGCGCCCTCCCCCTCAGTATTAAAGTCATTGGTGGCGCAGTGCACCTCCCCAATATTAAAATCATTGGTGGCAGTGGCCACAGGTTCCTCTCGGCCCTCTTTATTGGTGGTACAGTGGTAGTTTTAATCGGAGCCCCAGCAGTTCCCAGCGGAACACTAGCATTATTCTTTTCCGGCATTGAGTTTCATCCTAGGGGCTCAATAGTGGAAAAGAACTGAGCAGTTTTATCTCCATGCATTCTGAATAGAGAGCAATCCGTTCCGAATGCATCAGGATGTCTTCAGTTCAGTCTTTTTGACTTTGCAGGACGGAGATAATACCGCAGCATGCTGCGGTTTTATCTCCGTCCAAAGTTCCGGAACACTTGCCGGAATGCCGGATCCGTCATTTTTTCCCATTGAAATGCATTAATGCCCGAGTCTTCCAGCAAAACGGATTCGGCATTGCGGTCTGTCCATGCTCAGACCGCAAAAAATTAGAAAAAAATTAATGTCGGATACGTTTTTCCAGATGACACCGGAGATACGGATCCGCCAATTCAATGCATTTGTCATACGGATCAGGGTCTGTCTGACAAATGCCATCAGTTTGCATACTGCCTGCCTGCAGGGCCGGTGCAAGGATTTTTGCCAACACAAGCGAAGCTACATTTTGGCGCCCCCCCCCTTCCAGAACTCCCCCTAACACCAGCATCCGACCCGGACCCCACTCCAATCGCCTGAATGCCTGCCTCGCAAAACCCTGCAGTGCACCTACCGCACCCACCTCCTATGCATACGGTATACGTTTCTTTACCTTATTTATCTTTTATATAAAAAACTAACTAAATCGTGTTTTTTGTTAACTGTGTTTTATTAACAGTTTAACAAAATAAGTTATATATCTATAAAATAAAGTTTTCAACAATGAGTAAAAGTGCAGGAAATAGTGCAAACATACTTGTCTTAAAACACTACACACAAACAGTGCTACACATTACCAGTTATTGGTCAAAAAGAAGTGCAATAAGGATCAGTGAGGTTTCAAACCAACACATTTTTCATTTCAAATTATAAACATATTTTCAAACTATAACATAAGAACTTAAGTATTCTGTGAGTTAACTGAGTGCAATTCAACTAAAGTGCTAGATAATACACACATTCAAAGTGAGCTCTATAAAAATTAAACTTTTCTTGCTTTTGCGCTCACAAAATCATAAAGCAAAGTCTGAAAATCAATGTACTGTGCAATACGGTTTTCAATAGAAATCATTGCAAGTCCCACCAATCTCTCTTCTGACATTGTTGAACGTAGATAATTTTTTATTAATTTGAGCTTTGAAAAGCTTCGTTCACCAGATGCGACAGATATTGGCAATGTCAATAATATCTGCAGTGCTATTGAGACATTGGGAGCAAAGTCATTTCTAATTGCATATGCTAAAATCTGTGTAGGGGTCATTGTCGGTTTCAAGATAGGAGCCAATATGGTGAGCTCTTCACACAGCTGTGCTCCATCCAGATCAGTATCTTCTGAGTTTTTATCAGTCAATACAGTCAGCGAATCTAAACAATACTTCATAAGTGTTTCATATGGTTAGTTTTTAAGTTTCTGTATATCGTAAAGAAACTGAAAGTCCCTGCTGTGATGCTTAATTTCCTCAAATCGCTCATCAGGAGAATTAATGCAAATATCCAAAATGCTAAAAAAGCACTCAACTTTACATTTTTTTTGCAGGATCATCAATTTGATCATCTTGCGCTTCATAAGAAAACAACCTCTTTTTCATTATTTGCCGCACTAACGTGGGAAACACAGACTCAATCTCCATTTCTGTGGCTAGCTCTTTAGCAAATCTTCAAATCCTTTATCTGAACAATAATCCTTCAAAAAGTTGTTGTAGATTCCAACATATCAATTACATCTGTAAGGTACATACTTTTACTTTGAAGCAGCTTGCTGACAAAGTTAATTCTATTTAGAATGTTGTACCACATTACAATGAAACACAAAAATTTGAAGTTGTTTAGTTCTTTTGCAAGGGATTCCGCATCAGATTGTGCCATTGCTGTCTGTGAGCTATCCCTTGAAATATCAGACAAGGCATCATAGATTTCTCCAACCTGGAACCTAAATGGTCGAACAGCATCTATTCTTGAAGACCATCTGGTGTCAGACAAAGGTTTCACTGTAAGTCTCCCAATGTGCTTCTTCAAGACATTCCAACGAAGTGTGGATCCTGACAAAAAAACATATATTTTCTGCACAACAGAAAAGAAGGTTGCTCCATCCCTGCATGACATGGCTGCATCATTCACCACAAGATTTAAAGTGTGAGCGCCGCAGGGAACATAAAAGGCACGCAAGTTTAAATCAAGGATCCTCTTCTGAACACCATGGTGTTTGCCCTTCATGTTGGAACCATTATCGTAGTCTTGTCCTCTCATATCACCAAGGGGAATCTTTTGTTTTTCTAATTCATTAAAAATTGCCTCAGTCAGACCTTCTCCAGTAGAGCTTTGGATTTGGAGAAAGCCAAGAAATCTTTCTTCTATACACACCTCTGGTTCAGCAGTAGGAGACCCCCCCTTCTTTGATGAACACAAATCTAACAATTATAGTCATTTGTTCAATAAGTGAAATGTCTGGAGTGCAATCAAGTATGATAGAATAATATTTTGCCACTTTCAGTGCCTGCAGAATCAGTTTTTTAATTCCTTTGGCTATAAGGCCAATTAGTTCATTTTGAATGTCCTTCCCCAAATAACGATGGAAAATTTCCTTATTTTTGATACGCTTCAGATGATCCTGCATAACCGTATCAAATGTGGCAAGCATTTCTACAAGTTGCAGAAAATTTCCATTATTTTCACTATGTAATGTATCTTTGCTACCTCTAAAAGCCAAGCACTGGCGACCAAGATATGTTACAATGGCTACGAGCCTCTTGACAACATTTTGCCAGTGTTGTGTTTCTGCTGTCATCTCTGGGATACAGCATCTATTGTTTTTCCTGATCCAAATCTAGAGAATTCATTCCAGTCTCTTACAGCAACAAGGTGAGGATTGGACCTTTCATGAATGTGAAGATTTTGAGACAAGTTCCTCTAATCACTATAGCCTCCGCTTGTCAAATTTGTTGTTATTTTAGTTGCAAATAGCTTCCAACAAGAACAAAACACTTTGTCCAGCTTAACAGAATAAACCAGCCAGTTTCTGTAGGTTTCTTCTCCGTTTGGCAATCGTCTCTTATAATTTGCTTTAGTGAAACGTCTATTAGATGCATTTTTGGGAAAAACAAAATCAGCTTTTTGCTTTGCAGGACCTTTCCTGACAATAGCATCCCTTAGAGAGGTGGTGAGAACAGTGGTCCAATTAGCTGGATCAGACAAATCAAGTCTCCAAAGTAGAACACTGTTCCTCTTGCATCATTTCTACATCACTTGATCCTTCTGTTTCAGTAGTTTTTCAAGGTGAGGAGATGGTACATATGATGACGTAGAAGGTTGATAATCACCTACTTATTATTGTCTTTCCTCCGCGCTTGCATCATCCACATTAGCTGCCTCTCTAGCTGTGACGGGCTGTTGGTCTGCTGTTAAAGATTCCTCATCCATAGCTATGTGAACTGGATCATCTTACGCATTTGAAACTGGTTCTGATGCAGGAGCATCTTCCTTTCTGGTTTTGTGTGAGGTCAGGTACTTCTTTAAATCTCAAGACATCTGCTTCCCAGCTTTTTCTTTTTCTTCTCGCCTTTTTCGGAAACCTGCTCCTGATAAATTTTTTTCTTTAAATAGTTTCGGCATTTTGATCGTAGTTTACTAGCTATGTGAATAATAAAATATTTATTTGAATTTTTATAAACAGGCTCCTTACTAACACCCGCTGTGTAGCGTTTTGCAGAAAATTATGTCTACTATAATAATCAAATACACCAATTGCTAAGTAAGGGGAAAGCGCTAAAGAAGTTTTGACCATGTGAAACTACAGCTCCCAGTAGGATATACAGTTGCAAGAAAAAGTATGTGAACCCTTTGGAATGATATGGATTTCTGCACAAAATCTTTTATAAAATGTGATCTGATCTTCATCTAAGTCACAACAATAGACAATCACAGTCTGCCTAAACTAATAAACACACACAGAATAAAATGTTACCATGTTTTTATTGAACACACCATGTAAACATTCACAGTGCAGGTGGAAAAAGTATGTGAACCCCTAGACTAATGACATCTCCAAGAGCTAATTGGAGTGACGTGTCAGCCAACTGGAGTCCAATCAATGAGATGAGATTGGAGGTGTTGGTTACAGCTGCCCTGCCTTATAAAAAACACACACCAGTTCTGGGTTTGCTTTTCACAAGAAGCATTGCCTGATGTGAATGATGCCTCGCACAAAAGATCTCTCAGAAGACCTACGATTAAGAATTGTTGACTTGCATAAAGCTGGAAAGGGTTATAAAAGTATCTCCAAAAGCCTTGCTGTTCATCAGTCCACGGTAAGACAAATTTTCTATAAATGGAGAAAGTTCAGCACTGCTGCTACTCTCCCTAGGAGTGGCCGTCCTGTAAAGACGACTGCAAGAGCACAGCGCAGATTGCTCAATGAGGTGAAGAAGAATCCTAGAGTGTCAGCTAAGACTTACAAAAGTCTCTGGCATATGCTAACATCCCTGTTAGCGAATCTACGATACGTAAAACACTAAATAAGAATGGATTTCATGGGAGGATACCACAGAGGAAGCCACTGCTGTCCAAAAAAAACCATTGCTGCACGTTTACAGTTTACACCAGAGCACCTGGATGTTCCACAGCAGTACTGGCAAAATATTCTGTGGACAGATGAAACCAAAGTTGAGTTGTTTGGAAGAAACACACAACACTATGTGTGGAGAAAAAGAGGCACAGCACACCAACATCAAAACCTCATCCCAACTGTGAAGTATGGTGGTGGGGGCATCATGGTTTGGAGCTGCTTTGCTGCGTCAGGGCCTGGACAGATTGCTATCATCAAAGAAAAAATGAATTCCCAAGTTTATCAAGACATTTTGCTGGAGAACTTAAGGCCATCTGTCTACCAGCTGAAACTCAACAGAAGATGGGTGTTGCAACAGGACAACGACCCAAAGCATAGAAGTAAATCAACAACAGAATGGCTTAAACAGAAGAAAATACACCTTCTGGAGTGGCCCAGTCAGAGTCCTGACCTCAACCGGATTGAGATGCTGTGGCAGGACCTCAAGAAAGCGATTCACACCAGACATCCCAAGAATATTGCTGAATTGAAACGGTTCTGTAAAGAGGATTGGTCAAGAATTACTCCTGACCGTCGTGCACGTCTGATCTGCAACTACAGGAAACGTTTGGTTGAAGTTATTGCTGCCAAAGGAGGTTAAACCAGTTATTAAATCCAAGAGTTCACATACTTTTTCCACCTGCACTGTGAATGTTTACATGGTGTGTTCAATAAAAACATGGTAACATTTAATTCTTTGTGTGTTATTAGTTTAAGCAGACTGTGATTGTCTATTGTTGTGACTTAGATGAAGATCAGATCACATTTTATGACCAATTTATGCAGAAATCCATATAATTCCAAAGGGTTCACATACTTTTTCTTGCAACTGTAACCTCTGGTAAGGGTATGCTGGGATTTGTAGTTTTACTAATCATAATTACAGAAGTGTGACTACAACACTGCATAGTCAGGCAGAATCCAAATTGATATAATCAAATTACCAGTCACATCTTCTCTGTAGTCTTTATTGTTCTTCTTAATCTGGTCCAGACCACCATGTCTTATTCCAGCTTCACATTGTACCCTCTGAATATAATAATGCCACATACTGCACCTTCAGAATGCAATACCGGCACATACCATAGCCCCTAAAACCCTGCCACCCCAGATATTCCTAATGATAGACACCATACTCCTAAAATTCTAAACATAATGTGCTCCACAAATAAACTAATTATATAGCAAAAGAGGCCAGAAGTGTGTTGTAGCACAAAACAGCCGTTGTCTTGTATTGCCCCTGTGTAGTTCGTAATGAACCCCCACGGTATGTAACCTTTGCATGATAAAGAAAGAAAATATTTGTCAACATATGGTGAGTGCTACAGCTTTATATTGAATTATACACTGTGCACCCATATTTGAATTATATACTGTTCTCCCATATGTTATATACTGTGCCCCGTATATTATATCCTGTGTCACCATATATCATATACTGTGCATCTGTGACTGCCACATCAGACACCATTAGATGTACCTATTATAAAAATTACAGACCTACACATGCTTTGTATGTATGTAGGAAAACCTGCAAAATCAGCAGTATATGAAATACTTCTTCTCCCCACTGTATAGGATAGTAGTATATTGCTACAGGTACATCTACGACGGTGGTATATTGCTACAGGTACATCTACGACGGTGGTATATTGCTACAGGTACATCTACGACGGTGGTATATTGCTACAGGTACATCTACGACGGTGGTATATTGCTACAGGTACATCTACGACGGTGGTATATTGCTACAGGTATATCTACGATGGTAGTATATTACTACATGTACATTTAGGATATAGAACAGTGGTATATTGCTACAGGTACATATAGGATGGTAGTATATTGCTACAAGTACCTATATAAGGCTAAAATACTATATATTGCTATGGGCACCTCTAGGATGGTACTATTGTTATGAGCCATAACAATATACATTACATGCTACCATCCTAGAGGTGGCCATATCAATAGACAGTACTGAATGGTAGCGTGTACTGTCTATTGATATTGGCACACCTCACTGCAGGCCACACCAAATGCCAGGCACCAGGTCATTATGGCGACCAAAAATTTGGTACTGGTGACTGCGATCTCTTCAGCCTGTTTTTAAAGGCAACCTGTAAGGTCCCCTACCTGCTATCGGCCCTTTCCAGTACATTTTAGATAATTTGTGCGCTGTGCCCATAAGCTTCTCTGGATGTCGTAAGTTGTTAAAAACAACTTTAATAGCTGATGCTCACCGCAAGGTAAGTGGTCCCTTAGGTGGGGTCGCAGTGCATGTAGTCACACTGCCTCCGTTCTTCTCCCAGATTCTCCATCTTGATTGGCACTCTGAGTGTTGGGAATTTCATGCAAAGCCCAACACTCAGTGTCAATTAAGCATGAGAGGCTGGGAGCAGAACCTAGGCAGCGTGACTACATGCACTGTGGTCCCACCTAAGGGACTACTTACCTTGTGGTGAGCAGCGGCTCTTAAAGGGCTTCTGTCACCCCCCAAACAGCAATTTTCAGTATTGGACTTAATATAATTGCTAATGTACGCAGAGTCCATATATACCCCTCTTACCTCTGGCTGTGCTTTAAATTCTTTAAAAATTTTACTTTTGTGATATGCAAATTTCTTCACTACCAGCAAGTTGGGCGGTTACTTGCTGGTAGCCGCCGCATCCTCGTTCTAAAAAAACGCCCCTTCCTCCACTTAATTGACAGGGCCAGTGAGCGCTCTCCTCCTCTCGCTGGCCCTCTCTGCCCATAAAATCCTGCGCTGTACCGGTCCTCATTCGGCGCAGGCGCTCTGAGAGAAGGACGTTCGCTTGCCCGCTCCTTCCTCAGTGCGCAGGATTTGCTTGAGGACCGGTACGGCGCAGTATTTCATGGGCAGAGAGGGCCAGCGAGAGGAGGAGAGCGCTCTCTGGCCCTGTCAATCAAGTGGAGGAGGGGGCATTTTTTTAGACCGAGGATGCGGCGGCTACCAGCAAGTAATAGCCCAACTTGCTGGTAGTCAAGAGGCTCAGCCTCTGCTCTGGCGCTAGTCAGTGCGCTAGCCTAGCGCTCATCTCATAATTTTTATCATGATCACCATAACATTCACGGTTCACCTACCCTAAGTTAACACCTGTGACTGTCCTGACTCCTGCTGCTGGCTGCGTCTTCAATCTGGCTGACGGCTATGTGAGTCAGACGAGACACAACACAGTTAGTCAGCTCGCCTCGCCTCTAGTCCCTGCTAACGCCGCCGCGGCGCCACTCACTGTCACCAGTCACGCCCCCGTGGCCTGAGCCCATGTGACCGTGAGTGAGGGCTGGGGGCGGCCGGCACAAGCAGGCTGGGGGTGTGCGAACAGCGGCGCTGCAGCACAAATTCAATCGCCGCAAGTAGTAAGTGATAAAAAAAAAAAAAAGGTCATTCATTCTTCTGCCTTATGATAGTGCCGGCCCTGTCTGCCGGAATCCTCTGCCGCAAGTGTGAAAGTACCCTTATGATGGCAGCCAGGATGCTACTGAAGCCCTAGCTGCCATGGTAAGCTCCCTGCTGCCGTGTGCACAGAGCACACGGCAGCAGGGAGAGTGTAAAGTCCTATTCACCCTCAAAGAGCTCTATCAGGGTGAATAGGACAAGGGATGAAAAGATCCCAGGTTCTAGCCCCTAAGGGGGAAAATAGTTATTTTAAAAATTAAAAAGTTTCAAAAAACACACATCAAAATATTAAGTATAAATCACCCCCTTTCCCAATTTTACATATAAAATATATAATCAATAAATAAATAAAAATATTACATTTCGCCACGTCTGAAAGTCCAAACTATTAAAATATTTAAAAAATCTCCTATGCGGTGAACGCTGTAACAGACAAAAAATAAATAAATAAAAACCGTGCGATTCGCCATTTTTTTTTGTCACCTTGTCCGCCCCCCAAAAAAAAAATATTATAGGACTGTTTGATTATGGGACGGACGTTCCATAAAATGCGGAATAGACGCGACTGTTTTGGTTTTTAATTTTTTTCGCATGGTATCGAGTATCGCAATACTTTATGGTATTGAAATCGAATCCAAATTTTGGTATCGTGACAACCCTAATTCTGTCTGTGTATAGAGCTGTCCAAGGGCTAATTTTTTTGTGGGATGATCTCTACTTTTCATGGATAACATTTTGGGGTGTGTGCGACTTTTTGATCACTTTTTCTTAAATGTTTTGTGGGAGGTGAAGCAACAAAAAAAAATTGTGAATCAGCCATTTTGACTTTCTTTTTCATGGTGTCACTGTTTACCGTACGGGATAAATATTTAAATATTTTAAACGTACAGGCGTTTTCGCAAGTGGTGATGCCCATGATTTTTATTTTTATTTTTTTGTTTATGTATTTAGATTTTCAGGAAAGGGTTGGGGTGGTGCGATATGATTATTATTATTTTTTTATTATTATTTATTTTGACTATTTTTTTTACACTTATTTATAGCTTCGATAGGGAACTATAATAAGCAATCATCACATTGCTTCTCTCACAAACCTCAATGCATTAGGAACTCATGTGCATCGGATCATTCAGGAGCACTGAGGCTGCCGCACTCACCACCCAGCCCCACGATCTCCGTTGACAGCGGCATCTGAGAAGTTAAATGTAAGCAAACGTCGTTATCGTCTATCACATACATTACTTCAGGGTGGTAGCCAAGGCCGTCCAGTGCGCTTGGGAGTGGGCACCATCTTTGAAGACCCGTACTGTGCCTTACATATACGGCCCTGGGTGGGGAGGGGTTTAAAAATAAACGTTTGAAATTGATCAATCTGTATAATGAATCTATATATTATACGAGTTTCTCTTTTTGAATTAAATTACTCAAATAAATTAACTTTTAGATGATATTCTATCCTCCTTTGAACTTTCCGTATTACCTTGAAGGAAAGCTTGCAAAACAGCAAAATAAGAGACAGGGTGTCACAGTATATTACTGTGCATTTAGCATAGTAATACATGTTTCTTTAACATACAGCCCTGCACAGCCCAGATCAGCTACAGATACTACTCCATGTGATAGGCTTAATCCTAACCCTGCATACAGTGTCAGTACCCATGGGCCACTCCGCATCACCAACATCTGAAGCCACTTTTCTCACATGCAGGGTGCTGGGCCAATGCATGCCAGCGAGGTGATAGTGCCAAACCCAGCTTGACAGAGACGTGTGCATGCCCCCTACCCCTCTGCAAATGCACTTGTTATTCCCCTGCTTATGTCTGTAAAGCAAGCTAATAATGTTTCACATCTGGTTACTGCCACAATGTTCTTTATATGTGTTTGCTTTGTCTACACCAGTAAACAGTTTTATATAAAATCACTAAACATTGAACATGAAATTATGTTGACCTACAGTTAACAATTTCCACAAAGAAACAGAAATTGCATAAAAAACGCAAATAATGTTCGCTTGTGCTCCGCACTCCCATCTGCTTATATGTTATATAACAGACAACATGGTCTTTGACCAGCAATCACCTCAAGCAAAAAAACAGTAGAAAACAGGTGATACAGCGGGTTACATATACTTACTGTGGTAGTTACATAACATGAAGGCACACCAAGCTATTTAAGCTATTAGTCTTTACGTTTGTGAATAATCATTTTCATTAAGTTTCACCAAGGTATTTAGTTAACAATACAGTGTGTCTAGTCTTTACGTTTGATTGAATTTCACACTGTATTATCCCTTATTAATGTCGATTAGACATGTTTATAATATAAGCACAAACGTACAGTATATTTTAGTTGCATTATATGTAATGTTATTCTCAAACTGTACATATGGAAAACCATCCTACTTTGTACATTGCAAGTAAGGCTACTTTCACACTGGCGTTTAGAATTCCGTTTGTGAGATCCGTTTCAGGGCTCTCACAAGCGGCCCAAAACGGATCAGTTTAGCCTCAATGCATTCTGAATGGATAAGGATCCGTTCAGAATTCATCAATTTGGCTCCGTTCCGCCTCCATTCCGCTCTGGAGGCGGACACCAAAACGCTGCTTGCAGCGTTTTGGTGTCTGCCTGGCGATGCGGAGCCAAACGGATCTGTCCTGACGATGTAAGTCAATGGGTGTGGATCCGTTTTCACTGACACAATATGGTGCAATTGAAAACAGATCCGCCCCCATTGATTTTCAATGTAAGTCAGGACGGATTTGTTTTGACTTTGTTCTTCATAATGCAAACGGATTCGTTCTGAATGGATACAATTGTTTGCATTATAGGTGCGGATCCGTCTGTGCAGATACCAGACGGATCCGCACCTAACGCAAGTGTGAAAGTAGCCTTAGATGTAGTTACAAAGGTAAAGCAAATGTGCTAAACCCATTGTCAGCAAAGAGGTCCTGATTTTGGTTGGCCACCTGCTTCCAATCCCTTAGGCCCCTTTGACACGGACAAGTTTTCAGTGCGGGCGCAATGCGTGAGGTGAACGCATTGCACCCGCACTGAATCCGGACCCATTCACTTCAATGGGGCTGTTCAGATAAGCAGTGATTTTCACGCATCACTTGTGTGTTGCTTGAAAATGCATGTTCTATATTCTGCTTTTTTCACGCAATGCAGGACCCATAGAAATGAATGGGGCTGCGTGAAAATCGCAAGCAAGTGCGGATGCAATGCGATTTTCACGCATGGTTGCTAGGAGATGATGTAAGTAAATTGATAAAAGTCAATTTACTGCATTATTTTCCCTTATAACATGGTTATAAAGGAAAATAATAGCATTCTTTTTTTATTTTTTATTAATTATCTTTATTAATATATCAAAACAAATTACAATAAACAAAAGGATTAAGTAAATACTCCCCAACTTCAATATATTTTTCCCTATCCCAATTCCCTACACCAACCCCCCTCCCCATACCTGTGATGCGTCCACCCTCCTCTTCCCCCCTGCCCCCCCCCCCAATAGAAAATAAAACTGGGTAGAGAGACAGGGGGGGGAGGGGAGAGGAAAATAAATAAATAAATTAATTAATTAATAATAATAAATTCACAAGTAAAATTTTATAAGTTTTCACAACCAGTCAAATCTTCCAACCGCCCCATATCTTAATCCACTTCTCATCCGCATCTCTCTGCCTATACATGATTTGCTCATAGTTTTTTACCTTGTTAACTAGATTTATTCATTTTCTTTGTTCTGGAGTATGTCGGGCAAACCAGGTCCGACTTAGGCTACTTTCACACTTGCGGCAGGACGGATCCGACAGGCTGTTCACCATGTCGGATCCGTCCTGCGGCTATTTCGCCGTGCCGTCGGACAGCCGCTCCGTCCCCATTGACTATAATGGGGACGGGGGCGGAGCTCCGGCGCAGCACGGCGAAAGCCGCCGGACTAAAAAACCTGACATGCAGTAATTTTAGTCCGGCGGCCTTTCGCCGTGCACCGCCGTGCTGCGCCGGAGCTCCGCCCCGTCCCCATTATAGTCAATGGGGACGGAGCGGCGGTCCGGCGACACGGCGAAATAGCCGCAGGACGGATCCGACATGGTGAACCAAAATTCTAGCCAACAGCAGTATCCTGCCTAAGAAGATCTTTTGATACTTGTGGCTATTTATTTTGGAAAGCTAATTAAGCAAAAACACTTGTGGTTCAGAGGGTATTCGTATTTTAAGTTTATAAGTGATGAAGTTATTAATGCTATTCCAGTATTTTATAAGTTCTGAGCAAGTCCAGATCATATGGAGATAGTCCGCACCTGAGGTGTCACATTTAGGGCACTTAGATGTATCTCTTAGCCCACATCTATTCAACCATGTAGGGGTGACACATAGTCTGTAACAGATATTAAAATGTACTAGAACATGATTAAAGTTCTGGGATAGTGAACCTAAATTCGCAAAGATATTCCCCCATCCTTCCCATTGTATATTCGGGCAATCCAATTCCCAGGCTCTTTGTCCTGGTGACTGTGTATCACTAAACCGTGTCTTAAGTAATAGTTTATATATATTTGAAATCTTCATTCTAGAAAATGTCCTCCCTATCCAATCATTCAAAAAAGATGAACTATCTATATCCAACACCAGTTTATCGTCCAGACTAGATAATGCTAAACGCAATTGAAAGTACCTAAACCATGAAAGGTTTTCTACACTATGTGACGGCTCTGTAAATGACCTAATCTCTCTATACTTAACTACTTGTGAAACATACAAAATTCTATTCTTTTGCCAAAAAGTGTCTGCTGCAATACCATCTAACGTCTGTAAGTGTACATTATGCCAGAGAGGCGTGAATGTGAATGAACCCTTTACCTTCAGCCATGTTCTAGTAGTAGCCCACACTTTCAAAAGTAGTTTTATAGTCTCTCTGTAACCCCGCTCTTGGCTCCTCAGTAGCCCGGATTCCAAAAGGGTAAATATATTATTATGAGCATAAGTCCCTACTAACCTCTCTAGAAGTGCACTATTTTTTGATTCATAACACATCAATAGCTGGGCAGCAATAAAATACCCTTTAAGATAGGGGAGGTTTAGACCCCCACACTCCAGTGGTTTATATAAATATTCCAGTTTTATTCGAACTCGTTTTCTTCCCCACACCAAATCATAATTATTCTTTCCATGAGTTTAAAATATTTATCTTCTATCCAGGTAGGTGTATTCCTCAGCACATAGAGGAATTGTGGTAGTATCACCATTTTAACCAATGAGACTTGGTCAGCTCTGGATAGGGTAAGTCTCAGCCAGATCCCTATTTTAGCTCAAGTTTTTGTTATTAGGGGGATCAAATTAAGTTGTACAAAATTTTCAACCCTGGGCGATATGATCAAGCCCAAGTATTGAAAAGTGTCAACAATGTCCAACTGAGTCACAAGAACCTCTTTCTGTGGTAACGGGTCTATTGGCATCAAACTGGTCTTAGACCAGTTTATAAGACCGGACACCTCACCAAATGATTTAACCATTTGAATAATTCTAAGAAGAGTTGTTTCCGTGTGGTCTATAAAAAAAAGAACATCATCCGCATATAAAGAGATACGGTCTTGCACTCCTAGTGCTCCAAATCCTTTAACCTGATCATCCTGCCTGATGGCCAAAGCAAGGGGTTCAATGTAAATATCGAATAACAATGGGGATAGTGGGCAGCCCTGCCGCGTACCTCTATTTAAATCAAAACTAGTAGTCAGTATCCCATTAAAACTCAATTTTGCCGTGGGAGATCTATACAATAATTTAAGGATACCTATAAATCTTTCCCCAAAGCCCATCCTTGTCAAAACCCTCCAGAGGAAGCGCCACTCCACCCTGTCAAAGGCCTTAGAGGCATCCAGTGACATGATGGAGCGGGCGGTCCCCCCAGGGGCCTGTATGTTGGCAAGGAGCCGATGCAGATTGTGATGCGTACCCTTGTTTTGAATAAAGCCATTCTGATCTGGATGGACAATGGAGGAGATAACCCTAGAGAGCCTTGTGGCCAAAATCCTTGCAAGGAGCTTTACATCTGCATTAAGCAGTGAGATTGGTCTATATGATTCCAGATCTGCAGGATCCTTGCCTTTTTTTGGAATTAATGTTATTACGGCTTCCATCATTGAATCCGGCAGTTTCCCATTCTCCACCGATTCAGCAAAGACCCCCAACAGTCTAGGGAGAATTAAATCCTTGTATTTACTATAGAATTCGTATGGGAGTCCATCTGGCCGAGCATAATTTAATAGCCCCCTCAAGTTCCTGAATTGAAAACTCTACCTCAAGTGCTTTCTTTTGAGCCCCGGTAATAGTTGGAAAAACAATGCCATCAAGATAAGAATCCATCATTTCATCTGTAATCTTGGATTCGGCTTTATAAAGATCTAGGAAGTGGTCCACAAAGGCTTTCTCTACAGGACCCTGTCCACTAACCGTCCTACCATTGGCCAATCGGACATTATCTATATATTTTTTAGATTCTTGACTCGAGATCACTCTGGACAGAAGTTTACCAGGTCGCCCTGACTCTGTAAAATATTATTGCCCTTTAAAAAATAAACTTTGATGGGCCTTGTCCAGCAAGAAGTTAGAGTATGCCTGTGTGGTCCTTTGCATACTTTCCCTATTCTCCTCAGTCTTATTTGTATAGAAGGATTGTGTCGCCAGAGATGCTAGTTCTTCTAGGTTTTTCTGGTTTTTCCCGTACTCCTTTCTGAGGTTCGCAATGTTACTGACCATCATTCCCCTCATATAGTCCTTAAAAGTGTCCCATACCACTTGAACTTTTGCTGAGCCATAGTTGTTATCCCAAAATCGGTTAATTTCATTCTGAATTATTTCATGTCTCTTTATTACTGATAACCAATAGGGGTTTCATCTAAATGGGGGTCTCTGTATGTGTCTTTCCTGAGTCAAGCAAAGTTCTAGGAGTAACGGTGAGTGGTCCGAGATTGACCTTGTTTCATACTTCATTCGCTTTACCAGTCTCACATATTTTCTATTTATCAGGTCAAGATCTATTCTAGACATAGATTTACCTGCTTTACTAATGCATGAAAAGGCCCTTTTCCCCTGTCCTAGGTATCCCCAAACATCTTCGAACCCAGCCTCAAAGCAAAACCGTGCCAAGGGTGATCCCTGAGCAGGGTTATCTCCCTTGACACTCGTAGAGACCCTATCCAATAGAGGATTAATGACACAGTTAAAATCGCCAATAATCAGTGTTAGGCACTCTGGCCATTTATCCATAAATAATAGCAAAGAATTGAGGACTGAAAAGGAGAATGGCGGTGGAATATAGACAAAAGCCAGGATACATATCTTCCCCCTCAACCTGCAGTATAGGAAGACAAATCTCCCTTGCTGGTCGACAGAGGATGCCTCGCACACGAAATCAATCACTCTATGTATAAAAACAGTAACACCCCTAGAATAACTAGAAAATGTAGAATGATACGTGTGCGCAGCCCATCCCCTGCCGACCACCCTGGAGGTTTCCCCAGTAAGATGCGTTTCCAACAAGCATACTATTGCTGGGAGATGGATCCGTGTCAAATCAAAGACCGCTTGTCTCTTTCCTCTATCCCCCAAACCGCGTACATTCCAAGCGAGAATTCTAATAGACATTATCAAAAGCGGTTAGGTGGGGTAGAGAAAAAAAAACAAGAAAAAAAACGCATCACAGCCCAAATCCCACCCCCCATACAAATAATCCACCACATATTGTAGCAGATTTCTCTCCTGTGACCATCCCTCCCACACTCCCCCCGGCTCGGCGTCTCCCGGCTAAATAATGGAGGAAAAAAAAAAATATATATATATATATTGCGGGTATAAAAAAAACCTCTAGTAGTTATTATTCCCCGCAAGTCCTAGAACAGCTGAGTCACATGTCATTACGTTCAAGCCAATCCGCGGCTTTATCCGGAGTATCAAAAAATAAGATTGTATCCTTGAAAATAATCTGAAGTTTTGCTGGGAACATAAGGGAGTATTTGATATCCCTTTCTCTGAGCTTCTTTTTTACCATCATAAATGAGCGTCTCTTTTCTTGGATGTCTTTTGAAAAATCAGGAAAAAAGGCCAGTCTATTTCCGTTATATACAACTGGTAAACATTCCCTCGCCCTTCTCAGTAGCATATCTCTGTCCCCAGTAGTCAATAATTTAACAAGGAGTGTCCGAGGTTGTCTCCCAGGGATTGGTTTGCCACCTGGGACCCGATGAGCTTTTTCTATCATAAATAGTGGAGAAAACGGATCCCTCCCAAAATTCCAAACATCTTCGAACCCAGCCTCAAAGCAAAACCGTGCCAAGGGTGATCCCTGAGCAGGGTTATCTCCCTTGACACTCGTAGAGACCCTATCCAATAGAGGATTAATGACACAGTTAAAATCGCCAATAATCAGTGTTAGGCACTCTGGCCATTTATCCATAAATAATAGCAAAGAATTGAGGACTGAAAAGGAGAATGGCGGTGGAATATAGACAAAAGCCAGGATACATATCTTCCCCCTCAACCTGCAGTATAGGAAGACAAATCTCCCTTGCTGGTCGACAGAGGATGCCTCGCACACGAAATCAATCACTCTATGTATAAAAACAGTAACACCCCTAGAATAACTAGAAAATGTAGAATGATACGTGTGCGCAGCCCATCCCCTGCCGACCACCCTGGAGGTTTCCCCAGTAAGATGCGTTTCCAACAAGCATACTATTGCTGGGAGATGGATCCGTGTCAAATCAAAGACCGCTTGTCTCTTTCCTCTATCCCCCAAACCGCGTACATTCCAAGCGAGAATTCTAATAGACATTATCAAAAGCGGTTAGGTGGGGTAGAGAAAAAAAAACAAGAAAAAAAAACGCATCACAGCCCAAATCCCACCCCCCATACAAATAATCCACCACATATTGTAGCAGATTTCTCTCCTGTGACCATCCCTCCCACACTCCCCCCGGCTCGGCGTCTCCCGGCTAAATAATGGAGGAAAAAAAAAAATATATATATATATATTGCGGGTATAAAAAAAACCTCTAGTAGTTATTATTCCCCGCAAGTCCTAGAACAGCTGAGTCACATGTCATTACGTTCAAGCCAATCCGCGGCTTTATCCGGAGTATCAAAAAATAAGATTGTATCCTTGAAAATAATCTGAAGTTTTGCTGGGAACATAAGGGAGTATTTGATATCCCTTTCTCTGAGCTTCTTTTTTACCATCATAAATGAGCGTCTCTTTTCTTGGATGTCTTTTGAAAAATCAGGAAAAAAGGCCAGTCTATTTCCGTTATATACAACTGGTAAACATTCCCTCGCCCTTCTCAGTAGCATATCTCTGTCCCCAGTAGTCAATAATTTAACAAGGAGTGTCCGAGGTTGTCTCCCAGGGATTGGTTTGCCACCTGGGACCCGATGAGCTTTTTCTATCATAAATAGTGGAGAAAACGGATCCCTCCCAAAATTCTCCAGGATTAACGTCTGTATAAATTTAATCGAATTCTTATCTTGGGCACCCTCTGGGACCCCCAGGATTCTCACGTTGTATCTTCGCGATCTATCTTCAAGATCCACCACCTTTCTCTTCAGAAGATTAAATTCTGTCTTCAGAGTGGAGATTTCAGAGTTTGATTTTTGGGATTCATTCTGTATACGAGCCATGGCGCTCTCCACATTCTTGACTCTGTCTCGAATTTTTGACATATCGTCTCTAATCAATCCCACATCAACTTCGATGGACCCGAGCTGAGTTGTAATGCCCTGTATTAAGTCCCCGTTTTGTTTTACCGCCAACAATATTTCTTTTAGCGGAGAGGAATTGACCATGGGCATATCTTCTCCCTCCATTCCCTCTTCCCCCTGGAAGTGTCCAGAGGCTTTTTGTGGTTCTATTTCCGTCACCCCAGAATTCTCTTTTTTTTTTAAACCAATGTCCTTTTGTCCCCCCTTTGTATTCACCCTTGGAGACCTCAGGAATTGATCTATTTTTGTCGCTTCAAAGGTTTTAGTATTCGGTTTCTGGCCGGAGAGATCCACCGAGCGCCTTCTATTTTTTGGGGCCATTTTTTATTTATTTTTTTCCTTTTCCCCCCCTTTCTTCTTTCTCCTTTTCTTCCCCCTCCTTTTTCAAACCGCTCCTTATTTCTTCTTTTTTTCCTTTTTTTTTCTTTTTTTTCTTCCCCCTTCTTTTCTTTCTTCCTTTCTTTTTTTTTTTTTTTTCCCCTTTTCCCCCCCTTTTTTTTTTTTTTTTTTTTTCTCGCTTTTACTTTATATACCTCTCCCCCTTTTTTTTTTTTTTCCTTTTTTATTTGTATTTGTGATATATTTTGTATTCCCTCCTTGTTCTCTCTTACAAACAAACCATGCACAATATGGGGTGAGTACGCTCTGGTAAAGTTTCCATTAGGTATGCTCTAATAGACTACTAACTTTTTTTTTTTTCCCGGTTAGTTTTGTTAATAGCAGGTTAGTTAGTATGGAGAGGGAGAAGGAGATGGGGGAGCCAAAAGAAACAAACAGGAACAATCTCACCAGCTTGCGCATCCAAATGTCCACGAAGATCCCACCCGGACATCCAAACGATGGCCCCTCGATCCCAGGAATCAGGAGAAGGAATCAGGAATCACTTGGGGGGTGCAATGCAGGAGAAGGTAAGGGGCCCGTCCAGAGGGGGGGGAGCGATAAACATCGGCAGGAGACCGGAGAGTCAGAAGGCGCACCAGCAATCAGAAAATCCAGGATCCCGAGCGCAGCAGGAACCAGCTGACCGCACCCCACCCAACCAGCCAGGAAGCAGCCGGAGCCGGAACGCCAAGAACGAACCAAAGGGGAGAGGAGAAGAATCCAGCGACCCTCCATCCAGGCGATCCCAGCGAGGTGCGTCCCAGGTGCGGTGAGAGGCAGAAGGAGGCCGGAGGATCGGGGGGAGCTGAGGGCACAAACACCGCTGGGAGCGAGGGAAAGCGAGCGGAGTCAGTGGCTACGGGGACAACATACACCCCAGAATCATAGAGGCAGAAACGGCCACGGAGACGCCAGGAGGAGCGGGATAGCGGGATAGCCGAGCCACGGGGAGAGAGGAGAGCAGGACGTGCTGCGTCTACGTCATCGCGTCACCCGGTCCGCAATAGAGATTTTCACGCATGGTTGCTAGGAGATGATGTAAGTAAATTGATAAAAGTCAATTTACTGTATTATTTTCCCTTATAACATGGTTATAAAGGAAAATAATAGCATTTTTAATATAGAATGCTTACTAAAATGTGGCTTGAGGGGTTAAAAAATTAAAATTAAATTAACTCACCTCATCCACTTATTCGAGCAGCCGGCATCGTCTTCTTTCTTGACCTGAAAAATGACCTTTGATGACATGATCGCGCTCACCGCGTGATCTTCCATCTTCATTCAGCAGGACCTGCGCTGACGTCACCGCGCTCACCACGTGGTGAGCACGATTACGTCATCAAAGGTCCTTTTGCAGTTTCTGAAAGATGAAGAAAGAAGACGATGCCGGCTGCGCGAACAAGAGGATGAGGTGAGTTATATTATTTTTATTTTTTAACCCCTCAAGCCACATTTTACTTAGCATTCTGTATTAACCACCTCCGGACCGCTGTACGCACAGACGCGTCCTGGAGGTGGTTGATTGATTCCGAGTGGACGCGCCGGCGCGTCCTCTCGCGAGACGCGAGATTTCCTGTGAACGCACGCACACAAGCGCGCGCTCACAGGAACAGAAGGTAAGAGAGTGGATCTCCAGCCTGCCAGCGGCGATCGTTCGCTAGCAGGCTGGAGATGTGATTTTTTTAACCCCTAACAGGTATATTAGACGCTGTTTTGATAACAGCGTCTAATATACCTGCTACCTGGTCCTCTGGTGGTCCCCTTTGTTTGGATCGACCACCAGAGGACACAGGTAGCTCAGTAATATGTTGCACCAAGCACCACACTACACTACACCCCCCCCCCCGTCACTTATTAACCCCTTATTCACCCTTGATCACCCCTGATCACCCCATATAGACTCCCTGATTACCCCCCTGTCATTGATTACCCCCCTGTCATTGATCAACCCCCTGTAAAGCTCCATTCAGACGTCCGCATGATTTTTACGGATCCACTGATAGATGGATCGGATCCGCAAAACGCACACGGACGTCTGAATGGAGCCTTACAGGGGCATGATCAATGACTGTGGTGATCACCCCATATAGACTCCCTGATCACACCCCTGTTATTGATTACCCCCCTGTCATTGATCACACCCCTGTAAAGCTCCATTCAGACGTCCGCATGATTTTTACGGATCCACTGATAGATGGATCGGATCCGCAAAACGCACACGGACGTCTGAATGGAGCCTTACAGGGGCATGATCAATGACTGTGGTGATCACCCCATATAGACTCCCTGATCACACCCCTGTCATTGATTACCCCCCTGTCATTGATCACACCCCTGTAAAGCTCCATTCAGACGTCCGCATGATTTTTACGGATCCACTGATAGATGGATCGGATCCGCAAAACGCACACGGACGTCTGAATGGAGCCTTACAGGGGCGTGATCAATGACTGTGGTGATCACCCCATATAGACTCCCTGATCACCCCCCTGTCATTGATTACCCCCCTGTCATTGATCACACCCCTGTAAAGCTCCATTCAGACGTCCGCATGATTTTTACGGATCCACTGATAGATGGATCGGATCCGCAAAACGCACACGGACGTCTGAATGGAGCCTTACAGGGGCGTGATCAATGACTGTAGTGATCACCCCATATAGACTCCCTGATCACCCCCCTGTCATTGATTACCCCCCTGTCATTGATCACACCCCTGTAAAGCTCCATTCAGACGTCCGCATAATTTTTACGGATCCACTGATAGATGGATCAGATCCGCAAAACACACACGGACGTCTGAATGGAGCCTTACAGGGGCATGATCAATGACTGTGGTGATCACCCCATATAGACTCCCTGATCACCCCCCTGTCATTGATTACCCCCCTGTCATTGATCACACCCCTGTAAAGCTCCATTCAGACGTCCGCATGATTTTTACGGATCCACTGATAGATGGATCGGATCCGCAAAACGCACACGGACGTCTGAATGGAGCCTTACAGGGGCATGATCAATGACTGTGGTGATCACCCCATATAGACTCCCTGATCACCACCCTGTCATTGATCACCCCCCTGTCATTGATCACCCCTCTGTAAGGCTCCATTCAGACATTTTTTTGGCCCAAGTTAGCGGAAATAATTTTTTTTTTCTTACAAAGTCTCATATTCCACTAACTTGTGTCAAAAAATTAAATCTCACATGAACTCACCATACCCCTCACGGAATCCAAATGCGTAAAAATTTTTAGACATTTATATTCCAGACTTCTTCTCACGCTTTAGGGCCCCTAGAATGCCAGGGCAGTATAAATACCCACATGTGACCCCATTTCGGAAAGAAGACACCCCCAGGTATTCTGTGAGGGGCATATTGAGTCCATGAAAGATTGAAATTTTTGTCCCAAGTTAGCGGAAAGGGAGTCTTTGTGAGAAAAAAATAAATAAAATCAATTTCCGCTAACTTGTGGCAAAAAAAAAAAATTTCTATGAACTCGCCATGCCCCTCATTGAATACCTTGGGGTGTCTCCTTTCCAAAATGGGGTCACATGTGGGGTATTTATACTGCCCTGGCATTCTAGGGGCCCTAAAGCGTGAGAAGAAGTCTGGGATCCAAATGTCTAAAAATGCCCTCATAAAAGGAATGTGGGCCCCTTTGCGCATTTAGGCTGCAAAAAAGTGTCACACATGTGGTATCGCCGTACTCAGGAGAAGTTGGGGAATGTGTTTTGGGGGTGTCATTTTATATATACCCATGCTGGGTGAGAGAAATATCTTGGCAAAAGACAACTTTTCCCATTTTTTTATACAAAGTTGGCATTTGACCAAGATATTTATCTCACCCAGCATGGGTATATGTAAAATGACACCCCAAAACACATTCCCCAACTTCTCCCGAGTACGGCGATACCACATGTGTGGCACTTTTTTGCAGCCTAGGTGGGCAAAGGGGCCCACATTCCAAAGAGCACCTTTCGGATTTCACAGGTCATTTACCTACTTACCACACATTAGGGCCCCTGGAAAATGCCAGGGCAGTATAACTACCCCACAAGTGACCCCATTTTGGAAAGAAGACACCCCAAGGTATTCCGTGAGGGGCATGGCGAGTTCCTAGAATTTTTTATTTTTTGTCACAAGTTAGTGGAAAATGATGATTTTTTCTTTTTTTTTTCTTTCCTTACAAAGTCTCATATTCCACTAACTTGTGACAAAAAATAAAAACTTCCATGAACTCACTATGCCCATCAGCGAATACCTTGGGGTGTCTTCTTTCCAAAATGGGGTCACTTGTGGGGTAGTTATACTGCCCTGGCATTCTAGGGGCCCAAATGTGTGGTAAGGAGTTTGAAATCAAATTCTGTAAAAAATGACCAGTGAAATCCGAAAGGTGCTCTTTGGAATGTGGGCCCCTTTGCCCACCTAGGCTGCAAAAAAGTGTCACACATCTGGTATCTCCGTATTCAGGAGAAGTTGGGGAATGTGTTTTGGGGTGTCATTTTACATATACCCATGCTGGGTGAGAGAAATATCTTGGCAAAAGACAACTTTTCCCATTTCTTTATACAAAGTTGGCATTTGGCCAAGATATTTCTCTCACCCAGCATGGGTATATGTAAAATGACACCCCAAAACATATTCCCCAACTTCTCCTGAATACGGAGATACCAGATGTGTGGCACTTTTTTGCAGCCTAGGTGGGCAAAGGGGCCCATATTCCAAAGAGCACCTTTCGGATTTCACTGGTCATTTTTTACAGAATTTGATTTCAAACTCCTTACCACACATTTGGGCCCCTAGAATGCCAGGGCAGTATAACTACCCCACAAGTGACCCCATTTTGGAAAGAAGACACCCCAAGGTATTCCGTGAGGGGCATGGCGAGTTCCTAGAATTTTTTATTTTTTGTTACAAGTTAGTGGAAAATGATGATTATTTTTTATTTATTTTTTTCTTACAAAGTCTCATATTCCACTAACTTGTGACAAAAAATAAAAACTTCCATGAACTCACTATGCCCATCAGCGAATACCTTGGGGTCTCTTCTTTCCAAAATGGGGTCACTTGTGGGGTAGTTATACTGCCCTGGCATTCTAGGGGCCCAAATGTGTGGTAAGGAGTTTGAAATCAAATTCTGTAAAAAATGACCAGTGAAATCCGAAAGGTGCTCTTTGGAATATGGGCCCCTTTGCCCACCTAGGCTGCAAAAAAGTGTCACACATCTGGTATCTCCGTACTCAGGAGAAGTTAGGGAATATGTTTTGGGGTGTCATTTTACATATACCCATGCTGGGTGAGAGAAATATCTTGGCAAAAGACAACTTTTCCCATTTTTTTATACAAAGTTGGCATTTGACCAAGATATTTATCTCACCCAGCATGGGTATATGTAAAAAGACACCCCAAAACACATTCCTCAACTTCTCCTGAATACAGAGATACCACATGTGTGACACTTTTTTGCAGCCTAGGTGGGCAAAGGGGCCCATATTCCAAAGAGCACCTTTCGGATTTCACTGGTCATTTTTTACAGAATTTGATTTCAAACTCCTTACCACACATTTGGGCCCCTAGAATGCCAGGGCAGTATAACTACCCCACAAGTGACCCCATTTTGGAAAGAAGAGACCCCAAGGTATTTCATGATGGGCATAGTGAGTTCATAGAACTTTTTATTTTTTGTCACAAGTTAGTGGAATATGAGACTTTGTAAGAAAAAAAAAAAAATCATCATTTTCCGCTAACTTGTGACAAAAAATAAAAAGTTCTATGAACTCACTATGCCCATCAGCGAATACCTTAGGGTGTCTACTTTCCGAAATGGGGTCATTTGTGGGGTGTTTGTACTGTCTGGGCATTGTAGAACCTCAGGAAACATGACAGGTGCTCAGAAAGTCAGAGCTGCTTCAAAAAGCGGAAATTCACATTTTTGTACCATAGTTTGTAAACGCTATAACTTTTACCCAAACCATTTTTTTTTTTTTTACCCAAACATTTTTTTTTATCAAAGACATGTAGAACAATAAATTTAGAGCAAAATTTATATATGGATCTCGTTTTTTTTGCAAAATTTTACAACTGAAAGTGAAAAATGTCATTTTTTTGCAAAAAAATCGTTAAATTTCGATTAATAACAAAAAAAGTAAAAATGTCAGCAGCAATGAAATACCACCAAATGAAAGCTCTATTAGTGAGAAGAAAAGGAGGTAAAATTCATTTGGGTGGTAAGTTGCATGACCGAGCAATAAACGGTGAAAGTAGTGTAGGTCAGAAGTGTAAAAAGTGGCCTGGTCTTTCAGGGTGTTTAAGCACTGGGGGCTGAGGTGGTTAAGAATGCTATTATTTTCCCTTATAACCATGTTATAAGGGAAAATAATAAAATCTACACAACACCTAACCCAAACCCAAATTTCTGTGAAGAAGTCCGGGTTCGGGTCTCCGTAGCACATTCAGTTTTTTCTCAATACTAACTGCAATTGCATGCCTACTAATGCACACGCAACGCATCCAGAGCAAATCTGGGACGCCTGTGTAAAAGAGGCCTTACAGGTAAGAAAGGCAAATTTAACGTCTCTATGTGATGGCTGCCTTTTGTGTACCAAACACTGCTTCTCTGACCCGATCTCACAGCATCATAATGATGCATGAATACAGCACATTAGACCAGGGGTCTGGCAGAAACTGTGTAAAATTGCTGAAACACACAAACTGAAGTTTCATACAAGTCAGGTGGAGTTCACATTGGCAGCTCTGCCAATGTGATTGTTACCTTCGATTTTAGCAGACTATTGCATGAGCTCAACATGATTTATTTCACCTAGTACTTCTCCTCGAGGTTAGATTTCAATAACTGTATTTCTGAGAGTTGACACTTTGACAGTTGATTTGATCACAGTTATGTTTTCTTTATAATGCTTGGTGACTTTTAAATCATTAAAATCAGAGAAACAGTGAAACAGTCAGAGAAACAGTGTTCAGTCTGGCAAATGTGGAGCAGTCACATAGATTGTTTTTCCCAGACCAAACCTGCTGGTGTGAAATTGGCCCAACTCTTCACTAATTAGCAGCATGGCCAAAAGCGATATCTTCATGGAGTCTGCATTTCTTCTCCACGTCTCTATGGGGTTCACTAACAGTTCGTCGGTTGTTTCCTATACTACTAAAATACACTAGTAGATTAAAGGGGTTGTCTAGGCATTTACTATTGATGACCTATCCTCAGGATAGGTCATCGATTTCAGATTGGTGGGGTCCGACACTCAGCAGCCCTGCCATTCAGCTGTTTGCGTACATGCCGTCTCCCTTCTCTCTCCCTGTCCGCTGCTGTTGTCCCATAGACATACAGCAGCGAGCTGGAATAGAGAAGGGAGACGGCATGTACGCGTCATCTCCTTGTACAGCTAATCGGCGGGGGTGTCGGGAGTTGGACCCCTACTGATCTGATTTGGTGACCTATCCCGGACAACCTCTTTGATGTGTCCTGTGAAACTGTGCTCCGGAGAAAGGGAAATTAGATACTGAGCCCAAATGGGCACAGGGAGTGATGTGTATGACAGTCTCTGTACAATGTTGCAGAATATAGTTAATAAGTAAATAAATGTGAAGTGATCAGTAAGATACATAATAAAATAGTCAAACTGAGTGAAGTCTGCATTTAAGTAAACAATGGGGGGGGCATTAGCTAAAGACAGCCATTTCACACGCCAGTCTTAGTAAGAAGGTGGTTGAAGTAAGATGCGGTCAAATGGGTCTCATTTGTTCTGCCTATCCGCCAGATATAGTTTACAGCGGAAATTATTATAAATGTGTTGTACGGCAGTGACCACGACCCTTTCATTAAGCCACACCCACTACGAAAAGTGATTACAGCAGCAGGAAAAACTAAAATCTCAAACAAATTTTAAAACAAATACAAGTAATTTTTATTTTTTTATTTTTACTAAAAACACCTGGCATAAAGCCTCTGTAAATGACCCCAAATGAGATTATCTTCATAATGTATGGGTGAAAACAAGAAGGTAGAAAATCTGAAATCTTTGTTACCATGGCAGCTACATTCCTTAGAGAGAAACGCTGCTTCTGTAAGTTTGTTGTTCCTGATACAAACATGGCAATGTAGACTTAATCACTTCACTTTGAACTGCTTTTACTGTATCTTGGCATGCAAACATTTAAATGATAATTCAACCTCCTTCCCTCTGCCAGGAAACTGAAAATGGGTCGTGGATGGGTGTTCCAGCACGACAATGACCCAAAACATACAGCAAAGGCAACAAAGGAGTGGCTCAAGAAGAAGCACATTAAGGTCATGGAGTGGCCTAGTCAGTCTCCGGACCTTAATCCAATCGAAAACCTATGGAGGGAGCTCAAGCTCAGAGTTGCACAGAGACAGCCTCGAAACCTTAGGGATTTAGAGATGATCTGCAAAGAGGAGTGGACCAACATTCCTCCTAAAATGTGCGCAAACTTGGTCATCAATTACAAGAAACGTTTGACCTCTGTGCTTGCAAACAAGGGTTTTTCCACCAAGTATTAAGTCTTTTTTTGTTAGAGGGTTCAAATACTTATTTCACTCAATGAAATGCAAATCAGTTGCTATCTTTTATTTAAAGTTATTTTTTCGATTTTCCTTTTGATGTGCTATCTGCCACTGTTACAATAAACCTACCATTGAAATGATACTGTTCTGAGACTTTTCATTTCTTTGTCATTGGACAAACTTACAAAATCAGTGAGGGGTCAAATAATTATTTCCCCCACTGTATAGCTTGACAAAGGGCACCGAATGGGCCCGAAACTTTGCAGATAGCAATAAATGTCATAAGAATATATTGAGAATATACCACTGGTAAATAAAGGTTGAATATAAAGCTACATTGGTGTGCTGTCTCTGAAAAACTTATTTAAAGCTACAATTTCACTCCGCGGGTGGAAGGAGGCTATCAGGAGACGAGCACCCACAAAAGCCACTCAATTAGACGTGTGCTGAGGTCTCACTATGATTAAGGCGATCTACAGCATGGATCCGGCTGTTACTGACAGCCGGATTCCTGCTGCGTCCACCAGCATAGGTGATAACGCAGATGCCGGTGGATTAGCACCTCATAAGCCGCGGACAGCGCTGACAGTGGAATATGGGAGGTTTGCGCTCCCTCTCCATAGCCATCGGGTCCCCACGCTGTGGTGGTGGGGACCCGATGGTTGCCATGGCAGCCCCAAGCCATTCCAAGGCCTTGGGGCTCGGCATGTACGGAGGCCTATGAGGCCCAGCCCCCAGGCTGGGTCTCATAGGCAAACTATCAGTGTATTACACTGTGTAGTAAGATACGTGCTGTATAAGGCCTTATTCACATGTCAGTGGTTTATGGACGTGGGCTATCCGTGTTCTCCACAGACAGAACACGTATCCATTCATTTTAATGTGTGTATTCACACATCTGTGTTTTAGAGAGGTAACAGGAGAAATTCATCCTACAATTTATGCATTATTTTCTCCTTAACATGGAAACTCCCAATATGTGGTCATAAACTGCTGTATGGGCACATGGCAGGGCTAAAAAGGGAAAACGTGTAATTAGGCCTTTAAAGGCAACTTTTGCTAAAATGATTTTAGAGTTTAGAGTACCATGTTGCATTTGCAGAGACCCTGTGGTACTCGTACAGTGGAAATCCCTAAAACATGACCCCATTTTGGAAACTACAACCCTGAAACACTATATCTAGCTGTATTGTGACTATTTCTATGTCACAGGTGTTTCACAGAACTTATTAGAATTGGGCAATGAAAATAAAAATGTTATATTTTTTCCTATAATATGTAACCGCTAGATTTGCTATGCAGTTTCTTACAATCACAGCAATAGCCCCATACATAGGGGGACATTTATCACAACTGGTGTAAAATTAAACATGCTTAGTTGCCCATAGCAACCAATCAGATTCCACCTTTCATTTTTTAAAGCTCCTTTGGACAATGAAACGTGGAATATGATTGGTTGCTATGGGCAACTAAGCCAGTTTTCCTTTACACCAGTTTGATAAAACTCCATAGTATTTTACCCCAATTTGGACACAGCAAGCCATAGAAGGGAAAGAATGCCATTTGGTTTTTAATATAGGGGTATTGTGAGCATTTTGACCCAACAAGTTTTTCATAGAATTTACTAAAATTGGGCCATGCAAACTAAAAATTAAGATTAGTTTTTGTGATTGACAACATATGGAACTTTTTTGATGGTGGCTTTGGATGATAACTGAAATTTAAAGAGGATACCTATAATTTAACATTACAAATACCAGTATTTTTTTACCTTTTCCTACCTTTACCTTTTTGTCTCAGTACCAGCTCCCACACTCCCGTGCTCACTGCTTCACATCCCTGCCAGACTAGAAAAGAGATGTGCTGTCCATGTGATCACTGCTCGCCATGTGCCATTTCTGCATATGTCACTGCTGGGTCATTGACTGGCTGGTAGTGGTCATACGAGTCACACTTCGAGTATGGCAAGGAAGTGACAATGCTGGAAGCAGGACACCATATATATTTTTTGGCTAGTAAATCCCGCATTCTCTGTTAGTACTTTTTACTTTAATGGACTTCTTTTAACTACTGTACTTCCGCCAGTGTTTCAATAGGTCAATTTGTATGGGCATATTGGTAAATCTGAAATACCCAATTGCAGCTAAGCAAAGAAAACTCCTATAATAGCTCTTTACCCATAACTACATATCCACTTAATCCTAAAATGTATGGTTCATTAATATGAACCCGGACAGAAAGCCTTCTTCCACCACTCAGCCCCTCTGACATTTCATGCTTCGATGCTCTCCCTTGCCCTGCGCTGTATCGCTGTTTGTTTACATTCTCGCACTGCTAGGTGGAGGCTTCTGGTGTTTTCCGGTTACGTCACTGAGACCGACAGGCGGGCTTTAGCGCTGCCCTAGCCATTTTACAAGCTAGGGCAACGCTAAAGCCCGCTCATTAGTGTCGGTGACGTCCGCCTAGCTTACTCATAGAGAGCCCAGTACATCAACAAATCTCCAAAAAAAAAGCCCTATCCCTGCGCGATTCAGCAAAGGGCAAGGGAGAGCATCAGAGCATGAAATGTCAGAGGAGCTGAGTAGGGGACGAAGGGTATATGTCAACCCCCTTTTTAATTTTTCATGTCAATATCTACATTTAAACAAAAAACAGAGACCAGGTTTTACACTGCCACTAAGCCTAATAATAGGTGCCACTTCTTGGTCTGTACAGATCATTTAACTGCAATTACCTATTTATCTATACACATACGTGATATCATTACAGGCAAGATTAGAATAACAGATAAGACAGGATCCACCATTCACAATAGGTGATTATCAATTCTTATCTATTCTCTCCTTGTACAATTACCTCTGTACAGGGCACAGAGCATGCCTAGAAAACTCTCCCATAGAAGTCAATGAGGTCCCCTCCTGACCATTGTGTCTATGGCCCATGCAGTGAACATAATGCAATTTTCTTTGTAAATGTTGTTAAAGGGGCGGTGGACGGGATGGCGACCAAAATGGCCGCCAATGCGACCAGGAATTTGCAAATAGCAATAAGACTATTCAGTCTTATCGCCATTTGCGACTTGTCTCACCACCGCACTGCAGCTTTAAGAAAAAAATAAAAACTTCCTTCAGCACATGCACCATGCTAGGCACGTCTGTTAGAAGAGCCAATCCCCTGACATCCAGCCCGCCAGTGAGGAACGGGAAGCGAGGACGGCAAGAACACAAGAACACAAGAACACAAGAACAATACCCAGCCTTCCTAAACACTTCGGCATCCACATAGTAAATTGGGTAGTCTGACTGCATACCGTAACTGATACATTATCAGGAGGCCCTGTGTTCCCCCTTCACGGCACACTTCCTTGCCTCCTTTTTGCAGAGACCATGCTGCTCTGAAGATTTCTACCTTCAGGGAGTGCAGACAACGCGGAGGCAGGATCACAGGAGACAGGCCCTAACCGAAGATCAGGCAGCAGGCTGCTGTGAAGCAGGGACCATAAAGAACCACAGGGAACACAGAAGGGCTGAACCAAGGACAAAAACAAGAGAGGAAGGAGGTACTGTATACACAGACAAATAGTTGCACACGAGCAAGGACCACGCATTGGACTCGCAGTGCACGTCAGGGAGAACACCCGTCCTGACCTCCCAGCACTCCCGGGGTCACATAGCATTATATTGATTTATGATGCTATGTAACCCTTGCAGTTCTAAAAATGTATTAGATAACACTGACAGCATTATGTCAGTGTCTTCTAATACATTCCATAACTGTAAGGGTTACATAGCATCATAAATTACTATAATGCTATGCAACCCACATCGGTGCTGGAAGTTCAGATAGGTGATGGTAGGTGTGGAAAGTTATTTTTTTTATTCCCCAAAGAAAGAGTTAAAGGTGTTCTCTGGGCTTTTACTATTGAGGACCTATCCTCAGGAGAGGCCATCAATATAATATCGGCTGGGGTCTGATACCCGCCACCCCCGCCGATCAGCTGTATGAGTAGACGGCTCGCACAGTGCGCACATGCCACCTCTTGTATCACTTCATGAGAACTGCTGCTTTGCCATAGATATAGCGGCAGCGAGCATGATAGGTCACCAATATTAAAAGCCCAGAGAACTCCTTTAATAAAAGTTGATCAAATTATATATACCCCATGATGTTACTTTTGAAAAGTAGAACTCAATCCCATGTGAACGAGGTTTATCTGCCCAAAACAGAATTAAAGTACGCAATCAATTTATATTAGCTCAGAAGGCCATTCACCTGAGCCATTTAATCCTGAGCCCTTTGTTAAATGCTGGTTTGGATCTAAAAGAAAGAGCATGCCTCATTACACAGGATGGCCAAGTGACGCTGACATTTTGACAGTCAGTGACACAGACTCAGACTGGAACCAATAAACCCTAAATTTTGAACTATGTAAATCGTTTTCATCAGTGATCAAAGTTCAAGTTTTTAAGTTCAGCTGTAAGAGGACCAAATGGAATGAGAAGGAGGAGAGAGATGCGGGACACTGCACACAGCAATGCCTTAAGCCCCATGCAGACGTCAGTGTTTCACGGACGTGCGCTGTACGTGTTCTCCACGGACAGCACACGTCCCTATTCATTTTAATGTGTGCATTCACACATCAGTTTTTCAGCACGGTCCATGGGTCAGTTTTTTTTTTACCACGAATGCATGCTCCATTTTGTCCGTGTTCACGGATCCATCACGTCCATTATAGTCTATGGGTCCGTGAAAACCGCGGATGCAATCCGTGTTGCATCCGTGTTTCATGGATCATTAACAAGAGATTAAAAATTTCAGCTGTTGAGTGTTAGTGAAACACGGATGAAACACAGACAGCAAAAAACAGACTCACGGACCCAACACAAATCTGTCACGGGAGAAAACACGGATTGAACACGGTTCTTGTTACCACTGATCTAAAACTGACACGGACGTCTGCATGAGGCATTATTCACACAGTCAGTGATTTCCATCAGTGATTTTTGAGCCAAAACCAGGTGTGACTCTAAACACAGAACAGGTGCAGATCTTTCCTTTATACCTTTATGTCTCCAGTGGCTCCAATCCTGGTTCTGGCTCACAATCACTGATGGAAATCATGGACCAAACACTGAATGAGGCAATTTTTTTATATCATAATTATATATGTATTTAAATTTGTCGACTAAAAATTTTATTTGGTTCCTACATTTTTCAGTTTAGGAGCTAATGGCTCCTAGGCAATTTCTTTAGTCTAGAGCACTGAGGGGTTGTCAAAAAAATATTCTACAGTTTTCAAACCAGCCCCTAGATCTAAATACTTTTGTAATTGCATATAATTAAAAATTTAGCATAGCAACTGAGTTATTCAATAAAATATATCTGTATAGCGCCACCTGCTGTTTTTTTTTCTCATTTCTTTGTTCGGCTCACTGAGATGGTCGCACATGCTCAGTTTTATCTTCCAACTGCTTCCTGAGATGTGATAGGGAGAGCATGGACACACCTCCTGAGCTGTGATAGGTAGAGCATGGACACACCTCCTGAGCTGCAGCATAAGAGACACTCCCCTTGAGCTGCCAGCTTGATATAAATCTAGCAGAGCAATGAATGGGGAGATCTCTGGATCCATGTGAGGTACAGGGCTTGTTTTAGCTTTCTTAGAAAGAGATTGTTACTATATAACGTATGATTTCAATTTTTTACATTAGTCACGGGATAAACCCTTTAAGAACAGGTCAGGGAAGATGTCCGCCTCCATAATCATCTTCAGAAAATAGAATAAATAAAATCAGATTACAAAAAAAGGAAATGTGTATACTATCTGGTTTTAACTGGCAGATAAAAGTTTTGGGGCAATACTAGCCTATGATTGGCTAAGAATCCCCCGGCAACACGGTGATATAGTCTGTGACAGGGGTAACTGTACATCCAAGAGCATCAATTTGCACATGATTTGGGCGCACAGTTGTGTCCATTTGAGCGAAAAGGTAAAAAAAAAAAAAGATTCAGTCCAGCATTGGTGGCTGTGCTTGCACACTATAGGAAAAAGCGCCGGCCCATGTGTGTTCCTGTGGTCCCAACCACCATAGAGGCCAGCGCTTATTCTCTATAGTGTGCAAGCACGTCCACTGATGCTGGATTGAAGGGTGGTCGTAACCCCTGTAACAGAGAAGTGTATAATGTGATGGAGCAAAAAAAAGCAATATGGATAATAACAATACATTAGTAAATACCTTGTATTAACTTTCTCTACATGATAAATGGCACTTGCAGAAGTGAAACAACCCCTTTAACTAAATTCAAGCTACAGTAAGGGTAAAAAGACACTGGTATGTTTATGATAAAAAAAATAAAAAAATAAAACATTTACATAATAGCTATCCTGTTGCAGCAATATTCTTTTAGTAACATACTATATTACCTACCAACTCAAGCTAAATATAAAGTCTGCTCTCTTTTGTTTGAAGTGATGCTAAATGAGAAAATATTTGCGGCTGCATTGTAAAATTGTTCTCTTAGGGCTGTTTCACACGAGCGGATGCCGTGCGTGGCATCCGCTCCGTGAAAGAGTGCCAAGACCCGATGCAGACTGCAGAGGCACGGAGCATTAAAATGACTGATAATGCTCCGTGCCTCTCTGTGATCTCTTTACTACGAAATCACAGTGACAACTTTATCTCACTGATCACAGAGAGGCACGGAGCATTATCAGTCATTTTAATGCTCCGTGCCTCTGCAGTCTGCATCGGGTCTTGGCACTCTTTCACGGAGCGGACGCCACGCACGGCATCCGCTCGTGTGAAACAGCCCTTAGGCTACTTTCACACTAGCGTTTTTCTTTTCCGGCATAGAGTTCCGTCACAGGGGCTCTATACCGGAAAAGAACTGATCAGGTATATCCCCATGCATTCTGAATGGAGAGTAATCCGTTCAGGATGCATCAGGATGTCTTCAGTTCAGTCGTTTTGACTGATCAGGCAAAAGATAAAACCGTAGCATGCTATGGTTTTATCTCCGGCGAAAAAAACTGAAGACTTGCCTGAATGCCGGCATTTTCTCCGCATAGGAATGTATTAGTGCCGGTTCCGGCATTCAGAATACCGGAATGCCGGATCCGTCCTTCCGGTCTGCGCATGCGCAGACTGAAAAAAAGGTGAAAAAAATAAATGCCGGATCCGTTTTGCCGGATGACACCGGAAAGACGGATCCGGCATTTCAATGCATTTTTTCTACTGATCAGGCATTTTTAAGACTGATAAGGATCCTGATCAGTCTTACTAATGCCATCAGTTGACATCCGTTTTGCCTGATCCGGCGACGGAACTGCTTGCCGGATATCTCTGCCGCAAGTGTGAAAGTACCCTTAGCAGAATATATTTTATATCATGTCATAAGGATGTACACTAAAGATACAAAAAGAGGAAATCAATGTTACATACAGTTTTACGATTGTGTCCATGGTCCATTGATTCGCTTTTACGTGTCTTTTCTCTTGTTTGTGTTGGCATAGTCCCAAATGTACAAACCTAATGCAGACAATCAAAATTAAAATATGATGTATATAAATTAGTAAATAAAAACATTTTAAAAAGTATAAAATTAGTACAGTACTTAGAAAGGACAATATCAGAAAATCACTTTTTTTTTACAGTTGGTGCTTTTTTTTTAAAGTTACTAGCCACATAAGAAAATGTTGAAGTATCTCAGTAATTACACTGATGCCAAGAACAGACAGTGTGTCAGCGTGAGGAGTTTATTGACAACTTTACTGTATTGATGAAGGCCTATAAGGGTCTATTCACACGTCCGTATATGTTTTGCGTATCCGCAAAACACGGGCACCGGCAATGTGCGTTCCGCACATCGCCGGCTATTGGGGACAGGACTAGGACATGTTCTATTTTTTTGCGGAACGGAAGTGCGGATCCGCAAAAGCGGATGCGGACAGCACATTCTGGCCCCATTTAAAATTAATGGGTCCGCACCTGCTCCGCAAAATTGCGGAAACGGATGTGGACCCTTTTTCCGGACATGTGAATGGACCCTAAAAAGCAGAACAGCAAAACTATACATACAGATAAGAGTCCATATTCACTACCTTTGTCATTCCCTAGTCTCTGAAGGATGGGGATATACTCCATCACTTCCTGTAGGCTATAACATTCTATGGCATTTCTAAAAACATTAGCTCCTGTTCATTACAGCTGACTTAAAGGGGTTGTCTCATCACAGTTCCGACCACTGCCCAGCCGAGAAACAGTGGAGACCTCCAGCGCTCTGCTGTTTCAGAAGGTCTCATTGCCGTGCATGAGATCTATGAGAACAGAGTAGCACAACAAGCTATGTTATTTCTGAGGAAGGGAAACAGTATGCTGTGCTACGCCATTTCAGTAGCTCTCATTCGCACCACAGGGCGGGGACCCGTAGCCTCCACAAACAGTTTCTATGCCGTGGTCAGCGCTGACCGCGGCATTGAAGGGGTTAATCCGCCAGCATGGGCTTTTACAGCAGTGATAGAGCAGGGGCTTGGCTGTTAGTCACAGTCGGCCCGGGCCCCTGCACTGATCGGGAATGCACAGCTCAGGCTCCTGCCCGATCAGCTTGACTTCTAGTACGTCAATTTGTGGGAAGTGACTTCCCGCTGTGATGTATAATATGTCATACGTTGGGAAGTGGTTAAAACACACATCCTACTGTAATATCTTTATAGACCATGGACAAAGGAAGTGTGAGTTTGGCAGGTGCAGGCGAGTTTAAAAAAGGTGAGTTTAAAAAAGAAAACAAAATAGATACAATTGTAAAAATATGCATTTGGAGACATTTATTAAGACCGGTGTATTACATGCGCCCTAAAGACACACTGATTGGGGGTCTTATAAAAATTGGACATCTGATCTAAGGTTTGATTGGGGGTCTAATCTAAGGTCTGATTTTTATTTATTTTTTTAACATTGGGGATTTGTTCTGAGGTCTGACTAACATTGGCGGTCTGATTAGGGCTCTGAACTGAGGATCTGAGCTGAGGACTGATTAACATTAGGGGTTTGATTGATGGTCTAATGACTTTTTTTTTTTCCTTCTCTAAAACCTATATGGGCAGGTTTTCTTTTTTTTAAATCAAATTATTTAAAAAAAATAGAAAAAGTGTACAACAAGGGCAACCAGCCCACAGGTCATAGTAGCATGAACATATATACTAAGGTACATAGTAGGCAAGCATTGTAACAATATTTAGATACTGAATATCACAATGTAGAAGTGATCATAGAAGCTAAAATTATTCAAATAAAAGTGGGGTGAACACATTATTAGATCATAGTGGGAGGAATTGCTATTATGATAAGGCGTGAGAATAGTGATCTGTACAACACTTAAACCAAGGCGACCAAAGGGCCAAGTATTTGTCATGGGAAAGCCTCTCCCAGCTGGACAATTCCTCCAATCTACTAATGTCTTGAGTTTTTTGGATCCACTCCGACAACGTGGGAGCGCGCTCTGACAGCCAATTTAAGGGAATCAAAAGCTTTGCTGCTCCTATCAGATGGGAGACCAGAGAATGTTTATGTAGAGGATAGTGGCTATTTGAAAGGTTAATGAGCACCAAGGAAGGGGTAATGGGAGCTCCTATAGAGCAAATTTGTTGTATAGCTTTGGACACTGAACCCCAAAAAAGGCTTATATTCTTACAAGTCCACCATATATGGTAGGCCGTGCCCTGCTCCGTATGACATCGCCAGCATGCTGGAGATAACGAGGGGTCCATTTTGTGCAACTTGTCCGGGGTGCAATACCATTTTGAGTAACTTAAATTAGTTCTCTTAGATCCTAACGCACCTCGAAAAGCCATGTGAGTGTTTCAGAGCTACTGAAACCTCGCTATCTGAAAGAGTTAGGCCTAGCTCTTTCTCCCAATTCTGAATGAAATGTGTTTTTTCAGAAGTGTTAATATCAACTAACTTGTTATATAGGAGTGAGATCAATCGTTTCTTGGGAATAGGGGATTCTATGATAGCGTCATACCAAGAAGGGATGTAGTTTCTATGAGCAGTGTTTAAATACTGATGACTAATTGTGATGAAATGAGAGTAATGGAGGAATGACCATTTAGTAGCTCAGTGCGATGCCTGGAGGTCCGACAGAGCTGGAATCACCCCTCCCCTTAACAAGTCCCCAATCGTGTCCTTGCCAAAGGAGGACCAAATTCCCATAGTATCCACGTATTCCGGATGGAAATAGAAGGGAAGCAGTCTCATGGGCATGAAAGGCGAGGGGCCTCGGGGAAGATTAAAAATAGGTGCAAGTCTAGCCCAAGTGTTAAGGACTCCCAAAAGTGGCGGAGGAACCGTGGAGCTTTGTCCTCTCTGAGCTGGCACCTTCCACAAAGACGCCAATACTGAGGGGGAGATTAGCTTATGGGCTATTTGGTAGCCTAATTTATTATTATGAGGGTTAATGAGTTCGGAGTGAAGTCTCATTTGGATGGACAAGTAGTACGCCTTAATGTCCGGAATCCCAAAACCACCTTTGTGTTTCGGCCGAGCCAGCATGGAATAGGCCAGTCGCGGTTTAGCCTTTTTCCATATAAAAGAGGAGAACACTCTGCGGATGGCTAATTAATAAGACTCCGGCAAAGGTTCGGGGAGTGTCTGTAGCAGGTAGAGCAGTTTCGGCAGGACATATGTTTTAATTAATTTTTTCCTGCCTATCCAGGATAAGTAGGGGATATTAAGATCTTTAAGTTGCTTTTTGATATTGGACAGAAGTGTGGGGTAGTTTAGTTAGTAAGACATGCTAGGGTCTTTAGGAATATTTACCCCCAGGTAATTAATATGTGATTCACCCCATTGGAAAGGGAATTTCTTGGCCAAAGGTGAAATGTTATTTAAGAGGACTAATGCCTAGAGCAGTACATTTAGAAAGGTTAATTCTAAAGTTGGACATTTGTCCAAAAACCTCAAATAGGTTTAAGATAGCCTGAAAGGCCTCATCCGGGTCAACTAGGAATAAAAGCATATAATCTGCGAATGCCGCAACTTTGTGAATCGCTAGTCCTACCTCCAAGCCCCGAATTTTTGTATCTTGTCTAATGGCCTGTAGCAAAGATTCCAGGCACAAGATAAAAAGCGTGGGCGATAATGGGCACCCTTGTCGGGTTCCATTTGTAATGGAAAAAGACTGGGAAAGAACTCCGTTCACCTTGACCTTTGCGTGGGGGGGAGGAGTACAGGGACAGTATTGCTGTTATGAACTGAAGAGGAAAACCAAACTTATGAAGAGTGGATTCCATGTAACACCAATCTACCCGGTTGAATGCTTTCTCAGCATCTGTGCTGAGTAGTGTAAGTTGAGAATTATGTGCCAAGGCATATTCAATGGCCTGTTGTACTCTAAAAGGTACTGTCCCTGCACTCTCTACCCCCCACAAACCCAGATTGTTCAGGGGAAATTAATTTTCGGAGTAGGGGGGCAATCCTATATGCTAATATTTTTGCCCAGACCTTTACATCGGCGTTTAAAAGTGAAATGGGCCTATAACTAGAGGGAATTTCAGGATCTTTACCTGGCTTAGGAAGCACAACAATGTGAGCCTCTAGTGCTTGGTGTGCCGGAGAGGAGCCGGAAAGCAGTGAATTAAAATATGTCACTATGTGCGGTCCCAACACGGACACATTTTTTTTATAATAAGATGTCGGCAGCCCATTCGGCCCTGGGCTCTTGCCGTTAGGTACAGTGATAAGAACTTTACTCAATTCCTCAAGGGTAACCGGGGCCACCAGAGACTTTCTATCAGATGTGTTTAACACTGGTAAATTTAGAGTAGATAGAAAATAATGTATACTGACTTTCCTTGCAGATAAAGTATCGGGAGGTTCCTGGGGGCGAATATTATATAATGATTGATGATATCGGGAAGCTTTTCGCCTCCTATTAGGGGTGGATGACACCCGGCTGCCATTAGGAGACTTCATTTGTTTAATATGCGTTTGTTCTATCCTCTTTTTGACCAGAGCTGACATGATCTTGTTGCCTTTGTCACCATGGGCATATTGTCTATGTCTTAGCCATATATATAGGCATTGGCCGCCTTAACATTCAAAAGGGATTTAAGTTCGTTCCTTAATGCCACTAGAGTGTCAAGGTCTGTAAGAGCTAAGGATCTCTTATGAGCACTCTCTATAACCGCAATTTGCGACAAGAGTAAGGGAATTTGTGATGAGCATTTCTTCTTCAAATAGGACCCTAACGCTATAAATTCTCCCCAAATGACAGCTTTATGAGCCTCCCAAATGGAGGCGGGAGAGGCCTCTGAAGGAGTATTTAAGTCAAAGTATGTTTGGAGTTTCTTGGAAAGGGATATAACATGTGAGGAAGTGTCTAGCAGCGTTGGGTTAAGCCGCCATGTTCACTCCCTACCAGATAGTTCAGGGATGACTAAGGACATGAAGACAGGAGGGTGGTCAGAAACCGTAATGCAATGGATGTCAGTACCAATTACTTGGGGTAAGTATCTATCCTGTATAAAGAAGTAATCCAGCCTTTGATATGATTTATGAGGATTGGAATAAAAGGTGTAGTCCCTTCTATCTGCGTGTTTAGACCTCCAGACATCGCTTAAGTCAAGTTCTCTCAATGTACTATGTATACCCCTCAGTGCCCCATATGAGACCGCAGACCTCTGGGAGGAAAAGTCAAGTAAAGGATTTAGTACTAAATTGAGGTCCCCACCCACAACAAGGAGTCCCGAAGTGAATAAGGAAACATCCAAGAGCACTTTCTTCAACCATTTGGCTGTGCCCGTGTTAGGAGCATATAAATTGCAGAGGGTGACCTCAACATTTCCCAGTTTACCCCTTAAAAATAGATTAATAGATAAATCTCCCCTCGGGGTCAGCCATCTCAGCCGAGGCCACAAAGGGCACATTGTTATGGAAACCAATACTGACATGTCTTGATGAGCGTTCATAACAGGCGTGATACCATTTTTGATAGCAGGATCTAGTCATTGCAGGCGCGCAAGCTGATCTAAAATGCGTCTCTTGTAACATAATCACATCAGCTGTCTCTTTCCTCAATATCTGGAAAACGGGGCTCCTATTAACTGGGTTATTACACTCATTAACATTAAAAGAGGCCAATTTTATCTGTAAGGAGGCCATCAACATAACATTGAGGGAAGCAGAGCAGGCCCACCACAAGCGCCATGACCCGATATTTAAACATTAGAACTACTGCTAACGAAATTAAGAACAGATTAGAAAAAATCTTACAAAACCATGAGGCTCTCAAGGGAGCAAGTTGGGGAGAGGTTAGCATAAAAATATGTATAGCCCAATCTGCCCAAGCCGCTGTAGGTAAGCCTATAGCAAACAACAAAAGGGTGAGAAAGCCTATTCCGCTGATAATTACAGACTGAATTGCACTAAGAGCAAAATAGGTGAATGAGGTATGAAACAGAGTAAGAGCTGGATACATAAGAACAGCTTGACGTACATAAGGGGCTAATCCCATATGGAGTATTCGGTGTATAGGTTGAGCTGAGTACATGAGGAAAGCTGAATACCTAAAAGAAGCTGTGTACATAATAAAGCGGAGTACAAAATATAAGCTGAGTACATAAGATAAACTGAATATAATCAGTGAGCCGAGTACATTAATACAAGGGAGACACCAAAGGTACATAATGAGGGTTGAGAACACTGCGTGACCTCTAATTGGGGCAGACACCCCGCATAATCACACTTACGAGGACCTTCTGTCACGGCGGGGAGGGGGGGAAACACCTCACCGTGCGGTGTCAAAGGGTAAAGGGGATCAGCCTGGCCAAAAAGGAGTAATAAGGGAGCAGGTCACCTCCTACAACGTCCCTAATCCTCTCCCTGACTCCTCACCGTATGAGCTGACCCCGAAGGTGGGACGGCTCATACACTGGATACCTAATATCCTGAGTTGCCCTGGAAATTCCTCCCTTAGGAGCAGGGGAGAGACTACCTGTTCATCCACAATACGGAGGAACAGGAGTCTCTAACTAAGGCCAGGCTGCAAGGAGGGGAAACGCATACAGCTAAAGGAGATGGCAGGTAAGTGAAACCAGTAACACACTTACCTACCACAGACACACTGACTGGAACCCGTGCACAAGTGCTAGTGTCCACACCAACATTAAAGGACACAGCACACACCACAAACCACACAGGAACCCAGGACTCCATAGCTGCAATAACTTGGGACAGAGGAATGTCTAGTAAACATGACACCAAACACAACCAGACATGTAACACCAAACTAGACATTCAAACACCCTGCACATAACCCACTCCATACAAATAATGACAGGAAGGGAAGGAGACACCGGGATGACATAGAACATCTATGACCATAAGGGTGGCCCTCACTGGACAGATGGAACAAGCCAGGAACCGTGAACCACCAGCATACACCAAGGCTGGAGGAACCCCGAGCTTCAGGCATCCAGCAGAGGCTAAATAGCCCAAGCAGCCACACCCACACACACATAAACCCAGTGTTCACAAAACACTAGGAAGGGAGTTAACCCTTCCAACACCAGACAAGGGAAGGAAGCCACTTAAAGGGGAAGTGCACACACAAGCAAACTAAACCACGTAACCACCGGCAACAGCATGCGTGGCAACCATGTCACGGCAATCACCCAAAAGGCCGAGACACTGCCACCGCATGCTCACACAGCAACACGTTGCCGCGGGAAACCGCAAGTGTGGCAACAGTGTCACAGCGTATACCATAGGTCGTGACACATTCATAGAGTCAGATCAAAACACAATCTTGGAAAGAACCTTCAGATCAGTTGTTGGAACCTGATCTAGGAGACCTGTTATTTCTATTGGTTTTCTGCCTCTTGACGGTGGACCAGGAGTTTGGAATCTGCGTCGTAGGCATCACCATGTCCTGAGTTATGGGCAGCCATGAAAGAATCTCCAATGGTGGTAAGTGCAGGATCACCCATGCTTGGCTCAAATCTTCAGGTGAGCGAATCGTGACTCGGCGACCTCCGGCTGTAATGAGTAGGCCAAAAGGGAAAAGCCACCTGTAATGTATTTTAGACGCCAGCAGTGCGTCAGTTAAGGGCTTTAAAATCCTCCTTTTTTGAAGGGTGGAGGGAGCTAGATCCTGATAGATCAGGATTTTGGCGCCTGCCAAAGTTAGATCAGCCGTGTCTCTGGCTTTATGCAATAAGGCTTCCGTATCATGGTAGCTTAGCAGAGCACATATGATATCTCTTGGATTTTCAGAGGGAGTAGGCTTGGGGCGAATAGCCCTATGGACACGTTCCACTACTATGGCAGATGCTCTTTCTGTACCCAGCAAACTAGAAAATAAAGTCTGCATAGAGGCAAGCAGATTCTCTTTATCTGGAGCTTCAGGAAATCCTCTTATTCTTAAGTTTTTTCTACGATTCCTGTTCTCCTGATCCTCCAACATCAATAACGTGTTGTTGATTGCGAACCTGTAGGTCTCAAAGATATTCCTGGCCTCTGAGTTAAAAGAAGGCAAGTCATCCTGCGTTTGCTCCAAAGCCTCCACTCTACTGCCTATGTGGCGGATATCTGTTTTTATGGCCGATAATTCCGCAGCAATAGGGGCTAGAGCTCTCTGCAGAGCCTGGTCGAAGAAGTCTCTGGTGAGCACGGTGGCATCACTTACCCCCCGATGTAAGGAGGAGGTGCCAGGCTTCTGTATCATGTCGCAGGGAGTCTTGTTCTTTCGGCGCCATCTTGCCCGAACGCACAGCTGGGTGAGTCGCTTGCTTGTGAAGGAATTCATGCATCTGTTTAAGCTGTTTCGCCGATCATTCGGTATTGGGCGTCTCAGCAGGAAAATTCTTGGGCTGTATTTTCACCATTACGGCAGAATAGGGTGCAACAGAAAGCTTACAGCAGCTTGGTGGCGGGAGCGCTACTCTCGAGCAGCCGCCATCGAACGAGGTCAGGCTCCGCTCCCCGGCAGGTGTTTCTTTATAAAGCAAAAAATATATGCATTTGGTAGACATTATTATACAATATTTTTAAAACTACTGGTATATATATGTTTTTGATTTTGCTTTTTTTTGCTGGGGATAAGGAAAAAAGGAGACGAATATAAGTAGCAGTTTTTAAAAAAAAGGTAAAGGTTACATTAAAATTAGTGTACGTAACACATTTTGCGAACCGATGGATATACTGTGTGCCAATCTGCTGCCGGAACACCTTTTTATAGCAGAAGTAACAAAAAACTCAAAGGCGTAGTGCAATCAAAAACATTTATCACCTATAAATACTCGATTGTTAGGGTCTGAATGCTGGATTCCCACCTATCGCCAGAACCCCTAGTCCCCCATTCCCCCAAGCTGCTTCATATAATGTCTAAGTCACTGACAGAAACAGCCGAGTTCTGAGACTTTGCATGGAGTGATCGGGTGCCTGCTCAATGGCTTTAGTCATGCAGCTGAGGGAACGCAGATCTTAGCAGTTGTACCCCTCCATCGGCAGGTTAAAGCTGTTGTCCATGGTAGCATGGTACTAGGTTGGATGTCTCTTTTCCAAAATACTTATTTGTTCAAGATGATCTAATCCGTATACAGCCAATAATTGTTTGGCTTAAAACTGAAGAACGCATTAGGTAGTAAATTTCTACTCCAAAGTTTGTCCCACTCCATCTCACAGACACTCATATTTGATGTGGAATCAACAAAGAAACCAAACCAGGAATATGATTTGTAAAGATGGTGCAAATATTGCAAAAAGCTGATGGTTCGTTTACTAGTGTCTCAAATTTCATTTTCTTCATTACCGACCTGGCTGATCTAGGAATCAACTACTATAAGTTGCCAGACTCTCACAAAATGGTCAAGAAGCAATTGCTGATTTTTATTTTTTAAGCATGGCAAATGCAATTTTCATCCTAGTCATCAGAACAAAGCTCCCCTAAACGCAGTAAAAATATTGACCATCCTAGTAATAAAACCTGCATTTCCTATATTCGCCTCCATGTCGACAGTAGCCATAGTAGCTCACAATCAGGACTGTAATTGCGTCTGCAAGGAGAGATGAAGTTCTTTGCGCATGGCTACACGGTAACATGTGTCACATAAAATAATAGGGCATGGCTACGTGGTGACATTCGTTGCATGACATGAATGGTGATGCAATGCGACATACTGCACCTGTGACAAGACAATTGCAAAAATGGATGGATTTTTTGCAACTGTCGTGTCATAGTTGCCATGTAGCCATTCCCTCAGTGATGGCATCCTGCTCCATGCATCCACCATTGTGTGGAAACATTTGTCAATTTTGTTGAGGTAGATAATTTTATATAATATTTAAATCCAAAGAAGCCATTATTGAAAATGTTATTTTCACTAAAATTCACAAAAAATTACCTTGTATAGATGTGAAGATCAGTCTCAGAAGGAGCATCTGAAAGATTAATTCCGTAAGTATCTCTTGTTGACTGAGAAGTTGTCTGAAATAATATAAGACAAAAATTTAACAACCAGTTAAGATTACAAAGTAAATAGAATTGTTATACAAACATTGGATGTACATCTATCTATCAAAAAAAGAAGGTAGTACCGTGTTAGGCAGGAAGAAACTTATAGGCCTCTTTCACACGGGCGTCGCGTGTGAGGGCCGGATAGGATGCGGGTGCGTCGTGGGAAAATCGTGCGATTTTTCCTGCGAGGGGGGCGAGTTTTATATCCGATTGCGTTGCGTTCTTTAGTTTTATCCGCGCGAGTGCATTGTATAGAAAAAAACTGTGAGAAAAACTGAATGTGGTACCCAGACCCAGTTCTTCACTGAAGTTCAGGTTTGAGTTAGGTATTCTGTAGATTTTATTATTTTCCCTTATAACATGGTTATAAGGGAAAATAATAGCATTCTTAATACAGAATGCTAAGTAAATTAGGGATGGAGGGGTTAAAATAAATAAATAAAATTATACTCACCTCATCCACTTGTTCGCGCAGCCCGGCTTGTCTTCTTTCTTCTTCTTTGAGGACCTAGGAGAAAAGGACCTTTGGTGACGTCACCAAAGGTCCTTTTCTACCAGGTCCTCAAAGAAGAAGAAAGAAGACAAGCCGGGCTGTGCGAACAAGTGGATGAGGTGAGTTAAATTTTTATTTATTTATTTTAACCCCTCCATCCCTAATTTACTTAGCATTCTGTTTTAAGAATGCTATTTTTTTCCCTTATAACAATGTTATAAGGGAAAATAATAAAGATCGGGTCCCCATTCCGATCGTCACCTAGCAACCATGCGTGAAAATCGCACCGCATCCGCACTTGCTTGAGGATGCTTGCGATTTTTCACGCAGCCTCATTCACTTCTATGGGGCCTGCGTTGCATGAAAAACGCACAATATAGAGCTTACTGCTATTTTCACGCAACGCACAAGTGATGCGTGAAAATCACCGCTCATGTGCACAGCCCATTGAAGTGAATGGGTCCGGTATCAGTGCGGGTGCAATGCGTTCACCTCACGCATTGCACCCGCACGGAATTCTCGCCCGTGTGAAAGGGGCCATAGGAGTTATAATTTTATTGGAGAACCAGATAAAAAATTATAGCTTTCAGAACACAGTGGTCCCTTTCTCAGGAACGTACACAGTTCATCCTATGCTTGCAATAAATTTTCGGGTCAGCTACTAAAGGTATCATAACATATGAATCGCAGTGCAAAGCGTCACAACCTGGGAGAAGGTGAGTTTCCGCCCGGCAGTGTGTTATGATAAACAAAAGAGCCCTTGCCCTGCGCGATCTAGCGCAGGGCAAGGGAGCGCATCGGAGCATGAGATGCTCCAATGCTAGCTTCAGGGGAGCTGCCTGGGTGAAAATATAGGTATGTCCGGGTTCAGCTCTGAACCCGGACAACCCCTTTAAGGACCAAGCCATTTTTTGCAAATCTGACATGTGTCACTTAATGTGGTGATAACTTTAAAACGCTTTTACTTATCCAGGCCATTCTAAGATTGTTTTTTCGACACATATTGTATTTCATGACAGTGGTAAAATTGAGTAAAAAAATTTCATTTTTATTTATAAAAAAATACAAAATTAACCAAAAATTTTGAAAAATTAGCAAATTTCAATTTCTCAGCTTTTATAATAGATAGTAATACCTCCAAAAATAATTATTACTTTACATTTTCCATATGTCTACTTCATGTTTAGATCATTTTGTACAAGACATTTTTCTTTTTTGGGGAAGTTCGAAGGCTTAGAAGTTTAGAAGCTAATCTTGAAATTTTTCAGAAAATTTCCAAAACCCACTTTTTAACCACCTCCGGACCGCTGTACGCAGATTCGCGTTCCGGAGGTGGCAGCCCTGCGCTCAGCGACGCATATACGCGTCATCTCGCGTGAGCCGGGATTTCCTGTGAACGCGCGCACACAGGCGCGCGCGCTCACAGGAACGGAAGGTAAGAGAGTTGATCTCCAGCCTGCCAGCGGCGATCGTTCGCTGGCAGGCTGGAGATGTGTTTTTTTTAACCCCTAACAGGTATATTAGACGCTGTTTTGATAACAGCGTCTAATATACCTGCTACCTGGTCCTCTGGTGGTCCCCTTTGTTTGGATCGACCACCAGAGGACACAGGTAGCTCAGTAAAGTAGCACCAAGCACCACTACACTACACTACACCCCCCCCCCGTCACTTATTAACCCCTTATTAGCCCCTGATCACCCCATATAGACTCCCTGATCACCCCCCTGTCATTGATTACCCCCCTGTCATTGATCAACCCCCTGTAAAGCTCCATTCAGATGTCCGCATGATTTTTACGGATCCACTGATAGATGGATCGGATCCGCAAAACGCATCCGGACGTCTGAATGAAGCCTTACAGGGGCGTGATCAATGACTGTGGTTATCACCCCATATAGACTCCCTGATCACACCCCTGTCATTGATCAACCCCCTGTAAAGCTCCATTTAGATGTCCGCATGATTTTTACGGATGCACTGATAGATGGATCGGATCCGCAAAACGCATCCGGACGTCTGAATGAAGCCTTACAGGGGCATGATCAATGACTGTGGTTATCACCCCATATAGACTCCCTGATCACCCCCCTGTCATTGATTACCCCCCTGTCATTGATCAACCCCCTGTAAAGCTCCATTCAGATGTCCGCATGATTTTTACGGATCCACTGATAGATGGATCGGATTCGCAAAACGCATCCGGACGTCTGAATGAAGCCTTACAGGGGCGTGATCAATGACTGTGGTTATCACCCCATATAGACTCCCTGATCACACCCCTGTCATTGATCAACCCCCTGTAAAGCTCCATTCAGATGTCCGCATGATTTTTACGGATGCACTGATAGATGGATCGGATCCGCAAAACGCATACGGACGTCTGAATGAAGCCTTACAGGGGCGTGATCAATGACTGTGGTTATCACCCCATATAGACTCCCTGATCACCCCCCTGTCATTGATTACACCCCTGTCATTGATTACCCCCCTGTAAAGCTCCATTCAGATGTCCGCATGATTTTTACGGATGCACTGATAGATGGATCGGATCCACAAAACGCATCCGGACGTCTGAATGAAGCCTTACAGGGGCATGATCAATGACTGTGGTTATCACCCCATATAGACTCCCTGATCACCCCCCTGTCATTGATTACACCCCTGTCATTGATTACCCCCCTGTAAAGCTCCATTCAGATGTCCGCATGATTTTTACGGATGCACTGATAGATGGATCGGATCCGCAAAACGCATACGGACGTCTGAATGAAGCCTTACACGGGCGTGATCAATGACTGTGGTTATCACCCCATATAAACTCCCTGATCACCCCCCTGTCATTGATTACACCCCTGTCATTGATCACCCCCCCTGTCATTGATCACCCTCTGTAAGGCTCCATTCAGACATTTTTTTGGCCCAAGTTAGCGGAATTTTATTTTTTTTTTTCTTACAAAGTCTCATATTCCACTAACTTGTGTCAAAAAATAAAATCTCACATGAACTCACCATACCCCTCACGGAATCCAAATGCGTAAAATTTTTTAGACATTTATATTCCAGACTTCTTCTCACGCTTTAGGGCCCCTAGAATGCCAGGGCAGTATAAATACCCCACATGTGACCCCATTTCGGAAAGAAGACACCCCCAGGTATTCCGTGAGGGGCATATTGAGTCCATGAAAGATTGAAATTTTTGTCCCAAGTTAGCGGAACGGGAGACTTTGTGAGAAAAAAAATAAAAAATATCAATTTCCGCTAACTTGTGCCCAAAAAAAAAAATTTCTATGAACTCGCCATGCCCCTCATTGAATACCTTGGGGTGTCTTCTTTCCAAAATGGGGTCACATGTGGGGTATTTATACTGCCCTGGCATTCTAGGGGCCCCAAAGCGTGAGAAGAAGTCTGGTATCCAAATGTCTAAAAATGCCCTCTAAAATGAATTTGGGCCCCTTTGCGCATCTAGGCTGCAAAAAAAGTGTCACACATGTGGTATCGCCGTACTCAGGAGAAGTTGGGGAATGTGTTTTGGGGTGTCATTTTACATATACCCATGCTGGGTGAGATAAATATCTTGGTCAAATGCCAACTTTGTATAAAAAAATGGGAAAAGTTGTCTTTTGCCAAGATATTTCTCTCACCCAGCATGGGTATATGTAAAATGACACCCCAAAACACATTCCCCAACGTCTCCTGAATACGGCGATACCACATGTGTGACACTTTTTTGCAGCCTAGGTGGGCAAAGGGGCCCACATTCCAAAGAGCACCTTTAGGATTTCACAGGTCATTTACCTACTTACCACACATTAGGGCCCCTGGAAAATGCCAGGGCAGTATAACTACCCCACAAGTGACCCCATTTTGGAAAGAAGACACCCCAAGGTATTCCGTGAGGGGCATGGCGAGTTCCTAGAATTTTTTATTTTTTGTCACAAGTTAGTGGAAAATGATGATTTTTTATTTTTTTTCATACAAAGTCTCATATTCCACTAACTTGTGACAAAAAATAAAAACTTCCATGAACTCACTATGCCCATCAGCGAATACCTTGGGGTCTCTTCTTTCCAAAATGGGGTCACTTGTGGGGTAGTTATACTGCCCTGGCATTCTAGGGGCCCAAATGTGTGGTAAGGAGTTTGAAATCAAATTCTGTAAAAAATGACGAGTGAAATCCGAAAGGTGCTCTTTGGAATATGGGCCCCTTTGCCCACCTAGGCTGCAAAAAAGTGTCACACATCTGGTATCTCCGTACTCAGGAGAAGTTGGGGAATGTGTTTTGGGGTGTCATTTTACATATACCCATGCTGGGTGAGAGAAATATCTTGGTCAAATGCCAACTTTGTATAAAAAAATGGGAAAAGTTGTCTTTTGCCAAGATATTTCTCTCACCCAGCATGGGTATATGTAAAATGACACCCCAAAACACATTCCCCACCTTCTCCTGAGTACGGCAATACCAGATGTGTGACACTTTTTTGCAGCCTAGGTGGGCAAAGGGGCCCATATTCCAAAGAGCACCTTTCGGATTTCACAGGTCATTTTTTTACAGAATTTGATTTCAAACTCCTTACCACACATTTGGGCCCCTAGAATGCCAGGGCAGTATAACTACCCCACAAGTGACCCCATTTTGGAAAGAAGAGACCCCAAGGTATTCGCTGATGGGCATAGTGAGTTCATAGAACTTTTTATTTTTTGTCACAAGTTAGTGGAATATGAGACTTTGTAAGAAAAAATAAATAAATAAAAAAAAATCATCATTTTCCGCTAACTTGTGACAAAAAATAAAAAGTTCGATGAACTCACTATGCCCATCAGCGAATACCTTAGGGTGTGTACTTTCCGAAATGGGGTCATTTGTGGGGTGTTTGTACTGTCTGGCCATTGTAGAACCTCAGGAAACATGACAGGTGCTCAGAAAGTCAGAGCTGCTTCAAAAAGCGGAAATTCACATTTTTGTACCATAGTTTGTAAACGCTATAACTTTTACCCAAACCATTTTTTTTTTACCCAAACATTTTTTTTTTATCAAAGACATGTAGAACAATAAATTTAGAGCAAAATTTATATATGGATGTCGTTTTTTTTGCAAAATTTTACAACTAAAAGTGAAAAATGTCATTTTTTTGCAAAAAAATCGTTAAATTTCGATTAATAACAAAAAAAGTAAAAATGTCAGCAGCAATGAAATACCACCAAATGAAAACTCTATTAGTGAGAAGAAAAGGAGGTAAAATTCATTTGGGTGGTAAGTTGCATGACCGAGCAATAAACGGTGAAAGTAGTGTAGGTCAGAAGTGTAAAAAGTGGCCTGGTCTTTCAGGGTGTTTAAGCACTGGGGGCTGAGGTGGTTAAGGACCAGTTTCAGGTCTGGAGTCACTTTGTGAGGCTTACATAATAGAAACCAACCAAAACTGACCCCATTTTAGAAACGACACCCCTCAAGGTATTCTAAACTGATTTTACAAACTTTGTTAACCCTTTAGGTGTTCCAAATAAATTTATGGAAAATGGAGATAAAATTTCAGAATGTAACACTTTTGGTAGATTTTACATTTTTCTCTATTTTTTCCCCGCTAACAAAGCAAAGGTTAACAGCCAAACAAAACTCAATATTTATTGTCCTGATTCTGTAGTTTACAGAAACACCGCATATGTGGTCGTATACTGCTGTATGGGCACACGGCAGGGCGCAAAAGGAAAGGAACGCCATATGGTTTTTCGAAGGCAGATTTTGCTGGACTGGTTTTTTGACACCATGTCCCATTTGAAGCCCCCCTGATGCACCCCTAGAGTAGAAACTAAAAAAAGGGACCACATTTTAGAAACCACACCCCTCAAGGTATTCAAAACTGATTTTACAAACTTTGTTAACCCTTTAGGAGTTCCACAAGAATTAATGGAAAATGGAGATGAAATTTCAGAATTTAACTTTTTTGGCAGATTATCCTGTAACAAAGCAAGGGTTAACAGCCAAACAAACTCAATATTTATTGCCCTGATTCTGTAGTTTCCAGAAACACCCCATATGTAGTCGTAAAACTGCTGTACGGGCACATGGCAGGGCGCAGAAGGAAAGGAATGCCATATGGGTTTTGGAAGGCAGATTTTCCTGGACTGGTTTTTTGACACCATGTCCCATTTGCAGCCCCCCTATGCACCCCTAGAGGAGAAACTCCAAAAAAGTGATCCCATTTTGGAAACTACGGGATAAGATGGCAGTTTTGTTGGTACTATTTTAGGGTACATATGATTTTTGGTTGCTCTATATTACACTTTTTGAGAGGCAAAGTAACAAAAAATAGCTGTTTTGGCACTGTTTTTATTTTTTATAATTTACAATGTTCATCTGACTGGTTAGATCATGTGCTATTTTTATAGCACAGGTTGTTACTACTTTTTTGGGTTGTTTGTTTCAGTTTTACATAATAAAGCATTTTTATTTTTTTTAATGATTTTTTAGTGTCTCCACATTCTGAAAGCTGTAGTTTTTGGGGGGCATACGCCTTTTTGATCGCTTGGTGTTGCACTTTTAGTGATGTAAGGTAACAAAATGTTTTTTTTTTTGCTGTTTTTATTTTAATTTTATGACTGTGTTCACCTGAAGGGTTAGGTAATGTGATATTTTTATAGAGCTGGTCGGTACAGAGGTGGCAATACCGAATATGTCAACTTTTTTAAGTTTTACACAATATCATTTTTTAAACCCCAAAAAATAATCATGTTTTAGTGTCTCCATATTCTGAAAGCCATAGTTTTTTTATGTTTTGGGCGATTGTCTTAGGTAGGGTATCATTTTTGCGGGATGAGATGACGGTTTGATTGGCACTATTTTGGGTTGCATATGACATTTTGATCGCTTGCTATTACACTTTTTGTGATGTAAGGTGACAAAAAATGGCTTTTGACACCGTGTTTTTTTTTTTGCAGTCTTCACCTGAGGGGTTACGTCATGTGGTATTTTTATAGAGCAGGTTGTTACGGATGCGGCGATACCTAATATGCATACTTTTTTTTATTTACTTAAGTTTTACAATAACAGAATTTATGAAACAAAAAAATATATATTTTAGTGTCTCCATATTCTGAGCGTCATAGTTTTTTTTATTTTTTGGACGATTGTCTTAGGTAGGGACTCATTTTTTGCAGGATAAGGTGATAGTTAGATTGGTATTACTTTGGGGGGCATACGCCTTTTTGTTCGCATAGTGTTGCACTTTTAGTAATGTAAGGTGACAAAAAAAAATTTTTACCACATTTTTTTTTTTTTTTTTTTGGACGATGTTCATCTGAGGGGTTAGTTAGGTCATGTGATATTTTTGTAGAGCCGGTCGATACGGACGCGGTGATACCTAATATGCCTACTTTTCTTTTTCCCCCCTATTTTTTTACAAAAAAAATTTAACTTTAATTTGGGAAAAGGCATTTTTTAATTATTTTTTTAACTTGAAACTTAACTTTTTTTTTTTATAAAACTTTATTTTTTTTTACTTTTTTTTAACTTTAAATAAAGTCCCACTCTGGGACTTCAACTTTTGGTGGTCTGATCCCCTTTAAAATGCTTTACAATACTTCTGTATTGTAAAGCATTGGCTGTGAATGTATTAGTGTGTATACACTTAGTGTGTAAGTGTATTAGTGAATACACTTTTAGTGATATAAGGTGACAAAAATGGCTTTTTTTTTTACACAGTTTTAATTTTTTATGGTGTCTATCGGACGGGGTGGATCATGTGATATTTATAGAGCCGGTCGTTACAGACGCGGCGATACCTAATATGTGCGGTCTTTCTTTTTCGATTTTTGGAGGTCTGATCCCTTCTGCAATGCATTACAATACATCAGTGAGTAGTACACAAACAGGTTGCCAAGGAGACCCAGCCTGAGGCTGGATCTCCTCGGCACCTGTAGAAGGCAGGTCCCGCTGCCGTGCAAGGCATTGGGCAGCCTCTGCACGGCATTGGGCTGCGAAGTCACGCATTGAGTCCCCGCCACAGCAGCGCGAGGACTCAATGCGCTGCTTCACCCGCCGCAAACCACTTCTATGTCGCCGTCAGCGCGGACTGCGGTATAGAAGGGGTTAATCCGCCGGCATCGCTGTAAACAGCGGATACAGCAGTGGCCCGGTTACCAGGGACTGCCAGACCCCTGCAGTGATCGGGCACGCACCGCTCCGGTGCCCGCCCGATCATCCCGCTGTGCATGTACGGCGGAATTCATTCTGGCAATGCAGTGGCGTGCCCAGGGGGAGCGGTGCGCCCTGGGTGCCGACTCTGATGGGGGTGCCAGCAGGCCCAGAAGCAATGAGCGCTTCCATCAATACAGATGTAAGCGCTCATTGCTGAAGCGCTGACACCCGTGTGACCCAGTCCCACATACTGTGGCGGGGCAGGGAGCGGAGCACATAGTTCCCTGCCCCGCCGCCGATCACCGCCTACTAGGCCTGAAGCCTATGCAGTAATGAAATCCCGGCGCAGGTGCCCGTGATGACGTCATCGTGCGCGTCTGTGCCGGGACTCAGCAGCACAGTGCCGGAACTCTGCAAGCTATCGCAGGTAAGTATTTAGCTTTTAGTTTTTTTTTTTTTGTTTTTTTTATGTGGGGGACCGGGGTGCACACAGGACAGAGGATGTGTGGGGGCAAACTTTTATTTTATTTTATAATGTGCCAACTTTGGGGGACATGAGGGGGGTGCACACAGGAGGGCATGGGGGGAATATGGTGGGATACTGTGTGGCACAGTGGGGGGCAATTTATTATGGGAGGGGGGAAGCGTGGGGGACACTACTGTGTGGGGGGCAGCGTGGGGGACACTACTGTGTGGGGGACACTACTGTGTGGGGGCAGCGTGGGGGACACTACTGTGTGGGGGGAAGCGTGGGAGACACTACTGTGTGGGGGGAAGCGTGGGGAACACTACTGTGTGGGGGGAAGCGTGGGGGACACTACTGTGTGGGGGACACTACTGTGTGGGGGACACTACTGTGTGGGGGGCAGCGTGGAGGACACTACTGTGTGGGGGGCAGTGTGGAAGACACTACAATGTGGGGGACACTACTGTATGGGGGCAGTGTGGGGGACACTACTGTATGGGGGACACTACTGTATGGGGGCAGCGTGGGGGACACTACTGTATGGGGGCAGCGTGGGGGACACTACTGTGTGGGGGGCAGTGTGGGGGATACTACTGTGTGGGGGGCAGTGTGGGGGATACTACTGTGTGGGGGGCAGTGTGGGGGATACTACTGTGTGGGGGCAGTGTGGGGGAAATTACTGTGTTGGGGGCAGCATGGGGGCCTTTCTATTGGGGAGGCACTGTAGGGGCCAGTCTATTATTTCGGGGGACACTATACAGGGATTATTGCCTGGAGCACAGTATTGGGTGTTATTATTACTGGGGGCACTCTAGGGGACATTATAGCTGCTGTAGACACTATAGGAACATTTGGGGTCATTTATCAAACTGGTGTAAAGTAGAACTGGCTTAGTTGCCCAGAGCACCCAATCAAATTCCACCTTTCATATTTGACAGCTCTTTTGGAAATCATGTTCTACTTTACACCAGTTTGATAAAGGACTCCAATTATGTCTATTAGGGTCACTTTTTCAGCAGTATAGTACCTGGGGCATTGGGGGGGGGGGGGGGGGGCACAACGGGCACAGGTATTGGGGGTGGCAGCAGGATCACACTGTGAGGACACCAGGATGGGGAGGTTGATGGAAAAATTGAGAAATATAACGTGTCTGTGTTACAAACTCTGTAGACACGAGATGCGGCTCAAAGAATTTCTCATGGCAGTCTAACGGAGGAGAAGAGGAAAGAGAAGGTCTACATGACAGGAGATGTCCCTGGATGTAAGAGGTATGTGGTAAAGGATTGGGGATGGGGGTTGCCAGAGAAATGACCCGCCCCGGGTGCCAAAAACCCTGGGCACGCCACTGTGGCAATGCATCCCCCGCTGTCCATGCACGGCGTTCTGCGTTAAGGGGTTAAAGTACTGGAACTCATAGTTAAGCAGCCAATTATTTTTTGCATTTATTTTATGTTTTCCTTTCTCCAATCAACTTCTTGACCAAAGCTCTTACTTCTTCACTACAGTATCTGAAACGACCCATTTTACTCATTGAGCAAGGGCTGAAATCATCAGGTACAACATCTGCTGTCCTTCTTCTTCAAACAAGGGCCATAATTGACACTGACTGTTTCTTCACAGAATGAATGATCTCACTAATTGTACTCCACACTGCTATTAATTTGAACACCCAATTAGCAGCGTGCATGTCATGACTGTTGATTCTTTTGGTTGCCCATTACTCAGCTATACTTAGTCATGAATTTTTTCTGATGTATTATCTTTTATGCTAAAAATAGTAATGAAACAGATTAGTGATGTAAGGCTACTTTCACACTTGCGTTCGGGGTTCCGCTTGTAAGTTCCGTTTGAAGGCTCTCACAAGCGTCCCCGAACGGATCCGTACAGCCCCAATGCATTCTGAGTGGATGCGGATCCGCTCAGAATGCATCAGTTTGGCACCGTTTGGCCTCCGTTCCGCTCAGCAGGCGAACACCCGAACGCAGCTTGCAGCGTTTTGGTGTCCGCCTGGCCGTGCGGAGCCAAACGGAAACGTCCAGACTTACAATGCAAGTCAATGGGGACAGATCCGTTTGACGTTGACACAATATGGTGCAATTGCAAACTGATCCGTCCCCCATTGACTCCGTCCCCCATCTATGTAAAGTCAGGAGTCCCTATTAATATACCATCAGATCGGAGTTTTCTCCAATCCGATGGTATATTTTAACTTGAAGCGTCCCCATCACCATGGGAACGCCTCTATGTTAGAATATACCATCGGATTTGAGTTAGATCGTGAAACTCAGATCCGACATGATGATGGGGACGCTTCAAGTAAGAATATACTAGGCAGCAGCGAGCAGACCACCCCCCCTGTATTTAACTCATTGGTGGCCAGTGCGGCCCCCCTCCCTCCCCTGTAATTAACTCATTGGTGGCCAGTGCGGCAAGCCCCCCCTCCCTCCCCCCCTAATTAAAATGACCGACCCCCCATCATTGGTAGCAGCGGAGAGTTCCGATCGGAGGCCCAGTTTAATCGCTGGGACTCCGATCGGTAACCATGGCAACCAGGACGCTACTGCAGTCCTGGCTGCCATGGTTACTTAGCAATTTTAGAAGCATTATACTTACCTGCGATGTCTGTGACCGGCCGGGCGCTCCTCCTACTGGTAAGTGAAAGGTCTGTGCGGCGCATTGCTTATAGCACAGACCTTTCACTTACCAGTAGGAGGAGCGCCCGGCCGGTCACAGACATCGCAGGTAAGTATAATGCTTCTAAAATTGCTAAGTAACCATGGCAGCCAGGACTGCAGTAGCGTTCTGGTTGCCATGGTTACCGATAGGAGTCCCAGCGATTAAACTGGGCCTCCGATCGGAACTTTCCGCTGCCACCAATGACGGGGGGGGGTCGGTCATTTTAATTTGGGGGGGGAGGGGGGGGGGCTGGCCGCACTGGCCACCAATGAGTTAAATACAGGGGAGGGAGGGAGGGGGGGCCGGCCGCACTGGCCACCAATGAGTTAAATACAGGGGAGGGAGGGAGAGGGGCCGGCCGCACTGGCCACCAATGAGTTAAATACAAGGGAGGGGGGGGGCGCCGCACTGGCCACCAATGAGTTAAATACAGGGGAGGGAGGGGGGGCCGGCCGCACTGGCCACCAATGAGTTAAATACAGGGGAGGGAGGGGGGGGCCGGCCGCACTGGCCACCAATGAGTTAAATACAGGGGAGGGAGGGGGGTCGGCCGCACTGGCCACCAATGAGTTAAATACAGGGGAGAGAGGGGGGGGCCGCACTGGCCACCAATGAGTTAAATACAGGGATGGGGGGGGGTCTGCCCCCTGCTGCCTGGCAGCACCTGCCAGGCAGCAGGGGGCAGTCATGTACACAGTTCTTTTAGTATATTCTAACTTGAAGCGTCCCCATCACCATGGGAACGCCTCTGTGTTAGAATACACTGTCGGATCTGAGTTTTCATGAAGTGAAAAATCTGATCTGAAAAAAAACTGTTATGCAGACGGATCCGTTCTGAACGGATGCAAGCGTTTGCATTATAGGAGCGGATCCGTCTGTACAGACACCAGACGGATCCGCTCCGAACACAAGTGTGAAAGTAGCCTTAGGCTGCTATTATTTTGCACATAACTGTATACTTTATTAGAAATTGCTGCAAATGCCATGAAATACATTTTTCTAAAATTATTTACTTATTTTTTTTAACATTTTCCCAGAAGTTCAGATGCCTACTGCTCTTTAGGATCCGTACTCCCATTCAACGCTCTGCGGCAACACTGAGTGCTATACAGACTGGAGCATCGCTGCTTCACTAAAGCCTTGCATAGACTGGCTATGTCAGGCTTTAGCAGAGCAGACACAAGCAGAGGAACAATGTCTTATGTGAGCTCCAGCTCTGCTCTGTAAATAGCTGCAGATGGGTAGGTAACTTTGGGGCAGCAGGTATCAGTTGGGGAAAGTATTGCTTCTATTTTATTATAAATTGCTGTGAGCCATATACAAAAAAATGGAATACGCTGGACATCCGCTATATTGCACGGATACAGGATCATTAAATACAGTGGATTACCACAGTGTTACACTAAACCCCTCCGGATATAAACCCCCATCAATATCAGATCGGCAGGGGTCGGACACCTGGCATTCCTGTTGATCAGCAGTTTGTTTAGATGGCGTGTGCAGTGTTCACGTGTCATCTCCCTTCTCTCTTCCTGCTCGCTGCTGTCTGTCTATGGGACAGCAGCAGCAGTGGACTGGACAGGACAGCGAATCCTGAGGATAGGTCAATAGAAAAAGTCCGGACAACCCTTTTAAGAGAAGGCAGCTCAAAATTAAAAGTAAACAACCATAGCTTTGTTTTTAATTAGTTGGTTCCCTCTGCACTCTGTGCTAGAAACAAATGTCGTACTATCAGATTTTCTGGAACAGCAAATACTGGATAAAAGTCATTTTACAGTATACACACTGTAATGATATGCAAATAAAATTTTTACTTCACCAGACATCACAATATAACAGTTAAACACTGTTATGGTGGCTTATCCACCACTCCACTCACCATGTGTCTGCCTGTGTATAGTTCAGGGGCGTTGCTAGGGTCTCAAAAGATCCGGGGCCCAAGCCCCAATGCATATTGACCAATTCTCTAAGTCCATCAACCGACCCCAACCCTCCCACCACCGCAAACACTAACACTGAAGACATTTTACTGTACTTGCTATACCTCTCACATCCAGTGCCTCCCAGGTGACGTCTCCTCTCATGTAGATCTTCTCTGTCATCATCTTCTCCATTCGGTCCGGACAACTTCTCTCAGCCGATGATTGTCTCTGAAGAGTGTGACACGCGGACATCTTAGGTACCTCACTTTTCTGTACACCCAAATGCTATTCTGAAGAAAAATGAGTGCCATACAGATAATCTTCCCCATAGTAATAGTGCTCCTCATAGTCCCACCAATAGTAATTCCCTTCTAGAATGCCCTCATTAGTAATACTGCTCCCTACAGTGCCCCCAACAGTGATAGTGCTCCCCAAGAGTGCCTTTATTAGTAGAAGAGCCCTCCAGTATTAATAATGCCCTTACAGAGCCCCCAGTACAAATAAGGCCCCCAATTGTTCCCCCAGTGGTATTAAAGCTATCTACAGAACCCTCAGTAGTAATAAGACCCCCCATAGTGCTCTTAGTAGAAATAATGCAGATCTATAAGTCCCTCCTATAAAGCCCCCAGTAGTAATAAGAATGCCTAAAGTCCCCTGGATTTAAAATGTCCCCACAGTGCCCCCATATTAATATCCCCCCTACTGTTATAATGCTCACCCTGAAGTGCATTAGTATTTATATCGCCCCCTACTGTTATAATGCCCCTAAAGTGCCCCCAGTAATTATACTGCCCCCTACTGTTATAATGCTCACCCTGAAGCGCCCCAGTATTTATAATGCCCCCTGTAGTTATATTCCTCCGTTTAGTTTCCTCAGAAATTACAATTTCTCAGCCCCTCCACCATACAGTCTGTAACGGAACGCCTAGCACCCCAACCGGGTACCTCCGTCGATAGGTGCTCCTAGTGCTTCCCGAGGACTCCAAGCACTCCACTTGACACGGTCAGCACTGCAGACCCCACGAACCGCCGAAGCTTGGTGGAGGTCTCGGCGTCTCCTACCCAGCCTGGACCTACGACAAGGCTCCAGGCTCCAGTGGGTGAACCTCTCCTAAATGCAGAGACAGGAACCAGGAACAAGCTCTTACAAGAGCTTATACTCAGGGGAGTATTATGATATAGCAATCCCCGAGTGTAGTTATCTCATCCCCCAAACATGAGCCAAGACTTCATGAAGGTATAAAAACAGGAACTCTCTATTTTAACACACAAGCATTTTATACACATCTTCCAACAAGGTTACCGCCCACAGGGTTTTGTAAAAACAGCCAATAACCATGCACAATACACTCAGACACTCCCACACAAATCCTCCCCTCTGCCCGTGATAGAATTACCTCACACTGGGTTGATGCAATCATCACAGGCAGGCGAATACACAATATCCTCTGTCCTGGAGACAACCGAGAAGTAATTCAATTATCTCTCAGGACAAAGGACATCGCCAGTACACACAGAGACAATTGAACAGACCTCCCTACTCAACGTATACAATGTCCCACCCTTTTCAATACAAATAGACATTTAACATCCCAAAATGGCACGAATTAGACCAGGGTTCAACTTAGTCCAAGTCCTTTGTGAACAAATGAGGCCTGGCTGATGAGAGGGCCCATAATCCTGGGGCAAGAGGCTAGTAGCCAGGCCCCTCCAAAACCCAGTGGCGAGGTTGGTTTCGCCACACATCTCCCCCTCCCAGGGAAGACTAACCAGATACCTGACCTCACGGTCAGTACCTGAGTTAGTCTGGCAGTCCAACCACAACCCAATACTGGACCTGTTGAATTTTGGGGCCTGGCTCTGTTCTGTATGTCCCCAGCTGTTGAGTGGGCATCTGCGACTCCTTGCTTCCTTGTGGTTCTCTAGCTTGGAGCTGTAGGTACTTGGTGGGCAGAGGCCGACTGCGCTCTGCCCAGATGCCAGCTCTTCCACTGGGGTAGCCTGTGGAAAGTCCGGCTCTGAAGAAGGGGATAGGGGAGGGCAGAGGCCAGCAGCGCTCTGCCCTGATGCCAGCACTTCAGCTGGGGTGCCTGGTGCCAACTCCTGCTGGGTAGTAAATGAACGGTTAGGGCAGAGGCCAGCGGCGCTCTGCTCTGATGCCAGCTCTTCTGCTGGAGAGGGGTTAGTGGGGTTTAAAGCCTTACCCACTACCCTCAGTATTGGGCTGGGAGAGAGCTGTGGAGGGGGGCTATCACTTACCCCCTCCTCTGGATACCCCATCTGCCGTTGGGGAGAGAGACCAACTGTCTCCTCTCCCTGTAGAGTATACTGCTGCTGGGTAGTGAGACCGGCTGTCTCCACTACCAGTGATTCTGGTTGTTGCAGAGATGAGGGACCGACAATCTCCTCTCCCTGTACTCCCAGTGGCAGTTGGGGATCTGGGCCGCCTGCCCAGCCACCCTGTTGGGACGGTGGAGTGACTACGGTCCCATCTCCACCTGCCGACTGGGGTTCCTCCCAGTACCAGTCTATGAAGTCCCCTACCTCCACAGTTGGTGAGGAAGTAGGGGATACCTCAGCTGTGACTTGCCAAAGGTAGGGCTGCAGGTCTGGGCCTGGTATCCAACTGTCTTGTATCTTGCGCTGGGCTTGAATGGAGCGAAACAACTGTTGATAATCTTGCTCCAGTTCCCACTCCCTTTGGACCAGAAAGGTCAGATCTGCCCTCACCCCACTAGTTGTAGGCCAATTGTGCAAGTCCCACCTGTAGTCAGTAATGTCCCAAAATCTAGACTCTTCTGTGCTCCCAAAGTCAATGTCTTCAAAAGACTCCCACAATAAACCAGGGCAATTATATTCCTCACCTTCGGGCTTGGCGTACTCCTCCATCCATGGAGACTGTCGTACTGTGTCCCACCATAGTGCTTGGTAAGCGTCATCCAGCCAGGTTTCCTGCCATACCAGTGTCTCAAGCTCTGACACCCACTCCATCAATGGTTGCTCTCCCAGTAGAGATAGTCGCAGCGCCAATCGCATTCACAATCTCTGCTCCTCACTGGGAAGACTCTCACCCCTCCAACGCTGCACGTCCTCCAGGGCCTGGTGCCATACGCCTTTCCGCTCGGCATCCCTGTAATCCGGGTGATCTTCCTCATGGAATGCTGTGCAGGAACCAACGGCATCCATATTGCTGTAGCCAGGGGCGCTGTACGGATACTAGCATTGCCATCAATATACTGCACAAACAGTGTCTCAGAGCTGCTTCTCCTCACACTAGGACGCCATCCCACTGCTTGCCACCAATGTAACGGAACGCCTAGCACCCCGACCGGGTACCTCCGTCGATAGGTGCTCCTAGTGCTTCCCAAGGACTCCAAGCACTCCACTTGACACTGTCAGCACTGTAGACCCCACGAACCGCGGAAGCTTGGTGAAGGTCTCGCCGTCTCCTACCCAGCCTGGACCTACGACAAGGCTCCAGGCTCCAGTGGGTGAACCTCTCCTAAATGCAGAGACAGGAACCAGGAACAAGCTCTTACAAAAGCTTATACTCAGGGGAGTATTATGATATAGCAATCCCCAAGAGTGTAGTTATCCCATCCCCCAAACATGAGCCAAGACTTCATGAAGGTATAAAAACAGGAACTCTCTATTTTAACACAAAAGCATTTTATACACATCTTCCAACACAGGGTTTTGTAAAAACAGCCAATAACCACGTACAATACACTCAGACACTCCCACACAAAATTCTCCCCTCTGCCCGTGATAGAATTACCTCACACTGGGTTGATGCAATCATCACAGGCAGGCGAATACACAATATCCTCTGTCCTGGAGACAACCGAGAAGTAATTCAATTATCTGTCAGGACAAAGGACATCGTCAATACACACAGAGAGAAAATGGAACAGACCTCCCTAATCAACGTATACAATGTCCCACCCTTTTCAATACACATAGACATTTAACATCCCAAAATGGCACGAATTAGACCAGGGTTCAAGTTAGTCCAAGTCCTTTGTGAACAAATCAGGCCTGGCTGATGAGAGGGCCCATAATCCTGGGGCAAGAGGCTAGTAGCCAGGCCCCTCCAAAACCCAGTGGCGAGGTTGGGTTCGCCATAGAGTCCCATGTAAATACCAACACACCACCTCTCCAGCCCCCTCCAATATACAGTCCCATGTAAACAACATCCCTCTCTACCTACAGCCTCCTCCAAAATACAGTCCTATGTAAATAACATCACACCATCTCTCCTGCCCCCTCCAATATACAGACCCACGTAAATAGCATCACCCCCTTCCAAGCCGCCTTCAACATACAGTCCCATGTAAAGATCATCCCCTCCCCAGCCGCCTTTAACATACAGCTCCATGTAAATAACATTACCCCTCAACATTCAGTCCCGTGTAAATAATATCACTCCCTTCCACAGCCGCCTTCAACATATAGTCCCATGTAAATAACATCACCCTGCCACAGCAACCTCCAACATGCATTCCCATGTAAATAACATCACCCCCTCAATTTTAAGTCCCATGTAAATAACTTCAGCCCTAACATACAGTCCCAGTTAAATAACCCCAACTCCCAGCATTGCTCTGCCTCTCCCTTCACTTACCTCTCCTCATGTAGCAGACCTCACCACAGCTCTTCCCAGGACTTCTCTTTACTGCTGAGCCGTCCTCTCCTGCACTGGTCACATGATGGTGACATCATTGCAGGTCCTTTTCAGCTACTGCATTTAGAATTGATCACATGACCTGTGATGTCACCACAGGTCCTTCAGCTCTTGCAGGGCATTAGACTTAATTGTATTGCAGTCCTGAGGACGGCAATACAGTTGTATCTATCTGGCAGGCAGGACATTCGGGCCTGGGACAAAACATCAGGGGCCCAGGCCCTGAATGTTTTAACCTAGCAACGCCCCTGGTATAGTTCATTGTTTCTCTACTGTGTTCAGTACTGCAGGGGTTACTGTACATCCTTCTCTCCTTGCTGTGTTCTCCCAACTACTAAAGTCCCCTATATATATGCTGGGCTCCTTGTTCTACTCATTGCCTGATCTATAAGTCCAGTCTGGTTCTGCTTGACTTTGCTGAAAGAGCTATAAACTGTTCCTGTGTACCGACTGCTGCTGGATTCCTGGATTTTGATTCTTGCTGCCTGCCCTGACCTCAGCCTGAATCGAGACTACGAGTATTGCCTGATCCCCTGGTGCCTTGCATTGGTGTCGCTGATCCCACTCCTGGTGGTTGGTTTAACAAAAATCTTGCATTAACTACAACCTCCATTTTCACAGGCTCAAAAGTAACTTAAAGGGGTTGGCCACTTTCTAGTTATTGCTGACCAATATTTTTGAGAGATGATTATATAGCACTTATTAATATAGTCATTGTTGTACTATTTTCTATATTTTATAAGGTATGCCCCCTTCTTTACAAAGTCCTTTGTGCTGTCCACACAGAGGTCCTGTTCATAAAATCGCCACTGATGGAGATTCATGTGCCCAGCTATAATCACCTCCATGTGATGTCTCCTCCATTCAAACATGCTGCACCTGCACTAAACTCCCAGGCAGAGGATATTAAAACTGGAATTAAACGGTTCTGTTTTGTCACCATTCATTGTCAATGGGGACAAAACTGACCAGGATGCATCCGTTCCGTTGTGTTTCGGTGCCGGACACAAAAACACTGCATGCAGGGGCGTAACTACCATAGTGGCAGACCATGCGACTGCTATGGGGCCCAGGGCAAGAGGGGGCCCAGTCTTAGTTGGGATTATCTCCTCTTCTACTAGAGGTGAAAACTTGGTCAGGACTCTACCCTCTAAAGGAACAACTTTAAGCAAATGAGGCAGCGGAAAAATGTCCCAAGGGTCATTAAAAGGGGTTTAGGCGCAAACCCTTCTGTCCTGTGTGGGGGGCCTGGTTTGATCCTCGCTATGGGGCCCTTACTTCTCTATGTATGCCACTGGCTGCAAACTTTGGTTTTGTGTCCGGTTTGCAAAACAGAACAAAACGGATCCAGTTTTTTGGCCAACCCAAAAAATAAAAATGAACCGGCACCATTAACTAACATTGATTCTCATGCCGGATCCGTTTTTTTTGGTTGGCCAAGAAACTGGATACGGCGTCCATTAACGTACAATGATTTTCGTACCGGATCCAGTTTGTTCAGTTTTGATTTACTACAACCGGCTGAAAAAGGATGCATCCAAAAGTATTAAATGGCATGGATCCGTTTATCAACGCAGATGTGATAGTAGCCTTAAAGAGGACCTTGTACGAGTCTGGGCAATATCATATGGCCGTCTCCTCCTCCTTTTACCGACAGTATGAATTTACATACCAGGAGGGAAACGAATACGGGAAACACAGGGGGACGAACGGAGCAGCATATAGAAAACATAGTAAGTGCTGTAACATGCCACCAGTATGCCCTACACAACCCACTAGTTATATGATAATGTCTGGACCCGTGAAAGGTCCTCTTTAAAGAGGAGGGAAAGCAATGAACACCCACAGCAATATTTAGACTGAAATCTTTTCTCACTTTTTCTTGGTCTATAGTACATACAAAATGCCAGACTTATGTTAAAATTGAAATCAAATGAGCATATGCTATAAAAGATTCAAGAATTGCTTGCTCTTGTTATATCACATTAAAACTGTCTAGTAGTGGAAGCGTATGTAATGTAAAAGAAACATCATTATTAGGCCCTTCCTTATTTTCTTACTGAAAATATAACTATTCAGATCATTATAAAAATTACTATTTGTCAGAGAAAAAAATAAATAATGCATTCAACATGTTGAAACCGTTGTGTCTTTTGTGCAGAAACACAATATCAATTCTATTTTAAAAATTATAAAACAGCAGGACTTTTTACTGTAGCTTGTTTAACAGTCCCAAACTTCTCCGAAATTGGTTTGTACATTTTATACATTTGGAACTGTGATCAAAAATAGCAAAGTTCAAAAAGTAAGAAAGCTGTTTTTTGTTGTGTGTTTTGCGGTCCGCAAACCTCGGATCCGCAAAACACGGATGGCGTCCGTGTGCATTCCGCAATTTGCGGAACGCCACGGACAGCCTTTAATATAACTGTCTATTCTTGTCCGCAAAGCGCGGACAAGAATAGGACAGGTTATATTTTTTTTGCAGACCACGGAACGGAGCAATGGATGCGGACAGCACACAGCCCCATTGAAGTGAAAAATTTGGGTATTGTGACAACCCTAATATATATCAATCTGCTTAGCTCCTCCTGCTGTACAACATGCTGGTAGTACTGTAAATTGTCCTGCATTTTCATGGTGATAGGTTTCCTTTAAAATGTTATTTAAACGTACACACTTCACATATCTAGAGTAGTATAGTTTCACTGCTACATCTGGGTCCTGAAGCATTTGGGCCATAGCAGGTTTTTTAACTTTAGCCCCTGTAAACCACTACAAACTTAGGCCTCATGCACACGACCGTTGTTGTGTTCCGTGTCCGTTGTTCCGTTTTCCGTGATTTTCTGCGGACCCATTGACTTTCAAAGGGTCCGTTGAAAACTCGGATACTGCACCGTTTGTCATCCGCGTCCGTGATCCGTGTTTCCAGTCCATCAAAAAAATATGACTTGTCCTATTTTTTTCACGGACAACAGTTCGCGGACCCATTCAAGTCAATGGGTCCGTGAAAAAACACGGAGGCACACAAGATTGTCATCCGCGTCCGCGCGTCCGTTTTTTTCCTATCATTTGCAAGGCAAACTTGACTTAGATTTTTTTTTCACTTTTCATGTCTGGTGATCCTCCAAGAATCAAGGAAGTCACACAGAAACAAAAACGGAAACGGATCACGGAACAGCTTTTTGCGGACCGCAAAAAAATACTGTCGTGTGCATGAGGCCTTAACGAAAACAAAGTAACCAATATGTGACTTAGGCCTCATGCACACGACAGTATTTTTTGCGGTCCGCAAAAAGCTGTTCCGTGATCCGTTTCCGTGTGTCTTCCGTTGGTCTGTGATCCGTGACCGTTTTTTCGTCCGTGGGTCTTCCTTGATTTTTGGAGGATCCATGGACATGAAAAAAAAGTCGTTGGTGTCCGCCTGGTCGTGCGGAACCAAACGGATCCGTCCTGACTTACAATGCAAGTCAATGGGGACGGATCCGTTTGACGTTGACACAATATGGTGCAATTGCAAACGGATCCGTCCCCCATTGACTTTCAATGGAAAGTCAGGAGTTAATATACCATAGGATCAGAGTTTTCTCCAATCTGATGGTATATTTTAACTTGAAGCGTCCCCATCACCATGGGAACGCCTCTATGTTAGAATATACCATCGGATTTGAGTTAGATCGTGAAACTCATATCCAACAGTATATTCTAACACAGAGGCGTTCCCATGGTGATGGGGACGCTTCAAGTTAGAATATCCTACGAACTGTGTACATGACTGCCCCCTGCTTCCTGGCAGCACCTGATCTCTTACAGGTAGCTGTAATCAGCACAATTAACCCCTCAGGTGCCACACCTGAAGGGGTTAATTGTGCTTATCATAGCCCCCCTGGAAGAGATTAGGGGCTGCCAGGCAGCAGGGGGCATACCCCCCTCCCTCCCCAGTTTGAATATCATTGGTGGCCAGTGTGCGGCCCCCCCCCCTCCCTCTATTGTATTATCATTGGTGGCCAGTGTGCGGGCCCCCCCCCCCCTATTGTTTTAATATCATTGGTGGCCAGTGTGCGCCCCCCCCGGCCCCCCCAATATTGTTTTAATATCATTGGTGGCCAGTGTGCGGCCTCCCCTCTCTCCCCCCCCCCCGATCATTGGTGGCAGCGGAGAGTTTCGATCGGAGTCCCAGTTTAATCGCTGGGGCTCCGATCGGTAACCATGGCAACCAGGACACTACTGTAGTCCTGGTTGCCATGGTTACTTAGCAATATTAGAAGCATCATACTTACCTGCTGCGCTGTCTGTGACCGGCCGGGAGCTCCTCCTACTGGTAAGTGACAGGTCTGTGCGGCGCATTGCTTAATGATCTGTCACTTACCAGTAGGAGGAGCTCCTGGCCGGTCACAGACAGCGCAGCAGGTAAGTATGATGCTGGCCACCAATGATATTAAAACAATAGACGGGGGGCCGGGGGGGAAGCACACTGGCCACCAATGAAATTAATACAATAAAGGGAGGAGGGCCGGGGGGGCGCACACTGACCACCAATGATAATACAATAGAGGGAGGGGGGGGGGCCGCACACTGGCAACCAATGAAATTAATACAATAGAGGGAGGGAGGGGGGGCCGGGGGGGCCGCACTGGCCACCAATGAAATTAAAACTGGGGAGGGAGGGGGGGTCTGCCCCCTCCTGCCTGGCAGCCCCTGATCTCTTATAGGGGGCTATGATATGCACAATTAACCCCTCAGGTGCAGCACCTGAGGGGTTAATTGTGCGGATCACAGCCCCCTGTAAGAGATCGGGTGCTGCCAGGCAGCAGGGGGCAGTCATGTACACAGTTCGTAGTATATTCTAACTAGAAGCGTCCCCATCACTATGGGAACGCCTCTGTGTTAGAATATACTGTCGGTTCTGAGTTTTTACGAAGTGAAAACTCAGCTCTGAAAAAGCTTTTATGCAGACGGATCTTCGGATCCGTCTGTATCAAAGTAACCTACGGCCACGGATCGCGGATGCCAATCTTGTGTGCATCCGTGTTCTTTCACGGACCCATTGACTTGAATGGGTCCGTGAACCGTTGTCCTAGGACAGGTCATATTTTTTTGACGGACAGGAAACACGGATGACGGATGTGTCTGCAAAACGGTGCATTTTCCGATTTTTCCACGGACCCATTGAAAGTCAATGGGTCCGCGAAAAAAAACGGAAAGCGGCACAACGGCCACGGGTGCACACAACGGTCGTGTGCATGAGGCCTAAAGTATAGGTTTAGGTTTCCACGAAGAAGATGAATTTTGAAGCGGAGACAAAAGTCCTGCATACACAACTTTTGTCTCCACTCCAAAATCTTCTTCTGAGCGGAAACCTAACGGACCCCATTATAGTCTAAAGGAAACCTATCACCATGAAAATGCAGACTTTCAACTTTAATTCAAGAGGTTTGACAAAAATATTGCATTTACTGTCTAAGGCCGTATGTACTGTATTTTACGGTCCCCATAAAATACGGATGACATCCGTGTGCATTCCATATTTTGCGGAATGGAACAGCTGGCCCTTCATAGAACAGTACTATCCTTGCTTGTAATGCAGACAATAATAGGACATGTTCGGAAATGGAATGCACACGGAGTGACTTCCGTTTTTTTGCGGACCCATTGAAGTGAATAGTTCCGCATACGGTCCTAAAAAAAACCAGAACGGACATGGAAAGAAAATTATTTTAAAAGTAATAGTATTTTAAAGGTATACGTTCCCCCCCCCCCCCCCTTGAACTTTGCAGGATGGAAAAGAGCAATGTGCTATGCTTTTGCATCCTTTTTTTACCCAATGTAAAGCAGAAAATACAATGCAACAGCTCTCTGCAGACCGATTAAAGTGCAAAAATGCATAATAATTGCTAGTGCTATACTTATAAATTACAGATGCTTAGCAAATCATTTTGTACAAAATTATTTGAGCCCGTCTGCCGCACGTCAAGGCGATCTCTGTAAGACGGGTTCCTAACACTAAATTCTACCTGTTATGTGCCATGACGGCTACCATACAGGTAGAATTTAGTGTTAGGAACCCGTCTTACAGAGATCGCCTTGACGTGCGTCAGACAGGCTCAAATAATTTTGTACAAAATGATTTGCTAAGAGTACTTTCACACTAGCGTTAGTGTGATCCGGCAGGCAGTTCCGTCGTTGGAGCTGCCAGCCGGATCCGCTGATCAGTGTGACAACTGACAGCATTTGTAGACGGATCCCGGTGCGGATCCATCTACAAATGCATTGCAAGAACGGATCCGTCTCTCCGCTTGTCATGCGGATGGACGGATCCGTCTTGCAGTCTTTTTCCCAGTTTTCCCAGATCCGTCCTTCAGTTGTTTTGCAATGCCGGATCCAGCACTAATGCAAGTCAATGGGAATTAATGCCGGATCCGGCATTCCGGCGACTGATCAGGTGTTTTGGCCGGACATTATACCGCAGCATGCTGCGGTATTATGTCCGGCCAAAACGCCTGACAGTGACTGAACGGAAGGCATATTGATGGAAACTGAACGGATTTCTATCCATTCAGAATGCATTGGGATATGCCTGATCAGTTCTTTTCCGGCATAGAGCCCTTTTGACGGAATTCTATGCCGGAAAAGAATAACGCAAGTGTGAAAGTACCCTAAGCATCTCTAATTTATAAGTATAGCACTAGCAATTATTATGCATTTTTGTACTTTATTTGGTTTGCAGAGAGCTGTTGCATTGCATGTTTTGTTTTACAGTGTTGTTTTCAGCCATAGCAACGTGCCCCTGCGCATGGGGATGTGCTGACTAACCCCCCCTCCCCCCCCCCCAATGTATATGTTAAATGTAGGGTAAAAATGTGATGTGAACCCAGCCTAAGAAATACAGACAATTTTCACATATTCCCTCCATTGAAACTAGATATAAGGTTTATTTCTAAAGTTTGGATGCAAATAATTTGCAATCAATGGCTAACTGAAGTGTGGGACTCACAGACATCTTGTTTCAACTTGTTTGTGGGTCCTTTCTATCTCCAATTTTGTTTCCAATTGAAGAACATTCCATTTCTATGGCTCAAGCAGCTATTTGGTTGCTGTCAAAGTATTTCCCGAGTCATTTTTTATTTGTGCAGTGAAGCACCAGTCAATCATCAGTGACTAGGGTTGTCACGATACAAAAATTTTGATTAGATTTCGATACCATGAAAAAGTATTGCGATACCACACAAAAAAAAACTAAAACACCAAAAAAGAGCTGCGTGCATTCCGCATTTTTTGGAACGTCCAGCCCATAATACAACAGTCCTATCCTATTTTTTGGGGGGACAAGGTGATGAAAAAATGGCGAATTTCATGTTTTTTATTTCTTTTTCTGTTACGGTGTTTACCCCATAGGATATATTTTTTTATATTTTAATAGTTCTAACTTTTTTGGACATGGCAATAAGATAAGTACCGTAATGCTTTTTTTTTTATATATATTTTATATGTAAAATTGGGAAAGGGGGTGATTTAAGCTTTAATTCCCCCCCCCCACACACTTTTTTTTTTTTTACTTTTTATTTAAAACTATTAGTCCTCTTAGGGGGCTAGAACCCTTGACCTATTCACCCTAATTGAGATCTATTATGGTGAAAAGGATTTTAGACTGTCCCTGCTGCCCTGTGCTTTGTACACACAGCGGCAGTGAGCTTAGCATGGTAGCCATGGAAGGCTTCAGTAGCATTCTGGCTGCCATGGTAACCGATCAGAGCCCCGCAATTTCACTGCTGGGGCTCCGATCGGAAGCTGCCACTGCCATCAATGAAAATACTGAGGAGGAGGGGAGGGGGACCCTGTGGCAACTGGGCCACCAATGAAGATAGTACTGGGGTGGGGGGATCGCACTGCACTACCAATGAATATAATTAACCCGGTAATACAAATGTACGCGGCGGGTGCCGGCTCTATCACACAGCCGGCACCGCTGCCCTCAATAACAGAGCGCGGCGATCTGCCGAACTGTGTCTATTAACCAGTCAGGTGATTTGGCTGATCGCCGCGCCCTGTCAATGAGGCCAGGTGCCAGATGTGTGATAGAGCCAGCATCTGCCTCATACACTTGATTAAGAGGTTAATTATATTCATTGGTGGCACAGTGGCAGTAGCGCAGCTTGGTATCAGAAAATGGCAAATCCCGGTATCTGATCGATCCGGGTATAAAAGTATCGATTGGGTTTCAAAAATTCTGAGCCATAACACTGCCTACACCAGGTTTAATAGATGTGGTGTGCTTTGGGTCATGAGATCTTTTTATCTTCTTTAAACTGTTCTTATCGTTCTGCTACAAGTTTATCAGTTTTTTTTCTGTTCAAAGGATCTCATTACAGAACTGAACAGGTCTTTTAGATCATTTCTTGAAAAGTGTAATCTGAACTTTCTGTTTTGGAGTGCTACCAATGATCTGCATCTTGAGATAAACCCTCTGTATTTACATCCATGAAGTGCCTTTGAATTGAAGACGTTGACAATAATATTCCTTCTTTTTAAGGCTTGGTTCCCATCACCGTTCAGCCTTTCCGTTCTCCTGCCCCGTTTAGGGAAATGAAAATGGAAAGGACGGATTTGGCACATAACTGAGCCAAACGGAGCCCATGGGACCCATAGACTATAATGGGGTCCGTTAGGTTTCCGCTCAGAAGATGATTTTGGAGTGGAGACAAAAATTGTGCATGCAGGACTTTTGTCTCCGCTTCAAAATTAATCTTCTTTGTGGAAACCTAACGGACCCCATTATAGTTATGTGCCCAATCTGTCCTTTCCGTTTTCCTGCTCCTAAATGGGACAGAAGAACGGAAAGGCTGAACGGTGATGTGAACGAAGCCTAAGAGGTTCTTGTGGCTACTTCTAAAATTTATGCTATCTCTCTGATAGGTTGCTTTTGTTTTTCTCAACCTCCCACACTTGCACTGACACTTCTTTGGACCACATATTATTATTAAGAGTTCTCATTACCAAATGCAAAATCAAGAACTGAAATTGTATTCATTTGTGATGTAACCAGCCACAGTGGGCCATGAAATTATTTATCGGTGAACTGATTAATCATATTTACTACCTATGGGGGCAATTTTTTTTTATTACTGCATAGTACTCATTTTGATTTTAGAAAAACAGTTAACCCTTTCTGACAGAACAGCTGAATATTTTTTTAGGCTGGGTTCACATCACGTTTTTCCCATTCGTTTAGCATATACAAAATGAGTTAAATGCATAAAAAAATATTTCCCCCGAAGGTTTAGCCGTTAAGTCTGTGAAAATTGAGGCACTATGGCTGGAATTTCTTCAGAGCTAATACAATATTTTTGTAAAACCCATTTTATTAAAGATGACAGCCTACACTTCAGTCACATCTTGATTGCTCTGCTTAAAATCCACTTTAGTGGCGTAAAAAAGGCTGAATTTGAAAAATGTGTCATTGTCCAAATACATCACAAATATAGGGACTGAGATGTTCCAGTGACTATGGATCCAAAAAAATGTAGACATAGGACCAGTGTGTGTGTGCGCGTATATATATATATACAGTGATCCCTCAATCACACAACGGTCTTTTCTGACCCATCGTAAGTTGAAACTAGATTCAACATACAATGCCTCAGACTGATCCAACCAATAAAGGCCACTTCTCTGGTAAAATAGCTGTATGAGTTGCTAGTTAGCAGCTATCCCTGACTGTTTTATGTAAGGACATGTTTAATCTGTCTTAGGCTTCGTTCACATCACCGTTCAGCCTTTCCGTTCTCCTGCTCCGTTATAGGGGCAGGAGAACGGAAAGGACGGATTCGGCACATAACTGAGCCAAACTGAGCCTAAGGACCCCATAGACTATAATGGGGTCCGTTATGTTTCCACTCAGAAGATGATTTTGGAGTGGAGACAAATCATCTTCTAAGCGGAAACATAACGAACCCCATTATAGTCTATGGGGTCCTTAGGCTTCGTTTGGCTCAGTTATGTGCCTTCTCCGTCCTTTCCGTTCTTCTGCTCCTAAACGTAGCAGGAGAACGGAAAGGCTGAACGGTGATGTGAACGAAGCCTTAGTTATCTGATTATTTTTCTTAAATCTTCATTTTATCTTGGATGGAGCTTTGGAACCAATTACTCAACTTACAATGGTTTCAACATACAGTGGTTTTCCTGGAACCAATTAATATTGTAACTTGAGGGACCACTGTAGTACAAACACACACACAGTATATATTTGGTTGTTGAGCAAAGCATTTGGACAAGTTGGGCCACTTTTTGCAGCTATAAAATCACAAGTCTCTCTTCTGGAAAGACTTTCTAAAGAAAGCTTTGAATTGTGCCTGTGAAAATTTTGTTCAGTCAACCAAATGAACAATTGTGAGATCAGGCACTGATGTTAGGGAAGAAGGTCTAGCTCACAATTAGCATTTTCATTCATCCCAAAGATGTTCCATAAAGTGCCCTTTACACAGGATGAGAACCCTGAAAATAATAGCATTCATAGCAACGCTCCTTAGCGATTATCTGGCGGTGTAAATGCACAGCTGATTACCCGATGGACAAGAGAAATGCTGATTCATCAGGTATATCAATGTGCGCACATAAAAATGATCATTTACTGGCAGCAGATCCTGCTGTGTAGTCACAATCTGCAAACGGCAAACGAGTCAGTATGGAGAGGAGTGATGGTATTAGCAATCGCTCCTCCCCATACTGTGGAGGAGATCACTGCATGTACAGACAATCTGCTGCTCTGTCGTACCATGTATAGGGACCTTAAATAAAGCAGCATGTTATAGAATAGAAGGAGATTAGCAGAGTGATATAAAATGCCATCCTACTAGTACACACAAAACCAATCTTAATTACACAGCAGGACAAGTTAAGGCCTCATGCATACGACCGTATTTTTGTGCCCTGTCCGATCACCATTTTTGCAGATCGCACAAGAACCCATTCATTTCTATGAGTCCATGTCCTGTCCACATCCGTGTGGCTGGGACACAATTTATAGAACCTATCCTGTTCTTGTCTGTTCTGCACATCCGTATTTTGCAGATACACGATTTGTAGACTGCAAGACGTATACAGTCATGTGCAGGATGCCTAATTATGATACTATATACAACTGATAGGATCTTTAGCTAAGTCTATGTAGGAAGGTGGCGTGGAGACAATGTAAAATTGTCTTGACAGTCCTTTTGGGACTTCAGCTGTTCAGTGATTAGGATGTTTTTTTTGTACTAACAGGATGGCAGCCATTTTATTTCAGACTGATGATTATCCCCTAGACAAAATGAAACATTATAAATAATGAAAGCTATTTGCTAACGTATTCATAGTTATGTTTCAGTATTTTTATTCAATAATACGTTGCTTTAGCCTTCAATTGCTCGATCTTTCAAAGATAAATCGGAGAATAAGCACTGCAAAGTTATGCTAATTCTACCATGTACAGCACTACCACCTATATGGTCATAAGTTGTCTGCGGACACAGCAGGGCTCAGAAGGGAAGGAGCTAGTGTTGGGCAATATATCGGTAGCTACGGTATACCGTGATATTAAGAAATGGCGATATTGACATTTCTTAAATACCGCTGTATTTTTGGTACATCATGCCCGATTGTTCCCTCTCCCAGGTGGGCAGCAGGTTGTCACGGAGCACAGGAGCCTCTGGCTCCAGTCCCGCCACTCAGCCCCATAGGTCTCAGGCCACTAAGCCTGAAGCCTATAAGGCAGTAGAACGGCGCGGGTGGTTGCAATGACATAATTGCGACCTTCTGTACCAGCTCACAAGTGGCGGATGGCATAGGCACGTAATCACGCCATCGCGCCACCTGTGATCCGGCTTAGGCTACTTTCACACTGGCGTTTTGGCTTTCCGTTTGTGAGATCCGTTCAGGGCTCTCACAAGCGGTCCAAAACGGATTAGTTTTGCCCTAATGCATTCTGAATGGAAAAGGATCCGCTCAGAATGCATCAGTTTGCCTCCGATCAGTCTCCATTCCGCTTTGGTGTCCATCTGACAAAACTGAGCCAAATGGACACACAATATAAGTCATTGGGGACGGATCAGTTTTCACTGACACAATCTGGCACAATAGAAAACGGATCCGTCCTCCATTGACTTTCAATGGTGTTCAAGACAGATCCGTCTTGGCTATGTTACAGATAATACAAACTGATCCGTTCTGAACGGATGCAGACGGTTGTATTTTCTGTTGTTGTTCAATTTCTTTTATTCAAAAGAGTTATGAAAGAACATTACATCAAGAAACATTAACAGCTCGATGACAAGTCGAAGCTGTACGGTTGTATTTTCTGAATGGATCCGTCTGTGCAGATCCATGACGGATCCGCACCAAACGCAAGTGTGAAAGTAGCCTTAGGAGGTCACGGTGATGTCATCCCGACCACTGTGCCGGGAAGCAGCAACTCAGACTCTGTTGCTTGAAGAAAGAAGAGACCTCTGGTCTGCATTGCTGACAGACACAGGTATAATTTTTTTTTTTGTAAATCTAGCAATGGCCCTACTGGGGTGGGGACATTAGAGTTGGGGCATTATATATGAGGGCATTATGCTACTAGGGTGGAGCATTATATATGAGGGCATTATGTTACGGAGGGAATATTATATATGAGGTTATAATGGTGTGGTGGGGGAAGCATTAAATATGAGGGCATTATGCTACAGGGGGAGCATTATACATAAAGGCATTACACTACAGGTTGGAGAATTATATATGCGGGGCATTACACTATGAGGGAAACCTTATATAAATAGGGGAACTCTAGGGGGGCTTTATTAATATTGGGGGTACTGCGGGAACATTATTATTGAGCACAGTATGGAGGGCACTACTAATGGGGTTGGTATTGTGGGTACTGTAGTCTGTGAGCTATTTGGGGGGAGCTAACTGTGTGGCACTATTATTTCCGCAGTATTGTGCTTGGAGCCATTGGGGAGCACAGCGGGCACAGTATTGGAGGTAGCAGAAGGATATAAATGTTAGGGCACGAGGAGGGGGAGGATGATGAAAAAGTGAGGAGTCTAAGATGTCTGTGTGTCTAACTCTGCAGCGACGACAAGCGGCTAAAGGAAATCACCATGACAGTCTGATCTCTAAATGGAGAAGATGAGAAAAGAGAACATCTACATCAGAGGAGACATAGCTGAATGTATGAGATATGGACTGCTGTTTTTCCCTGTATGTTTAGAAGTGCTGTATGTAATGTCCACCCAGACATGTCTAAGGCCTCATGAACACAACCATATTTTTGGGCTGCATCTGATCCGCATTTTTTGTGAAACAAATCCAGTCCCATTCATTTCTCAATCTGTATGCCCAAGCCTTATTACACGGTGTGGGACAGTGGGGCCACAAGGAGGTATTGCTATAAATAATGTATGGGGACAGGACAATTTACTGTATAGACCTATACAGTATAATTTCTCCTTGTGGCCCCATACAGTATAATCTCTCCTTGTTGCCCCCATACAGTATATAGTACTGCCCCATAGAGTATAATTTCTGTGTGGCCCCAAGTGTTTTTTCATTTTTTCTAAATGGGTAATTATCACAATATATATAGTTATCGAATACATTTCTTAATCTCGTTATTGTGGGAATATTTTTGATAATCGCCGAACCCTAAAGGAGCACCACTTAGATTTGGGAACATTGCTTTTTCTTAAATAAGAGCCAAAACTTTTTTTTATTTTTTCTTGTTGACTGAGCTGTTTGAGTGTGTGTTTTTTTGCGAAAAGGACTGTAGTTTTTATTTGTGCCATTTTAGGGTATGTATGGCTTTTTAATAATTTTTTATTCTATATTTGGGATGGCAAGGTGGCCAAATTATAGCAATTCTGTTGGGATCTTATAATTTTTTGGGGGGGGTTTCACTGCTCTGGGTAAATAAATTGACACAATAAATAACAATGATATATTTTTATATATAGTGTATTCCTCTGGTTGACCTGCTTGCTACCCTGTAATGTATAATTTTGTTTGTACATATATCCTCTGATTGTGAACTGCTGTGGAACATTTTGGTGCTGTATCAATTATAAGTATATAGTTTCTAATGATTTACTACTTTTGCATTATACAATCGATCACTTTTTACATTTAAGATCATTTGTATTTTGCATCACCATAGTCTGACACCCATACTGTTTTTATTTTTCCATCAAGGCAGCTCTGTCAAAGTTTATTTTTTTTGTGTGAGAAGCTGTGGTATTTATTGAATAGGTGTCACGGCTGAGGATGGGGGAAATCCTCAGCCGTGCGATGCCAGTTGATGTTTTGGCTACTCGGCCAGGACAACAGGATTAGGGAGCAGGTCACCTCCTACAGCATCCCTAACCTGACCCTGTCTCCTACCTGCATGGGCCGACCTTAAAGGTAGGAGGACCCATGCGCAGGAACCTAGGAGCCCTGACTTACCCTCCGTCCGGTCCCTGGGCTAAGGAGCAGGGTAAGACAACCCACTCCTCCTAGGCACGGAGGAGCAGGAGTCTCAATGACCAAGCGGCTGGAAAAAGGGGAACATAAACAGCTCTATGGATATGGCAGGTGAACAAGGAGTTCCACCTACCTGCCACAGCCTTGCTGACTGGATCCCTGTGCAGGCAGGGTGCAGATCACAACGCATCCCCACACAGGGACCCAGATCCATAGCTGCACAAAATCACAAGGAAACATCAAATAGACATCACACATAACTAGACATAAACTTAAATGTGACATTATGGTTGACATTATGGTTATGACCACAGGGGTGGCTCTCACTGGCAGGTATAAAACACAGGAGGCTGCTACAGCTAAGCATGGCTGAAGCAACCTGCAGCCCTGGAAAAACAGTGAGGCTATATAGGCCAAGAAGCCACACCCCACAGTCGGACACACCCAGTGAAACACAAACACACTGGGAAGGGAGTTAACCCTTCCAGCACCACAGAAGGGAAACACACACTTAAAAGGAGAAGTGTCCAAACAACACCCACACTGTGGCTCTTGACGCAGGCAACGACATGGGTGGCAACCGTGTCCTGGGAGTCAGCCCGGAGGCCGGGACACTGCCACCACATGTACACATCACCAAACGTTGCCACGGGCAACCACAGTGCAGGAAAGATGTCAGTGCACAGCACACATAACTCAGAGTGTACACAGACATACAACGTGCATAACATACACACACACCTAACATAGAGGTTGCTAGGTGTAACCGCATGAAGATTGCCGCCAGCTGCCTAGCACCAGCTCAGGCTGCTCCACAGCGGCAATACCAAAACTACAACGTGTTGCCCGCGGCAACCACAAGTGAGGCAGCAAACTAGCGGCCCTCACCTGTGGTTGAACACCAGAACCAAACCGCAGGCAACCGCATGCGGTAGAGGAGTCACGGTCATAGCCATGGCCGTGACAATAGGGCTGTGTGAAAGGGGCTGCGGTGCGAATTTCACGCATGGTTGGTAAGGAGACGATCCGGATGGGGACCCATGTTATAAGGGAAGATAATTAAATCTGCACAACACCTAACCTAAACCCAAACTTCTGTGAAGAAGTCCGGGTTCGGGTTTTGTCACCAAATATGCAGATTTTTTCGCGACGCACCCGCTTCCTATACGGCCCTCACATGCGACGCCCGTGTGAAAGAGACCTTACAGTATACTATACTTGACTGTTTTACTGACCATCAACCTAACAGACCCTGCCTGTGGTAGACCTGTAACCCATTATTCAGTCTATGATCACGACAGCAAACATTATCACTCTATGACAGAAATGTGAGTTGCCGATGGCTAGATAGAAAGAGCCTTCCTCGGTTCACACAGGTTTTTTAAATTCATAGTTGGTTTAATCCCTTCCTGACTTACATGTATGACAGAAGTCAGGTGTTTAAAGATGGTGCTCACTGAGAAGCGCAGTGGGCGCCATAGCCACCTGGTTTCTAAATTGTGACCAAAGTATCTGAGGTAGCCTCAACTGGGGGTGCTGTGCTCCCATGGCCTGAATGGTTCCCGGGGGATACCTATGCGATTACGAATCTGCAATGAATTGCAATGAAAACGCATTGCAATGTAAGGGAGAAACAATCTAATAATTTGTTCCTATAGTCACCTAGGGTGACATTAAAAAAGTTTTAAAAAAAGTTTTTTAAATAAAAAAATTTAAATCACCCCTCTTTCCCCATAATTAAAATAAAAATAAACAAAAAATAAACATCACAGGTGTCACTGCATCCCAAAATGTCCAAACTTTTAAAATATATAAACGTATTTATCCTGTACGGTGAATGTTGTAACGGGGGCAAAAAATTGCAGAATTGCAATTTTTTTTTACCCTTAACCTCCCAAAAAATTAATTAAAAGTAATAAAAAGTTATAGACATGCAAAAATTGTATGTACAGATTGCCCCGCAAAAAATGAGCCCTCACAAAGCTTCATAGATGTAACTATAGAAATAGTGGTCAGAAAAGAAAGAAAAATTATTTTTTCCAAATCTTAAATTTTTTTTCTGTATTAAAACACAAGCAAAACGAAAACAGGCTAGTTTTACCGGGCAGGGAAGGCTGTAAAACCCATAAACTGTAGTGGAATTTTTTTTTCCAATTCCACCACATTTAGTTTTTTTTCCAGCTTCCCACTACATTCCTTGTTATATTAAATGGTGAAACAGACACGTGAAACAAGCCCTCATTTGGATTTGGTAAGGTAGAGAGTAAAAAACGGAAATGCAACAACAGAAAATCCTCCAGAAATGAAACGGTTAAATAAACCACCGGACAAAAAAAATGTTATGATACTGGTTTACCTAAATGTGTTTGTAAACTTATAAAATGAAAAAGGGACCTTTTCACAAATGTAATTTATCTTTGCTTTCCTGCTGACAAGATTTAAGAAGAGACGTTACATTGAATGTCCTATGGGTTCATGCAACTGCGAAAATGACTGCGTCAGAAAAAAACCTCTTTGTTCCATTTCAATCACAGCTGAAGTTTTCTGATTGCTTTTTCTAGTAATAGAAAAATCATATAAAATGTAGTGAGGACAAGGGTCACCTAAGAACTTAGAGATTTTAAAGACATCGTCATAAAGTTCCTATGAAATTTTAGCTGAAAATGTCTAAGGGTCATTAGGTTGAACGATTTAAATATTAAAAGGGTTTTCCAGAACTTTGAATGGATTAGAACAGGGGTCGGCACTTCAGCTACTGTGAAACTTGTGTGGGTGTTCTTGGGACTCCCATAGAGGTGAATGCTGGGAGTCCTAGATCCACAATAACAGAAATGCTAAAGGTTGATTACCCCAGAATTAGAACGTTAAAAGGATTCGGTCGCACCTTTTTACCCTATAGAGATGCGGACATGCACGGCTAGATCGCCGCTAGCATGTCCGCAATATACCTGTCCTTTTATTTTTTATGATGTTCATCGGACAGAGTGGATCATGTGATATTTTTTTTATTCAAAACACTTTTATTTATTTTTTACTTTATTTCTGTCCCACTCTGGGACTTCAACTTTTGGGGGTCTGATCTCCTCTGCAATGCATTACAATACATCTGTATTGTAATCCATTGCCTGTTCGTGTACTACAGTGAGTAGTACACAAACAGGTTGCCTAGGAGGCCCAGCCCGAGGCTGGATGTCCTCGGCACCCGATGAAAGCATCGGCCTGCCATGTCATGCATTGGGTCCCCGCCTGCACTGCTTCACCCGCTGCAAACCACTTCTATGCCGCGGTCAGCGCGGACCGCGGTATAGAAGGGGTTAATCCGCCGGAATCGCTGCAAACAGTGATGCCGGCTGATACAGCAGGGGCCTGGGTATCAGGGACTGCCGGACCCCTTTAGTGATCGGGCGATCACCGCTCCGGTGCCCGCCTGATCATCCCGCCGTGCATGCACGGCGGAATGCATTCTGGTAATGTATCCCCCGCCGTACATGCACGGCGTTCTGCGTTAAGGGGTTAAACAGATATTCCGGTTACAGTACATTAAGTTACCCCCTATCCACAGGGGTTTCTTCAAGAATTTATTCATGTTGGCCTCTCCATGCTTCATCTTTCGGATGTCCACTGCTTCTCTGAATCTGTTTTTAACCATCTTCACCACATTGTGGCACTTTGAGCGGTTCCCTGTAGCAGGAGCTCAGCAAGTAGGAGCCGTCTTGTTTTTGGAGGGAAAGTTCTATTTTTCAATGGCACCATTTCATTTACATTGTGGAGTTAAATGGAAACAAAATGCAAATCTGTTTTAGGTTTTGTTTGTACAGCATTCACTGTGCGCTAAAAATAATATGCTACTTTTATAATGTGGGCCAGTACGATTACAGCAATACCAAATTTACACAGTTCTTCTTATGCTTTTACTACTCAAAAAATATCTAAAACTGAAAAAAATGCTTTCTGTTGCCATATTCTGACACCCATAACTTTCTATATTTCCATCTACAGAGCTGCGTGAGGGCTTGCGGTTTACGGCGAAGGTATTGTTTTTATTGGTATCCTTTTGGGGTACTTACAACTTTTTGATCACTTTTTATTAAATTTCTCTGGGGATCGAAGTGAACAAAAAATGGTGTGCAGGGGAAATACTTTTATATATTAAAAGTTCTGACATTTCTGGCCTTGATAATACAAGCCATGCTTTATAGCAGCCCCCAGTCTGTAATAGATCATGTGTGTGAGCCAGAAATTTGTCAATCCATACTTGTGAAAAACGCTTTTTTAGTCTCCCTGAGCGCTCTGTTTGCAGTGAGCTTGAAGTCAAGGGGGAAGCGGCCTCCTTGCTTCAAGTCAAGCAATGCCCGCCTCTTACCCGTCCCCTCCTGACTATGATTTACATATTTACCATACCTTGGGATCGTGGCAGTCTTGCGCCTGCGCCACTTGTGACAGCACGATCCTGTCTCGGGCTCCCGCAGTCAGCCGGGCATAATTTTGTGACTGCGTATGCGCCGGCCGGTTCGTGCTGTGAATATAACTCGCCGGTGCGAGCTTGCACGCTGATTATTGCCGGCGGAAGCGCGTGCCGAATCGAGCCGGCCGGAGCATGCGCAGTTACAAAATTATGCCCGGCTGACTGCGGGAGCCCGAGACGGGATCGTGCAGTCACAAGCGGAGCACCGAGCAGGAATGGTAAATATGTAAATCATAGTCAGGAGGGGACGGGTAAGAGGCGGGCATTGCTTGACTTGAAGCAAGGAGGCCGCTGCCCCCTTGACTTCAAGCTCACTGGAAACAGAGCGCTTAGGGAGACTAAAAAAGCGTTTTTCACAAGTATGGATTGACAAATTTCTGGCTCACACACATGATCGGTTACAGACTGGAGGCTGCTATAAGGTAATGCTGGCAGTTTTATATCACTTTTGGAGGTGACAGGTTCCCTTTAATGTTCATTTTTATGCGTAAAATTGGGATAGAGGGGTGACTGTTCTCTCTCACTGTGTATTTGTGTGTGTGTGTGTGTGTATATATAAATATATATATATATCTTTTATTTTTTATTTTATTTTCAGTCCCCAAGGGCCTTGACCATGCGATCGTTTGATCGCTTTTACCAAAGACTGAAATATTAAAATAGAGTTTTCAGCAATGCCAGCAGATACAGAAGAGGCCTGGCTGTCAGTAATCGGACAAGCTCAGCTCCTGTGCCTGCTCAATAAGCGCAGACATCAGACCATCGCAATGTTATCTGCACAGAAATTTAAAGAATAAGCATTTTCCCAATGTAGTGAGTGCAGTCGGGTTTCATTGCTAAGTTCAGTCTTTTATTTCACACCCACCTCTGCTGTTTTGGAGTTGTCACCGACATCTGCTATTTTTACAGGTGTAGAGCGCTGAGATACGGCTCCTTCATCCTCCTTATCTGTTCCAGAGTCATCGTCAGAACTACTAGATACAGCCTCTTCACTTGGTGGGGGAGGGGCACTTGCTGCAGTTTTCCGCTGTAATACAGCTTCTTCTCGGGTTGTGTTGCTGCTGCAAAAATACAAAAGAAATGAAGCTATATTACCTGTGTATATTTTCTAAATAGTAGAATGCAATTTATTGTTCACTGTAAAGAAGGCTATGTTGTGTCTGTGAGCAAACTTTAAAAACAACTTCATATTAGAGAATGTGCTAGTGTTGGCTCACAAGGGTGAATCTAAGCTTTACACTGCTAGGACAATGGATCTTGTAATTAATGTAGAATTCAAATTAATAAAAAAATATAATGCAGAAAACTATTAAGAGAGTAATGATTTTTTCTGTAATTTAGCTTGTTCTATAATTCATGTACGTTATGATTCTCACTGGAAAAGTGGATCATTTAAACACAAATGGTTTGGTACTGGTTAGACAGAAGTGTGGAATCTATGGAACAATGTGTACAAAAAACGGGATAAAATGCAGTCTTTGGGGTGTTTTTAAAAACCACCGATTTAAGGCGGCAGTTGGAATGATTGCTTGAAGGCTAGATGTCTTCCTTTGGAATTACCCTCTTTCTCTTTGACATAAAAAGTATGGGACACAAGAAAAATATTTATAGTGCAGGGTTACTCATTAGTTTCACATCCATTTCATAATATTCATTACAAGGAACAAAAAGGCATTAAATATATACATCAAATTATGACACCCTCTGCCCTTAAAGGGAATCTGTCACCACGATCTTGGACTATATTATCTGTAGTAATACATGAGTAGTACTGCAGGCAAGGAGATTAGATTGCTATTTTTTTTATTTTCTTACTGCTCTCCATTGCCCCACTGTCAGCGTTTAAATCTGCTTTGACGTACATAATCAGAATTGCTGTGATTACAGGTGTGTGTTTAAAAACCACTTGACCCTGATAAGTCACATTTTTTGAAAGTTTTCTAACATCAAAAAGCATAAAACATGCAATGGTGCAGTGTGGTGTTAAAGGGCATCTGTCAGCAGATTTGTACCTACGAAAATGGCTGACCTGTTGCAGCTCAAGGCAGCTGTGTTGGCCCCATGTACTTTTTCAAAAGGTGTTGCACAATAAAATGTATCACATGCACCATGCAAAGAGAATGTGTTATTTCCCCCAAATGTACCAAGGCCACAATGTTCCTGCCATTGTTGCTGACCATCTTGCCCAGTTGGAGGGAAGGCAGCCAGTGGGATTTATGCTGCTTCATGCACTTCAGCAAGTAATTGGCTGTATGACTACTCTCCCCCAGGCCAATCGGAATTAACATGGCAGGACAGCACTTCACTTTACACATAGGATAGGAGGGAGAGGTAGAGGGAGTGATGCTCTGCCCTGCTTTTGTTGGGAATTGACAGTTGTTCGTGGAGGAGGCAGATAAGCACCTGGTGTGGGGACCAAGACTGACACAAACGTGGAGGTGTCAATAGGACCTGAGCTTCTAGCTGTGGTATTGCCTTGCTGTGAAAAACCTTGACCCAGTGGGCAGAGAAAGACATGCACTGTCCCTGCCCGTAACAGCTGCTCCATACAGGCTTAGACTGGCCCACAGGGGAACAGGTGAATCCCCCGGTGGCCCCCTGGCAGTCCCCCAGCACAGCATCTCAAAGAGTCTATATCAATATAAAAAAAAACTGTAAATATTATTTAACAAACTACCCAGTTTGTTATTATAGACACATCAGGAGGCTAGGAATCTTCTAGTTAGAGTCCATTCACACGTCCGCAAAACGGTCTGCAAATTGCGTACCCACAAAACACGGACACCGGCCATGTGCATTCGGCATTTTGCGGACCGCACATGGCTGGCACTATAATAGAAATGCCTTTTCTTGTCCGTGTCTACGGACAAGAATAGGACATGTTCTATTTTTTTGCGTGGCCGCGGAACGGAAGTGCGGATGCGGACAGCGCACTGTGTGCTGTCCGCATCTTTTGCGGCCCCATTGAAAATGAATGGGTCCGCACCCGTTCCGCAAAATTGCGGAATGGACGCGGACCCATTTTGCGGACGTGTGAATGGACCCTTAGGTTAAGTGCAAGCCATCAGCTACCTAAAGGCAGCAGCATCCACTAAGCAGTGACTGCACCAACAGCAACTTCGCCAGGTGTCTGTTCTTATACAGAAAAAAAAGTATATTTTTCTTTCAGGGGTTTGTAATGCCGAAATACCTGCCAGCAGAAGATGTATTAAAGGGATGTCTCACTTCAGCAAATGGAATTTATAATGAAGTTAAAGTTAATATAGGGCACTTACTAATGTTTTGTGATTGTCCATATTGCCTCCTTTGTTGGCTTGTTTCATTTTTACATTGTATTATACACTGCTCATTTCCAGGGGTTACGGCCACTGCTGCAGTGCAGATATGAAGTGGCCAGGTCAGGAGCTGCTGTGCATGTGTGCATATGTACAGTCCCACAGTCACAGCCACGAGAGAGGCCAATGCTTTTTCCTATAGTGTGCAAGCACTTCTGGACTGCAGCAATGGCTGTAATCCCTGGAAACAAGCAGTGTATAGTGTGACTGTAAAATGAATAACGCCAGCAAAGGAGGCAATATGGACAATCACAATACATTAGTAAGTGCCTTGTATTAACTTTCTCTACATGATAAATGCCACATGCTGAAGTGAGACAACCTCTTCAAATATAAAACTGGGTGAGCAGTCTGACACTCCCCAATAGGTTTTCCTAAAGCTTCCCCCAATCAAATTCCCCAAAATGTACCCAATTATATCTCCCTAGTGTCCTAGATTACTGGTTTGCGTCTGCGACACTGCCACAACACAAATCCTTCCAGGTCACAAGCTGAAAACAGAATGATAATTCATCAGTCTCAGCATAAGGAGCTACCTCCATCTTCTTCCTCCCTCATGGTTTACAGTGAAATGACACAGGGCGCCGCTTTTTTGGTGATTCGTCTGAAACAAATTTCGAAAGCTCTGGATTAATTTAATGAACACATTTTTGTGCCGTTTGTAAGGAACTGATTTGTTTACAATCGATTTGTTCATCTGTAACATAAAGTTTCATATACAGATAATTTTTACACATATGGGGTCATTTATGAAACTGTTGTGAAGTAGAACTGGCTTAGTTGCCCATAGAAACCAATCATATTCCACTTTTAATTTTCCAAAGGAGCTGTCAAAATGAAAGGTGGAATCTGATTGGTTCCCATGGGCAACTAAGCCAGTTCTACTTTACACCAGTTTTATAAATTACCCCAATAGTCTTTGTAATACTGAGTGGACATGAAGACCATGAGTCTTCAAATCTTTCAAGCAGATGAGAATATCAAGGCAGACTAGTACAGTGTTGGCGAACCTATGGCACGGGTGCCAGAGGCGGCACTCAGAGCCCTCTCTGTGGGCACCCACACCATGGAAAAAGTCTATGGTATACCAATATGCCTTAGACTTTTCCTGCCATTCATCAGTGCAGGGCACACAATGAACAGCACAGGCAGCGCATTGAATATAGGCAAGCTATTATAGCTAAATGATAAAGTACATGGAAGATTTAATATATTGGACTGTTGTATTCAGGGTAAATTGCCGTGTTGGCACTTTACGATAAATAAGTGGGTTTTGGGTTACAGTTTGGGCACTCGGTCTTAAAAAGGTTCACCATCACTGGACTAGTACATACTAATAGAGAACAGCCTTGATAATGTCATTGTTGAACTGTTGAAAAACAGAAGGTGCATTATAAAGCCCAACTGATAAGACTAATGGGGTCATTTATCGAACTGGTGTAAAGTAGAACTGGCTTATAGCCTATAGCTACCAATTAGATTCCACCTTTGATTTTCCACAGAATCTGTGAAAAATAAAAGGTGGAATCTGATTGGTTGCTAAGGTAACTAAGCCAGTTCTACTTTACACCAGTTTGATAAATGACCCGATAAGTCTTTAAGGTGAGTAACCTAGGTAAAGAAAGCAGTCTATCCATCTTCTTCCTTGATCCAAATTAGGTCATATGACCCTTGCAGATCTAGTTTTGTACAATAGAACAGCTTTCAGATCAGTGGAATTGGATATCTATAGCTTCATGATGACCCTATGGAAAATGACCACAGGGCCCCAACAACCGCACTAATTTTTAAAGAAAAAGAACCTAGTTCCAGCAGGATAGGTAGATGCCCAGATAAAAATTCCCTCCAAAATGTATTTGATGTATGCTAAATCACCACAGTCTCTGAAAGAGAAAGGGGATAAACCCTACTTCTAGGAACAACTAGAAGCAGTCTAGTACAATCACAGGTGAGCAGGGAAAATCAATAGGCTTATTCCCTGTCTTGAGACCTTTCTGGAAACAAAAATCCACTGTGGTAGCCAGAGAGATTAGGTTAAAGGAAGATGTCAATTCATCCTTTAAATGATTTTTGCAAAAAGCCATCTCTAGAGCCTAATTCTCTCAAATGAGTTCCAATAATACGGTATGAAATGTAAAGAGATATTTACCAACTGTGGAAATACTCTGGGGGTAAAACTGCTCAAGCAGCTGCAGACATTTGACCTGATTCTTGAAAGGCTCTCTGAAAGGTAGCTAAGAAAGTGAACAATGAGGACACAACTGGACCATTACATTCCTGCAGGGAGTCCAGATGACTACAAATTTGCTGAAGTAGGTACACCATCTAGCATACAGGAACCTTGTAGAACTACTTGTTTAGAAGAGCAGCCGGTTGCCATGGAGACATGAACCGACTGTGTGCAGAGACGGCAGCTGTGGGCAAGAGGACAATGCTGATATGGGGTGAGGTGAGTAAATTGTATATATACTAACATCCTGATGCATTTGATCATTATTTATTAGACATGTGACACATAACTCACGTGTATAGTTAATTGTATATAGTCTTTTTTTTTAGTACATGGCACATCATTCAATTTGTGTCTGGCTATTAAGCACTTTATAAAAGAAATGAAGCAATTGATATTTGGCAGAGAGAGCTTTAACATTTATTCAGAGGTTCTGAAACCTTCACAGGAATTGCCAATACTGTAAATGTCATAACTGCTCCAAGCAGAACACGCGTCTAGTATTACACATGCAATTACAACTGGATTTTCACTGCCTCTCACTTCCTACACAAAAATCATTGGCTTTGCTTATATTTATAAATTCAGGTTTTGTATTAAGAAAAATATTAAAGAAAATGTACACACAATAAGAGTTTTGCTATGAATGAACACAAATTATAAGACTTTTTCAAAATAGATATGCAAATAAGGAAAAGATACCATATTTTGGAATGTTCTAGATTTATACATATTTCATTATACTGACCAGTACTGTACTGCGTCAGTCTTGATATCTTCTGCACTGCAGGAGCATGCGCCTAATTTATGGCAAGGTGCTGCCCTTGTCATATATTAATTAGATGCGTCCTCTTGTAGTCCGTGTCCCTAAGCTAACATTTATGGCAGCAGAGAGCTGCTGTAGATTTCTGTCTTTACCTACACCAGAAAATTGGAGTAAAGTAAGATAAGGGGGCAGAGCCTGCTGGCCCCTACCTCTTTCTGCCCTATCTGCAGATGGTGGTGACTGACTCTCGGCACCCCCACCAATCAGCTGTTTGAAGTGTCCACTGCACTTGTCTGAATGCGATCTCCTCTTCAGTGTTTACCCATACACTGTCTACTTTGCAGTGGCAGTGCAGTGTAATTACAGCTTCCTCTCCAAGTCAAGTGAATTGGACAAGAATCGTAATTACACTGCACTGTTGCTAGGAGATGGCACCCAGGTAAACACTGAAGAGGTCTTGGTGCTCAGACCCTTCGAACAGATGATCGACATGGGTGCCAGAAGTTGGACCCTCGCAGATCTGATATTGACGCCCTAACCCGAGGATAAGGCCAGGTAGGATGCAGACCCATTCATTTCAATGGGTCAGCAAAAAATGTGGACAGCACACCGTATGTCCGTTCCATAGTGGTGCAAAAAAAATAGAAATCCTATTCTTGACTGTTTTGTGGAAAAAGATAGACATTGTTACAATGGATCCACAAAAAAACGGATGTAACTCGGACGTCACACCGACTCCATCCATATTTTTTTGTGGACTGCAAAATACATAAAGTCGTGTGACTGCACCCTTACTTTCACACTTGCTGCAGTGTGATCCGGCAAGCAGTTCCGTCGTCGGAACTGCCCGCCGGATCCGCCGATTTGGATGTGACTGAAAGCATTTGAGAGATGGATCCGGATGCGGATCCGTCTCACAAATCCATTGCAAGAACAGATCCGTCTCTCCGCTTGTCATGCGGACAGACGGATCCATCTTGTATTTTTTTTCACATTTTTACAGGTCTGCTTATGCCGGATCGGCACTAATACATTCCTATGGGGAAAAATGCCGGATCATTCATGCAAGTCTTCAGTTTTTTTCCCCCAGAGATAAAACCATAGCATGCTACGGTTTTCTCTTTTGCCTGATCAGTCAAAATGACTGAACTGAAGACATCCTGATGCATCCTGAACGGATTACTCTCCATTCAGAATGCATGGGGATATGCCTGATCAGTTCTTTTCCGGTATAGAGCCCCTGTGACGGAACTCTATGCCGGAAAAGAAAAACGCTAGTGTGAAAGTACCCTTAGGGCTCTTTCACACTTGCGTTGTCCGGATTCGTCGTGTACTCCATTTGCCGGAGGTGCCCGCCGGATCCGTAACAACGCAAGTGAACTGAAAGCATTTGAAGACGGATCCGTCTTCAAAATGCGTTCAGTGTTACTATGGCAGCCAGGACGCTATTAAAGTCCTGGCTGCCATAGTAGTAGTGGGGAGCGGGGGAGCAGTATACTTACCGTCCGTGCGGCTCCCGGGGCGCTCCAGAATGACGTCAGAGCGCCCCATGCGCATGGATGACGTGATCCATGCGACACGTCATCCATGCGCGTGGGGACCCCTGACGTCACTCTGAAGCGCCCCGGGAGCCGCACGGACGGTAAGTATACTGCTCCCCCGCTCCCCACTATACTTTACCATGGCAACCAGGACTTTAGCTTCCTGGAAGCCATGGTAACCATTCAGAAAAAGCTAAACGTCGGATCCGGTAATGCGCCAAAACAACGTTTAGCTTAAAGAGGACCTTTCACCGATTCTTACCCTATGAACTAACTATACAGATAGGTAGAGCGGCACCCGGGGATCTCACTGCACTTACTATTATCCCCGGGCGCCGCTCCGTTCTCCCGCTATGCCCTCCGGTATCTCCGCTCACTAAGTTATAGTAGGCGGAGATACCAGTCCCTAAGTTATGGTAGGCGGAGTCTGCCCTAGCGCTGGCCAATCGCAGCACAGAGCTCACAGCCTGGGAGGTTATTTTCTCCCAGGCTGTGAGCTCTGCAGTGCGATTGGCCAGCGCTAGGGCAGACTCCGCCTACCATAACTTAGGGAACGGAGATACCGGAGGGCATAGCAGGAGAACGGAGCGGCGCCCGGGGATAATAGTAAGTGCAGTGAGATCCCCGGGTGCCGCTCTACCTATCTGTATAGTTAGTTCATAGGGTAAGAATCGGTGAAAGGTCCTCTTTAAGGCCAGATCCGGATTAATGCCTTTCAATGGGCATTAATTCCGGATCCGGCCTTGCGGCAAGTGTTCAGGATTTTTGGCCGGAGCAAAAAGCGCAGCATGCTACAGTATTTTCTCCGGCCAAAAAACGTTCCGTTCCGGAACTGAAGGCATCCTGAACGGATTTCTCTCCATTCAGAATGCATTGGGATAATCCTGATCAGGATTCTTCCGGCATAGAGCCCCGACGACGGAACTCTATGCCGGAACCCAACAACGCAAGTGTGAAAGAGCCCTAAGTCATAAATATCTGCAGCCCAGACAACCCATTTAATATATATGTTACAGGTGTTTTACTTTTGTTACGTGTATCAATACTTTCAGATGCCTCACCCTGCAGTAACTGGAGACCAGTCAGAATCAGGTGTGTGGTGGATGTGTGTATCGTTTAATTGGGGATTTTTTGAAGTTCCCCATAAGCATGGAGCATTTGTTTTATACTTAAAGGGGTATTTCAATCCCAGACAATGGTGGCATATTGCTAGGATATGTCCCCATTGTCTGTCTGATAGGTGCGGGTCCCCACCTATGGGACCTACACCTTTCTCTAAAACGAAGCATAAAACAAAGCCAACTAAGTTCTTATTTTTGGAGTGCCCATATAAATAAAATGGGTACGCACCGTGCTTGCGTGGCCACCATTCCCATTCAGTTTTATGGGGCAGATGGAAATAGCCGAGCTGGTGCTCTGCTATTTTTGGCGACCCCATAGAAATGAATGGAGGACAGCTGTGCATTTGCAGTGCACCCTCCTTCACTTTGCCAGCTGAGTTTACAAGATAGGTGTGGGTCCCAGAGGTGGCTAACGATATTCTCCCATTGTTTGAGATGGGAAAACCCCTTTAATATCTCATGAGAATATCGTTATCCTTGTTATGGCATTATAATAATATATGTTCTCATTTAATTGATTTATCAGAATTTCAAATTTATCTTGTACGGTGGTTGTAAAGTCTGGTATGTTTTTAGAACGCCTTTCTGCATTTCAAAAACAATAAATTCATCTTTAAATGGATTGTCCGAATTCAGGATAACTAGACAACACCCCAGATCAAGCTGCAATAGTTAAGTACTTACCTGCCAAGTTGCACGTTGGCGCTCCAGTCCTATTGCTTGGCTTTATTTACCCCGTGGTGATGTCATGTCGACAACATGCCACCAATGCAGCCAATCTATAGCCTCTTTGGGTGCATCATTGAGGCCAGTTTTTGGCAGCAGATGGCAAGTGGTATCAACATGACATCACCATTGCAGCTGGGTAAATAGACCACAGCTGGGAGAAACAGTGAATCTGGCAGGTAAGTACACTGACCAAAAATATAAACGCAACACTTTTGGTTTTGCTCCCATTTTGCATGAGCTGAACTAAAAGATCTCAAACATTTTCAACATACACAAGAGACCCATTACTCTCAAATATTGTTCACAAATCTGTCTAAATCTGTGTTAGTGAGCACTTCTCCTTTGCCGAGATAATCCATCCCACCTCACAGGTGTGGCATATCATGGTGCTGATTAGACAGCATGAATATTGCAAAGGTGTGCCTTAGACTGCCCACAATAGAATGCCACTCTGAAATGTGCAGTTTGATCACACAGCACAATGCCACAGATGTCGCAACATTTGAGGGACCATGCAATTCGCATGACGACTGCAGGAATGTCTACCAGAGCGGTTGCCCGTGCAATTAATGTTCATTTCTCTACCGAAGGCGTTTCAGAGAATTTGGCAGTACATCGTCCAGGCCTCACAACCGCAGACCACGTGTAACCACACCAGCCCAGGACCTCCACATCCAGCATGTTCACCTACATGATCGTCTGAGACCAGCCACCCAGACAGCTGCAGCAACAATCGGTTTGCATAACCAAAGAATTTCTGCAGAAACTGCCAGAAACAATCTCAGGGAAGCTCATCTGCATGCTCGTTGTCCTCATCGGGGTCTGGACCTGACTGCAGTTCGACGCCGTTTTAACCGACTTGAGTGGGCAAATATTCACATTTGATGGTGTCTGGCACGTTGGAGAGGCCCCCCTTTTATTGTGGGCAGTCTAAGGCACACCTGTGCAATATTCATGCTGTCCAATCAGCACCTTGATATGCCACACCTGTGAGGTGGGATGGATTATCTCGGCAAAGGAGAAGTGCTCACTAACACAGATTTAGACAGATTTGTGAATATTTGAGAGTAATGGGTCTTTTGTGTATGTAGAAAATGTTTCTAATCTTTGAGTTCAGCTCATGCAAAATGGAAGCAAAACCTGAAGTGTTGCGTTTATATTTTTGTTCAGTGTACTTACCTGTTCTTCGCTGCAGCTTGATTGAGGGTTGCATGGTTTCATCTTGAAACCATAAAATGCCTGTAAAAATGCCACAATGAAATGCTGCAACTGCAGTTGCTTCTGTTCAGATCAATGGGGAGAAAAGAAAACCACACTGAAAACAAGCAGGTCTAGGACCATTTCCGGAAAGATCTTGCAATAAATCATCTCTGATACAACACATAGAGGGGGAGATTTATTAAACTGGTGTAAAGTAGAACTAGCTTAGTTGCCCATATCAATCAATCAAATTCCACTGTTCATTTTTCCACAGCTCCTTTAGAAAACCAAATGTTACATAATTAGTTGAATAAGGCCCCCTGTGTGCCCCTTCCTGCTATAGGGATATCTGTTTTTTTACACCCTGCCTTCCAAAAATTAACTTTTTAACATTTCTGTTCACATAACCATATTTGAGCTTGATTTTTGCAGGACAAGTTAAAACTAGTTAATGACACTATTTAATATTCCCTATGATTACGAAGTGGGAAAATAATTATTAATAGGGTGGAACTAGGTAAAACCGCAACTGCACCATTGGTTTATAGGTTTTGCAGTAAAAATGTTATGAACTTTATTCTGCGGGTAAGTACAAATAAAACAATACCAGATTTATTTACTTTGGGGGAACATTTATCATTTGAGATAGTTTTCGGTTCACTTCACTTAAATTCGATTTTACATTGAGCGGTTGCACCAAATTTCTGAAATGGTGCACAGTATTCATATATTTGGTGCAACTCGTGTTGTATGACTTAGTCTTACAAAAATACACCAGGAGGCTGCCTGTACAGGAGCGGCTGCACGAAGCGCACAGCGTCATAGCAACCAATGAGGCTGTGCGCTCCTGCACTCAGCAGGAATCCAGGGCGGTATCTAACGGTCCGTGTTTCACGGACGTGTGCATGAGGCTTAAAGGGGTTATCCCATCTTAGACAATGGGGGCATATCGCTAGGATATGCCCCCATTGTCTGATAGGTGCGGGTCCCACCTCTGGGACCCGCACCTACAATTAGAACGGAGCGGAGAAAGTTGAGGAGGGCACACTGCGCATGCGCAGCCACCCTCCATTCATTTCTATGGAGCCGCCGAAATGAATGGGAGCGGGGGCCGCGCATGTGCGGTGCGTTCCCATTCACTTCAATGGGAGAGGCGGGGAGCTGCGCCTGGTGGTGGTTGGACTCCGGGGTCCTCCAGCCACAACTCTCCCCGGCTCCGTTCTCCTTGTAGGTGCGGGTCCCAGAGGTGGGACCTGCACCTATCAGACAATGGGGGCATATCCTAGCGATATGCCCCCATTGTCTAAGATGGGATAACCCCTTTAACCACTTCCCATCTGGGCCATTTGCCCCCTTCCTGACCAGGCCAAATTTTGCAAAACTGACATATCTCACTTTATGTGGTAATAACGCCTTTATTTATCCAAGTCATTCAGAGATTGTTTTCTCGTGACACATTGTACTTCATGATAGTCATAAATTTGAGTCAAAATATTTCACCTTTATTTATGAAAAAATCCGAAATTTACCGAAAAATTCGCAATTTTCTAAATTTCAATTTCTCTGCTTTTAAAACAGAAAGTGATACCTCATAAAATATTTATTATTTAACATTCCCCATATGTCTACTTTATGTTGGCATCATTTTGGAAATGTCATTTTATTTTTTTAGGACGTTAGAAGGCTTAGAAGTTTAGAAGCAATTCTTCAAATTTATAAGAAAATTGCCAAAACCCACTTTATAAGGACCAGTTCAGGTCTGAAGTCACTTTGTGGGGCCTACATAGTGGATACCCCCATAAATGACCCCATTGTAGAAACTACACCCCTCAAGGTATTCAAAACCGATTTTACAAACTTTGTTAACCCTTTAGGCGTTCCACAAGAATTAAAGGAAAATGGAGATCAAATTTTTAAATTTCACTTTTTTGGCAGATTTTCCATTTTAATCAATTTTTTTCTTTAACACATCGATGGTTAACAGCCAAACAAAACTCAATATTTATTACCCAGATTCTGCGGTTTACAGAAACACCCCACATGTGGTCATAAACTGCTGTATGGGCACACGGCAGGGCGCAGAAGAAAAGGAACTCCACATGGTTTTTAGATGCCATGTCCCATTTGAAGCCCCCTGATGCACCCTTACAGTAGAAACTCCCAAGAAGTGACCCCATTTTGGAAACTAGGGGATAAGGTGCCAGTTTTATTAGTACTATTTTTGGGTACATATGATTTTTTGATCATTCATTATAACACTTTATGGGGCAAGGTGACCAAAAAATTGGTTGTTTTAGCACAGTTTCTATTTATTTATTTTTACAGCGTTCACCTGAGGGGTTCAGTCAAGTGACATTTTTATAGAGCAGATTGTTACGGACGTGGCGATACCCAATATGTATACTTTTTCTCATTTATTAAATTTTTACACAATAATAGCATTTTTGAAACAAAAAAATTATGTTTTAATGTGTCCATGTTCTGAGAGCTATAGTTTTTTTATTTTTTGAGAGATTTTCTTATGTAGGGGCTCATTTTTTGCGGGATGAGGTGACGGTTTTATTGGTACTATTTTGTGGGACATACGCGTTTTTGATCACTTGGTGTTGCACCTTTTGTGATGCAAGGTGACAAAAATTGCTTGTTTTGACACAGTTTTTTTTTTTTTTTTTTTTACGGTGTTCATCCGAGGGGTTAGGTCATGTGATATTTTTATAGAGCTGGTTTTTACAGACGCGGCAATACCAAATATGTCTATTTTATTTTATTTTTTCTATTTTTAATTTTTTTTTTTTATTCCTAACTTGGGAACTTTTTTTTTTTTTTACATGTGAAACTTTATTTTATTTTATTTTTTCAACCCTTTATTTTTTTTTACACTTTTCGTCCCCCATAAGGTCATACAAGACCTCTGGGGGACATTTGCTTCACTTTTTCTTTTTTTTTTCACAGTTGATTTCTCCTGTAACTGGGGCTGACATAGTAGCCCCAGTTACAGGACAAATGCACCCCTATAGAGGCTGTACAGCAGCAATCCAGGGCTGTACAGCCTCACAGCAGGGCTGATCGAGGTCTCTGAGAGACCTCACACAGCCCCTGCACTCTCCGGTCACGGCGGTCACATGACCGCCGGGCCGGAACAGGAAGCGCACAGCGCTTCCTGCTCTGCAAACACAGCGCTCGGTGAGCGCTGTGTCTGCAGCGATCGTGAAGGCAGGGACACCTGGGAACTGTCCCTGCCTTGTCTTAGGGTTGCCCTGCTGTCACTGACAGCGGGCAACCCGATCAGCAGCTGCACGATTAGCGTGCAGCTGCTATTTCTGACAGGACGTTTTAAAACGTGCTGTCAGAAATAGACGTCCACCCATAGGACGTTTATAGTCTATGGGCGGACGTGAGGCGGTTAAGACTGTTTCTTATGTGTGAATAAACACCGAACTGTTTAAGTTAAAGACTTTGTGATTGCCTCTATACTGCATCCGCTAGCCTGTCTACCAGAGCAAAACTCCACAGTATGTGTGTATGTGTGTATGTTCTGCGAAAACCCAAAAACGCAACCATCCATTTCTACGAAACTTGGTATACACATCCCTTCCTACCTGGAAAAAAATCTTGCGGGGGTCTCAGCTCTCTAGGACAAACCGTTCCCGAGATATTCCCAAAAAAGGACCTGCATTATCCAATACAAGCCTGCCAGCCTTTCACTTAAATCCTACTGCCATACACACGGTCACATGTCCCTTATCAGCCAATAGAAGCTCACAGGTCCTACTCCAGGTTGCCATAACAACTGATCACAGGTTTTAGCAGTTTGCAGGTCCTTAAATATTCAGTCATATGATGTATGACGGCACAACTACACTGCTACATTCAAGGGGGGCAGGGGCCACTATTAAATGGAAGGGTGCTGTGGAGCTCACTGTTAAAGGGGCGGCCACTGTGAGAGTCACTGATAAAGGGATGGTCACTGTGAAAGTCACTGTTAAAGGGGCAGTCACTGTGAAAGTCACTGTTAAAGGGGGCAGTCACTGTGATAGTCACTGTTAAAAGGGGCAGTCACTGTGATAGTCACTGTTAAAGGGGCGGTCACTGTGGAAGTCACTGTTAAAGGGGCGGTCACTGTGAAAGTCACTGTTAAAGGGGCGGTCACTGTTAAAGGGGCGGTCACTTTGAAAGTAACTGTGAAAGTCACTGTTAAAGGGGCGGTCACTGTGAAAGTCACTGTTAAAGGGGCGGTCACTTTGAAAGTAACTGTGAAAGTCACTGTTAAAGGGGCGGTCACTGTGAAAGTCACTGTTAAAGGGGCAGTCACTTGAAAGTCACTGTAAAAGGGGCAGTCAATGTGAAAGTCACTGTTAAAGGGGCGGTCACTGTGAAAGTAACTGTTAAAGGGGCGGTCACTGTTAAAGGGGCGGTCACTGTGAAAGTCACTGTTAAAAGGGGCGGTCACTGTGAAAGTCACTGTTAAAGGGGCGGTCACTGTGAAAGTCACTGTTAAGGGGGCGGTCACTGTGAAAGTCACTGTAAAAGGGCGGTCACTGTAAAAGTCACTGTTAAAGGGGCAGTCACCGTGAAAGTCACTGTTAAAGGGGTAGTCACCGTGAAAGTCACTGTTAAAGGGGCAGTTACCGTTAAAGGGGTGGCTATTGTGAAAGTCACTGTTAAAGGGGCGGTCACTGTGAAAGTAACTGTTAAAGGGGCGGTCACTGTTAAAGGGGCGGTCACTGTGAAAGTCACTGTTAAAAGTGCGGCCATTGTGAAAGACACTGTTAAAGGGGAGGTCATTGTGAAAGTCACTGTTAAAGGAGCGGTCATTGTGAAAGTCACTGTTAAAGGGGCGGTCATTGTGAAAGTCACTGTTAAGGCTCCATTCACACGTCCGGAAATAGGTCTGCATCCGTTCTGCAATTTTGCGGAACAGGTGCGGACCCATTCATTTTCTATGGGGACGGAATGAATGCGGACAGCACACAGTATGCTGCTCGCATCCGCATTTGCGGAGCGCGGCCCCGATCTTCGGGTCCGCAGCTCCGCAAAAGATAGAACATGTCCTATTCTTGTCCGCAGCTGCGGACAAGAATAAGCATTTCTATAGGGGTGCCGGGCGGGTGTGTTGCGGATCCGCAACACACCACGGACGTGTGAATGGAGCCTAAAGGGGAGGTCATTGTGAAAGTCACTGTTAAAAGGGCGGTCACTGTAAAAGGGGTGGCCATTGTGAAAGTCACTGTTAAAGGGGCGGTCACTGTAAAAGTCACTGTTCAAGGGACGGTCACTGTAAAAGTCACTGTTAAAGGGGCAGTCACCGTTAAAGGTGCGGCCACTGTGAAAGTCACTGTTAAAGGTGCGGTCATTTTGAAGGTCACTGTTAAAGGGGAGGTCACTGTGAAAGTCACTGTTAAAGGGGCGGTCACTGTGAAAGTCACTGTTAAAGGGGCGGTCACTGTAAAAGTCACTGTTCAAGGGACGGTCACTGTAAAAGTCACTGTTAAAGGGGCAGTCACCGTTAAAGGTGCGGCCACTGTGAAAGTCACTGTTAAAGGTGCGGTCATTGTGAAGGTCACTGTTAAAGGGGAGGTCACTGTGAAAGTCATTGTTAAAGGGGTGGTCACTGTTAAAGTCACTGTTAAAAAGGCGGTCACTGTGAAAGGGGAGGTCACTGTGAAAGTCACTGTTAAAGGGGCGGTGATCATTAAAGGGGTGGCCCTTGTGAAAGTCACAGTTAAAGGGACGGTCACTGTGAAAGTTACTGTTAAAGGGGTGGTCACTGGTAAAGGGCGGTCACTGTGAAAGTCACTGTTAAAGGGGCGGTCACTGTGAAAGTCATTGTTAAAGGGGAGGTCATTGGTAAAGGGGCGGTCACTGTGAAAGTCACTGTTAAAGGGGCGGTAACTGGGAAAGTCAATGTTAACCACCTCAGCCCCCAGTGCTTAAACACCCTGAAAGACCAGGCCACTTTTTACACTTCTGACCTACACTACTTTCACCGTTTATTGCTCGGTCATGCAACTTACCACCCAAATGAATTTTACCTCCTTTTCTTCTCACTAATAGAGCTTTCATTTGGTGGTATTTCATTGCTGCTGACATTTTTACTTTTTTTGTTATTAATCGAAATTTAACGATTTTTTTGCAAAAAAATGACATTTTTCACTTTCAGTTGTAAAATTTTGCAAAAAAAAACGAGATCCATATAGAAATTTTGCTCTAAATTTATAGTTCTACATGTCTTTGATAAAAAAAAAATGTTTGGGTAAAAAAAAAATGGTTTGGGTAAAAGTTATAGCGTTTACAAACTATGGTACAAAAATGTGAATTTCCGCTTTTTGAAGCAGCTCTGACTTTCTGAGCACCTGTCATGTTTCCTGAGGTTCTACAATGGCCAGACAGTACAAACACCCCACAAATGACCCCATTTCGGAAAGTACACACCCTAAGGTATTCGCTGATGGGCATAGTGAGTTCATAGAACTTTTTATTTTTTGTCACAAGTTAGCGGAAAATGATGATTTTTTTTTTATTTTTTTTTTTTCTTACAAAGTCTCATATTCCACTAACTTGTGACAAAAAATAAAAACTTCTATGAACTCACTATGCCCATCACGAAATACCTTGGGGTCTCTTCTTTCCAAAATGGGGTCACTTGTGGGGTAGTTATACTGCCCTGGCATTCTAGGGGCCCAAATGTGTGGTAAGGAGTTTGAAATCAAATTCTGAAAAAAATGACCTGTCAAATCCGAAAGGTGCTCTTTGGAATATGGGCCCCTTTGCCCACCTAGGCTGCAAAAAAGTGTCACACATCTGGTATCTCCGTACTCAGGAGAAGGTGGGGAATGTGTTTTGGGGTGTCATTTTATATATACCCATGCTGGGTGAGAGAAATATCTTGGCAAAAGACAACTTTTCCCATTTTTTTATACAAAGTTGGCATTTGACCAAGATATTTATCTCACCCAGCATGGGTATATATAAAATGACACCCCAAAACACATTCCCCAACTTCTCCTGAGTACGGAGATACCAGATGTGTGACACTTTTTTGCAGCCTAGGTGGGCAAAGGGGCCCATATTCCAAAGAGCACCTTTCGGATTTGACAGGTCATTTTTTTCAGAATTTGATTTCAAACTCCTTACCACACATTTGGGCCCCTAGAATGCCAGGGCAGTATAACTACCCCACAAGTGACCCCATTTTGGAAAGAAGACACCCCAAGGTATTCCGTGAGGGGCATGGCGAGTTCCTAGAATTTTTTATTTTTTGTCACAAGTTAGTGGAAAATGATGATTTTTTTTTTTTTTTTTTTTTTTTTTTTTTTTTCATACAAAGTCTCATATTCCACTAACTTGTGACAAAAAATAAAAACTTCCATGAACTCACTATGCCCATCAGCGAATACCTTGGGGTCTCTTCTTTCCAAAATGGGGTCACTTGTGGGGTAGTTATACTGCCCTGGCATTCTAGGGGCCCAAATGTGTGGTAAGGAGTTTGAAATCAAATTCAGTAAAAAATGACCTATGAAATCCAAAAGGTGCTCTTTGGAATGTGGGCCCCTTTGCCCACCTAGGCTGCAAAAAAGTGTCACACATCTGGTATCCCCGTACTCAGGAGAAGTTGAGGAATGTGTTTTGGGGTGTCTTTTTACATATACCCATGCTGGGTGAGATAAATATCTTGGTCAAATGCCAACTTTGTATAAAAAAATGGGAAAAGTTGTCTTTTGCCAAGATATTTCTCTCACCCAGCATGGGTATATGTAAAATGACACCCCAAAACACATTCCCCACCTTCTCCTGAGTACGGAGATACCAGATGTGTGACACTTTTTTGCAGCCTAGCTGGGCAAAGGGGCCCATATTCCAAAGAGCACCTTTCGGATTTCACTGGTCATTTTTTACAGAATTTGATTTCAAACTCCTTACCACACATTTGGGCCCCTAGAATGCCAGGGCAGTATAACTACCCCACAAGTGACCCCATTTTGGAAAGAAGACACCCCAAGGTATTCCGTGAGGGGCATGGCGAGTTCCTAGAATTTTTTATTTTTTGTCACAAGTTAGTGGAAAATGATGATTTTTTTTTTTTTTTTTTTTTTCATACAAAGTCTCATATTCCACTAACTTGTGACAAAAAATAAAAACTTCCATGAACTCCCTATGCCCATCAGCGAATACCTTGGGGTCTCTTCTTTCCAAAATGGGGTCACTTGTGGGGTAGTTATACTGCCCTGGCATTCTAGGGGCCCAAATGTGTGGTAAGGAGTTTGAAATCAAATTCAGTAAAAAATGACCTATGAAATCCAAAAGGTGCTCTTTGGAATGTGGGCCCCTTTGCCCACCTAGGCTGCAAAAAAGTGTCACACATCTGGTATCCCCGTACTCAGGAGAAGTTGAGGAATGTGTTTTGGGGTGTCTTTTTACATATACCCATGCTGGGTGAGATAAATATCTTGGTCAAATGCCAACTTTGTATAAAAAAATGGGAAAAGTTGTCTTTTGCCAAGATATTTCTCTCACCCAGCATGGGTATATGTAAAATGACACCCCAAAACACATTCCCCACCTTCTCCTGAGTACGGAGATACCAGATGTGTGACACTTTTTTGCAGCCTAGGTGGGCAAAGGGGCCCATATTCCAAAGAGCACCTTTCGGATTTCACTGGTCATTTTTTACAGAATTTGATTTCAAACTCCTTACCACACATTTGGGCCCCTAGAATGCCAGGGCAGTATAACTACCCCACAAGTGACCCCATTTTGGAAAGAAGAGACCCCAAGGTATTCGCAGATGGGCATAGTGAGTTCATGGAAATTTTTATTTTTTGTCACAAGTTAGTGGAATATGAGACTTTGTATGAAAAAAAAAATAAAAAAAAAAAATCATCATTTTCCACTAACTTGTGACAAAAAATAAAAAATTCTAGGAACTTGCCATGACCCTCACGGAATACCTTGGGGTGTCTTCTTTCCAAAATGGGGTCACTTGTGGGGTAGTTATACTGCCCTGGCATTTTCCAGGGGCCCTAATGTGTGGTAAGTAGGTAAATGACCTGTGAAATCCTAAAGGTGCTCTTTGGAATGTGGGCCCCTTTGCCCACCTAGGCTGCAAAAAAGTGTCACACATGTGGTATCGCCGTATTCAGGAGAAGTTGGGGAATGTGTTTTGGGGTGTCATTTTACATATACCCTTGCTGGGTGAGAGAAATATCTTGGCAAAAGACAACTTTTCCCATTTTTTTATACAAAGTTGGCATTTGACCAAGATATTTCTCTCACCCAGCATGGGTATATGTAAAATGACACCCCAAAACACATTCCCCACCTTCTCCTGAGTACGGCGATACCAGATGTGTGACACTTTTTTGCAGCCTAGATGCGCAAAGGTGCCCAAATTCCTTTTAGGAGGGCATTTTTAGACATTTGGATACCAGACTTCTTCTCACGCTTTGGGGCCCCTAGAATGCCAGGGCAGTATAAATACCCCACATGTGACCCCATTTTGGAAAGAAGACACCCCAAGGTATTCAATGAGGGGCATGGCGAGTTCATAGAAAAAAAAAATTTTTGGCACAAGTTAGCGGAAATTGATATTTTTAATTTTTTTCTCACAAAGTCTCCCGTTCCGCTAACTTGGGACAAAAATTTCAATCTTTCATGGACTCAATATGCCCCTCACGGAATACCTGGGGGTGTCTTCTTTCCGAAATGGGGTCACATGTGGGGTATTTATACTGCCCTGGCATTCTAGGGGCCCTAAAGCGTGAGAAGAAGTCTGGAATATAAATGTCTAAAAAATTTTACGCATTTGGTTTCCGTGAGGGTATGGTGAGTTCATGTGAGATTTTATTTTTTGACACAAGTTAGTGGAATATGAGACTTTGTAAGAAAAAAATAAAAAAATTCCGCTAACTTGGGCCAAAAAAATGTCTGAATGGAGCCTTACAGAGAGTGATCAATGACAGGGGGGGGTGATCAATGACAGGGGGGTGATCAATGACAGGGGGGTGATCAGGGAGTCTATATGGGGTGATAACCACAGTCATTGATCACGCCCCTGTAAGGCTTCATTCAGACGTCCGTATGCGTTTTGCGGATCCGATCCATCTATCAGTGGATCCGTAAAAATCATGCGGACGTCTGAATGGAGCTTTACAGGGGGGTAATCAATGACAGGGGGGTAATCAATGACAGGGGGGTGATCAGGGAGTCTATATGGGGTGATCACCACAGTCATTGATCATGCCCCTGTAAGGCTTCATTCAGACGTCCATATGCGTTTTGCGGATCCGATCCATCTATCAGTGCATCCGTAAAAATCATGCGGACATCTGAATGGAGCTTTACAGGGGGGTAATCAATGACAGGGGGGTAATCAATGACAGGGGGGTGATCAGGGAGTCTATATGGGGTGATCACCACAGTCATTGATCATGCCCCTGTAAGGCTTCATTCAGACGTCCGTATGCGTTTTGCGGATCCGATCCATCTATCAGTGCATCCGTAAAAATCATGCGGACATCTGAATGGAGCTTTACAGGGGGGTAATCAATGACAGGGGGGTAATCAATGACAGGGGGGTGATCAGGGAGTCTATATGGGTTGATCACCACAGTCATTGATCACGCCCCTGTAAGGCTTCATTCAGACGTCCGGATGCGTTTTGCGGATCCGGTCCATCTATCAGTGCATCCGTAAAAATCATGCGGACATCTGAATGGAGCTTTACAGGGGGGTGATCAGGGAGTCTATGTGGGGTGATCACCACAGTCATTGATCACGCCCCTGTAAGGCTTCATTCAGACGTCCGGATGCGTTTTGCGGATCGGATCCATCTATCAGTGCATCCGTAAAAATCATGCGGACATCTGAATGGCGCTTTACAGGGGGGTGATCAGGGAGTCTATATGGGGTGATCACCACAGTCATTGATCATGCCCCTGTAAGGCTTCATTCAGACGTCCGGATGCGTTTTGCGGATCCGATCCATCTATCAGTGCATCCGTAAAAATCATGCGGACATCTGAATGGAGCTTTACAGGGGGGTAATCAATGACAGGGGGGTGATCACCACAGTCATTGATCATGCCCCTGTAAGGCTTCATTCAGACGTCCGGATGCGTTTTGCGGATCGGATCCATCTATCAGTGCATCCGTAAAAATCATGCGGACATCTGAATGGAGCTTTACAGGGGGGTGATCAGGGAGTCTATATGGGGTGATCACCACAGTCATTGATCATGCCCCTGTAAGGCTTCATTCAGACGTCCGGATGCGTTTTGCGGATCGGATCCATCTATCAGTGCATCCGTAAAAATCATGCGGACATCTGAATGGAGCTTTACAGGGGGGTGATCAGGGAGTCTATATGGGGTGATCACCACAGTCATTGATCACGCCCCTGTAAGGCTTCATTCAGACGTCCGGATGCGTTTTGCGGATCGGATCCATCTATCAGTGCATCCGTAAAAATCATGCGGACATCTGAATGGCGCTTTACAGGGGGGTGATCAGGGAGTCTATATGGGGTGATCACCACAGTCATTGATCATGCCCCTGTAAGGCTTCATTCAGACGTCCGGATGCGTTTTGCGGATCGGATCCATCTATCAGTGCATCCGTAAAAATCATGCGGACATCTGAATGGAGCTTTACAGGGGGGTGATCAGGGAGTCTATATGGGGTGATCACCACAGTCATTGATCATGCCCCTGTAAGGCTTCATTCAGACGTCCGGATGCGTTTTGCGGATCCGATCCATCTATCAGTGGATCCGTAAAAATCATGCGGACGTCTGAATGGAGCTTTACAGGGGGGTAATCAATGACAGGGGGGTAATCAATGACAGGGGGGTGATCAGGGAGTCTATATGGGGTGATCACCACAGTCATTGATCACGCCCCTGTAAGGCTTCATTCAGACGTCCGGATGCGTTTTGCGGATCCGATCCATCTATCAGTGGATCCGTAAAAATCATGCGGACGTCTGAATGGAACTTTACAGGGGGGTGATCAATGACAGGGGGGTAATCAATGACAGGGGGGTGATCAGGGAGTCTATATGGGGTGATCAGGGGTGATCAGGGGCTAATAAGGGGTTAATAAGTGACGGGGGGGGGGGGTGTAGTGTAGTGTAGTGGTGCTTGGTGCTACTTTACAGAGCTACCTGTGTCCTCTGGTGGTCGATCCAAACAAAGGGGACCACCAGAGGACCAGGTAGCAGGTATATTAGACGCTGTTATCAAAACAGCGTCTAATATACCTGTTAGGGGTTAAAAAAAACACATCTCCAGCCTGCCAGCGAACGATCGCCGCTGGCAGGCTGGAGATCAACTCTCTTACCTTCCGTTCCTGTGAGCGCGCGCGCCTGTGTGCGCGCGTTCACAGGAAATCTCGGCCATCGCGAGATGACGCGTATATGCGTGACTCTGCGCAGGGCTGCCACCTCCGGAACGCGATCCTGCGTTAGGCGGTCCGGAGGTGGTTAAAGTAACTTTTTTTTTTTTGGTGCGGACCAATTGAAATGAATGGTTCTGCATATAGTCCACAAAAAAACGGAACGGACACTGACAGAAAATACGTTTGTGTGCATGAGCCAGGCTTTTCTCCTATAGTGGCTGCTTTAAAAGCATTAAAGGAACGCTAAACCTAGCAATGAATGCAAAAAGTAAACAAGAAATATATTTGCCCTCACTTGACAGTCTGCAGCAATTACAGAATGATCTCAACACAGTCTTACAGTGGATTTACACAGGAAGGTTATCTGAAGGTACAGCAGATAACCATATGAACGGGCTAAACGCTTGTTTATCAAGTGATCCTGTCGTTTGTGCACACTCAAATTATAATTTCGGAGCAGCAGATCGTGCGGTTTAAACATCGATCTGCTGCCCAGAAATAATTTTGCTGCATCAGAACGAGTGCTTCCCCTCCAGTAAATGAGCAGCCGACTGTCGGGAAGGAAACATTTCCGTTTTGTAATGGCGGTAAACTGTTCTGGCAGAGGAACAGACTAACGGAATTACCTTATCAGGCATAGCTGGTCACCACCAGATCTCCATTCCCTATAATGGGATCTGGTGGGTTTCTGCCATGGTATTTTCCAGCAGAAAGTTGGCCTTTATGACGGAAGCCCACCGGATGCCATAATAGTCAAGGTGGATCCGGCGGTGTCTAACTATGCCAGATACAGTAAATCTGGTAGTCCGTTCCTCTACTGGAACAGACTACCAGAGTTACAAAACAAAGCTGTGAACCTAGCCTTATAGAAATCCATGTTCTCCAAAGGGATGGGACTTCACAATCTTTGTGTCTGGCTGTAGAATGTTTTAGTGTCACAAGTCTGAGAACCATAGTTTTTTTTTTTCGATTGTCAGTGGCTAAATGGAATTAAAATTGGGGAAGGGGATTATAAATTTAGTACTCCATGAAAGTGTGGTACTCCCTGAAGCAACCGTCAATGCAGAGGCCTGGATGATCGGGGCACGTGTCACACTGAGTGGTGGTGTCCTTCCGTATCCCCCTCTTGTGACACACTCTGCACTTTTTTTGGGACCATCCCTTCTTTCCAGTATGGGGGACCACACCTGGAAAGTGTTGGCCAGGGACGATCCGGGCGCCTCCAGTTCCCGAGGTACTCCGGCCTGCTCTTTCCCAGTCAGAAAAGATCAGGGCCTTGAGGACTGCCTCATAGAACTGAAGGAATTTCCCTGTGTTGCCAGCGCTCCAGGACAGCCCAAAAAAGTTGTATAAGGCAACCTGTACCAAGTAGACCGCAACTTTTTTGTACCATGCCCGGGTATTGCGCATGGCAATATATGGCTTGAGGACTTGATCAGAGAGATCAACTCCTCCCATATACCGAATGTAGTCGACGATACAATCGGGCTTGAGGACCGTTGCCGCGGTACCTTGCACAGGGACAGGGGTGATGCCGTTACCATGAATGGTGGACAGGACAAGGACATCCCTCTTGTCCTTATATCTGACCAGCAACAGGTTTCCACTGGTAAGGGCATGGGTCTCACCCCTGGGGATAGGTACCTGGAGGGGGTAGGTAGGGAGGCCGCGTTGATTGTTCCACACAGTCCCACAAGCGGACATGGATCTGGCGGCGAGGGACTGGAACAAGGGGATACTAGTATAAAAGTTATCCACGTACAGGTGGTAACCTTTATCTAGAAGTGGGTGCATAAGGTCCCACACAAGTTTCCCGCTAACACCCAGAGTGGAGGGACATTCTGGGGGTTCAATACGGGAATCTCGCCCCTCGTACACACAAAACTTGTAAGTGTACCCTGAGGTACTCTCACAAAGTTTGTACAGCTTCACGCCATACCTCGCCTGCTTAGAGGGAACATACTGGCCGAAAGTGAGTCTCCCCTTGAAAGTAATGAGAGACTCAGGTACATAGTCCTCCAAAAATTTGCAGGCATTTCTGGATGGCCTAAAACCGGGTACGTGTCATGTCCGTACTGTAAAGTGGGGTCTGGTAGAGGACGTCCTCACTCCAGTAATGCCTGACACTGGGTTTTTTGACTAGGCCCATGTGCAGCACGAGGCCCCAAAACATCCTCATCTCAGCTGCACTGCCCGGAGTCCAGCCACCGACCCTAGCCAAAAAGGAGCTCGGGTGTTAAGCAATGAACTGTTGGACGAACACGTTCATTTGCTCCACCATCAGATTCACAAAGTGGTCACTGAAAAAAAGACTAAAATAGTCATATTCAGTGAAGCCCACTGTGGGAATCTGGATTCCTGCTTGGCCAACAAAATCAGGAATCGCAGGCTCAAAATTGGCTCTGGGGTACACCATGCAAGTTCACCGGTAGGGGTCTCAGGTGGACTTATCTGGTGGGCCGGAAAACTAGTATGAGCCCCAGAGCTGCTTGTACTAGTGTGGGCCACAGGGTCTCTAGCATGGCGGTCCCCTTGCTACACCTGGCGGCGTCTCCGCCGCCTTGGGGGCTCATCATCATCATCGCTAGATGATGAGGAGGACGCGGATGACAAAAGGAAAGTGGGGTCATCCTCATCCTCACTGTGACTCTCAGAGTCGGAGGCAGGCTGGGCGTATGCCTCCTCGGCCGAGAACATCCGGCTGGCCATAGGGGAGTGTGTGTGTGTAGAAATCTTCATTTAGTGTGCGTGTGTGTGGGGGGGCACGTGTGTTCGTGTACTTATTCCTAAAACTAACAGAAAAAAAATTAAAAAATAAAAAAAGGCCAAAAAATTTGAAAAAAATAATTATTCAAACTCGCTGATCAGTGGTGGGGTGTGCGATGCGCTAACAGTAGCCGGACGCTAAGAGTGCCGGCCACAGTCAGCATACGCAGAAAAAAAAACTGCTTGCCCCCCAAAAAATATGTGTGTGTGTGTGTGGGGGGCCAGCTGCAGCACCCCTGGGCTGTCTAGGGTCACACAGCTGTGCTGTGGACCCCAGACACCCGATTAGGATGATGCAACAGTCAAAACTTTTTTTTTCCCACTAAACTTTCCCTGAATATGCCTGCCTAACTTAGGCTACTTTCACACTAGCGTTCGGAGCGGATCCGTCTGATGTTTCATCAGACGGATCCGCTCCGATAATGCAGACGTTCGCATCCGTTCAGAACGGATCCGTCTGCATTAAAACTTAGAAAATTTTCTAAGTATGAAAGTAGCCTGAGCGGATCTGTTCAGACTTTACATTGTAAGTCAATGGGGAACGGATCCGCTTGAAGATTGAGCCATATGGTGTCATCTTCAAGCGGATCCGTCCCCATTGACTTACATTGTAAGTCTGGACGGATCCGCTCGCCTCCGCACGGCCAGGCGGACACCCGAACGCTGCAAGCAGCGTTCAGGTGTCCGCTCACTGAGCGGAGCGGAGGCTGAGCGCTGGCAGGCGGATGCATTCTCAGTGGATCCGCCTCCACTGAGAATGCATTGGGGCCAGACGGATGCGTTCGGGGCCGCTCGTGAGCCCCTTCAAACGGAGCGCACAAGCGGACACCCGAACGCTAGTGTGAAAGTAGCCTTAACCTGTCCCTAACTTTTCCCTAAATACCTTTTAGTGCCAGATGGCACTGTGGAGGGTCAGAAGGGGGGTGCTGGGCAGATATGGGGGTGCTGGGTCTGGAGATCCAATGCAGCCTCCTCTCGCCTCGCTCCCGGACACAGAAAGGAGAAGGATAGGAGATCTGCAATAATTTTAACCTCCCGCCCGCCCTGCAGCCAATCAGAAGCGATCCTGAGAGGTGATGTCACCATCACCTCTCAGGATCGCAGGATGGTGATTGGTGGTGTATTATCACACCACCGATCACTATCCTGTTCCGGATTTGATCTGTGATTTGCTGCGATCGCCGGCACAGAGGGGTGGGGGGGGGGGGGGGGGGGTCACAGGACTTCCCTGCGCATTGTCCCAGGGTGCCTGCTCAATGATTTGAGCAGGCACCTTGTTCCGATCACCGCCTGCCGCGCGGCGGTGATCGGTACGCCCCGTGTCCTTAAGTACCAGGACATCAGGGCGTACCTGTACGCCCTGTGTCCTTAAGAGGTTAATTCATATGACATAATAGATGAACAGAACAGTAAATTGAGCATAATTGTGGACAACCACTTGAGATCAGTTAATTATTTTAATTATCAACACAGGAACATAAATTAATTTAAAAAAATGTTACTCAACCCATTAAATTAAATGTGAGCTATATGAAATAAATGTGGTTCCAATTAACCTTTAATTATACGTATAACAAATCAATCCGCTCGTCTAATAAACCAGTTTCAATCTGCATGGGTGGTTTTACTCAGGCTTGTACAATTTCATCCTGAGCTTGGTGTCTGGAAAAGTAACATGTCCTCAAGTCCCCTCTACAAGCACCAACTCTTTGCTTCTCATTGTAATATGCAGGCAGGAATGGGCCATATTACTGGCATCAATATATTTGTGCTGCACTGTTAATGGTTATAATGATTTCAAATGTCTCAGGAAACCATTTAGCTGCAGGCTGAAAACGTCCTGAATTGCTAAACTTTCTGAAAACTTCCTCTATTAACTCATTTGTCAGATCAGTGGTCGAGGGCTGTCTTTATTGCTGTTCATTTGTTTGGCATGGGCTCAGTCATTCTCATTTTGCAATATGCTAACCAAGGTCAATCTCTGATCTAGGAGTCAATTTTCCAAAGTAACTGAATCTTTTATAGATTACGTTAAAGAAAAAAAGACTAGCATACCTGAAATGACTGTTCAGTAAATGGTAATGCGATTATGCGATTATGGAAATTTTAGTAAAGTGCATGGTAATGCATATATTTTTTTTTATAGATTACAGAAAAGGTCTACAGCTAAGGCATGGTGTATCTGAGCACAGTCTAGGCTGCAAAAGGTCAAAGGGAATCTGCAATTGCTTCGATTAATAAAAAATACATGCAACCGGTTAAGCCACAGCGTATAAATTGTAATTTACATTATTTCATTGACATGTAAAAACAAAATGTGTAAATTCTTCTTTTATTGCACTTTTCTTTTGGCCAATGACTACAGTAAGGCATTAGAAGCCACACCTTTAGTACAAGTAGGGGTTAAAAAAAAAAAAAAATTCTTGAATATGTGAAAAATTGCTTCTAAAATTTTAAGCCTTCTGACATCCTAAAAAAATATATACTTTTACAAAATGATGCCAAAGTAAAGTAGACAAATAGTGAATATTAACTGACAACTATTTTATGAGGTATAACTGTCTTAGGCTACTATCACACTGCCGTTTCTGGGTCCGCCTGTGAGATTCGTTTCAGGGCTCTCACAAGCGGCCCCAAACGGATCAGTTCAGCCCCAATGCATTCTGAATGGATAAGGATCCGTTCAGAATGCATCAGTTTGGCTCCGTTCAGCCTCCATTCCGCTCTGGAGGCGGACACAAAAACGCTGCTTGCAGCATTTGGATGTCCGTCTGACGAAACTGAGCCAAACGGATCCGTCCTGACTTACAATGTAAGTCAAAGGGGACGGATCCGTTTACATTGACACAATATTGGTGCAATTGTAAACGGATCCGTCCCCCATTGACTTTCAATGTAAAGTCAGGACGGATCCGTTTGACTTACACTTAGACTTTTTTTTTACTAAGTTATGCAGACGGATCCGTACTGAACGGATACCATCATTTGCATTTATTGGTGCGGATCCGTCTGTGCAGATACCAGACGGATCCGCACCTAACGCAGGTGTGAAAGTAGCCTTAAATGCAGGGAAACAAATTTTTCCACAATTTCTGTGAATTTTTGATTTTTTGTACAATGTATCACAAGAAAATTTCAGTAAACTGCCTCATGCACACAGCTGTAGCAGGTCCATGCCCGTATTGTGGACCCGCAAACAGCGGGTCCACAATATACAGGCACTGGGAGTGTGAGCACCGAATCACAGATGCAAACTCATTCACTTGAGGATCGGAAGCCCACGGAGTGGTTACGTGGGTTTTCTGTGTGTGCTTCCAAGCTCTGTGATGTCTTTGTGCAGAGAAACTCTACACAATATTCCAAGTCTGGTCTCACTATTGATTTGTCAAGTAGTAGAACTATGTTCTGATCATGTGCTTCTATTTCACTTTTGATACACTGAAGGATTTTAGGGTGTATGCACAAAGTAATATAGTTTAGTCAGATTTTCCATGGAGACTTTCTTGCAGTTTTCACTGCATTTCCACTCCAAAATATTCATGTGTTAGGCTATTTTCACACTAGCGTTCAGAGCGGATCCGTCTGGGGTCTGCCCAGACGGATCCGCTCATATAATGCAGACTTGGGATCCGTTCAGAACGGATCCGTCTGCATTATATTGTAGAAAAAATTCTAAGTGTGAAAGTAGCTTCAGACGGATCCGTCCAGACTTTACATTGAAAGTCAATGGGGGACGGATCCGTTTGAAAATTGCACCATATTGTGTCCACTTCAAACGGATCTGTCCCCATTGACTTACATTGTAAGTCTGGACGGATCCGTTTGCCTCCGCACGGCCAGGCGGACACCCGAACGCTGCAAGCAGCGTTCGGGTGTCCGCTTGCTGAGCGGAACGGAGGCTGAACGCTGCCAGACTGATGCATTCTGAGCGGATCCGCATCCACTCAGAATGCATTAGGGCAGTACGGATGCGTTCGGGGCCACTTGTGAGCCCCTTCAAACGGAGCTCACAAGCGGAGCCCCGAACGCTAGTGTGAAAGTAGCCTTACTTGCAGATTTTGTCATGGATTTTAACACTTATTTGCCCCAGACCTTATCCTTTGCATTGAATAATGCAGATTTCAAAATTCACAGTGCAGCGCAATCTCCTCAGAGAAAATGTCTGCACTGTGCACATGAGATATTGAAAATCTCATCTACTTAGTTAATACCGTATTATGTTGTGGAGTTTCCAAACGAAAATCTGCATGCAACTGTGGGCATAGAACCTTATTGGTCTTAGCAGCAGCTGCCTGACACCGGTTGCTAGAGTTAATTTTATAGTAAAATAAAAATACCTTTTTCTATGTCAGTTTTAACCAGTGTTTGCCATTTAGCATGTACTGGTGACATGTATTTCCCTTCTCATGTGCATAACCTTACATTTACCAGTGTTAGGGCTCATGCACACAAACCCTTTTTTTTCTCCGCATTCGATCCACATTTTTTGCATGTCGGATGCCTAGCCATTCACTTTAGTGGGGCCGCAAAAGATGTGGACTGCACACTGTATGTCCCTTCCGTGGCACCCGCAAAAATATACAGTTGTAAGAAAAAGTATGTGAACCCTTTGGAATTATATGGATTGCTGCACAAATTGGTCATAAAATGTGATCTGATCTTCATCTAAGTCACAACAATAGACAATCACAGTCTGCTTAAACTAATAACACACAAAGAATTAAATGTTACCATGTTTTTATTGAACACACCATGTAAACATTCACAGTTCAGATGGAAAAAGTATGTGAACCCTTGGATTTAATAACTGGTTGAACCTCCTTTGGCAGCAATAACTTCAACCAAACGTTTCCTGTTGTTGCAGATCAGACGTGCACAACGGTCAGGAGTAATTCTTGACCATTCCTCTTTACAGAACTGTTTCAGTTCAGCAATATTCTTGGGATGTCTGGTGTGAATCGCTTACTTGAGGTCATGCCACAGCATCTCATTCGGGTTGAGGTCAGGACTCTGACTGGGCCACCCCAGAAAGCGTATTTTCTTCTGTTTAAGCCATTCTGTTGTTGATTTACTTCTATGCTTTAGGTCGTTGTCCTGTTGCAAGACCCATCTTCTGTTGAGCTTCAGCTGGTGGACAGATAGCCTTAAGTTCTCCTGCAAAATGTCTTGATAAACTTGGGAATTCATTTTTCCTTCGATGATAGCAATCCGTCCAGGCCCTGACGCAGCAAAGCAGCCCCAAACCATGATTCCCCCACCACCATTCTTTACAGTTGGGATGAGGTTTTGATATTGGTGTGCTGTGCCTCTTTTTCTCCACACATAGTGTTGTGTGTTTCTTCCAAACAACTTTGGTTTCATCTGTCCACAGAATATTTTGCCAGTACTGCTGTAGAACATCCAGGTGCTCTTGTGCAAACTGTAAATGTGCAGCAATGTTTTTTTTGGACAGCAGTGGCTTCCTCTGTGGTATCCTCCTATGAATTCCATTCTTGTTTAGTGTTTTACGTATTGTAGATTCGCTAACAGGGATGTTAGCATATGCCAAAGACTTTTGTAAGTCTTTAGCTGACACTCTAGGATTCTTCTTCACCTCATTGAGCAGTCTGCGCTGTGCTCTTGCAGTCATCTTTACAGGACGGCCACTCCTAAGGAGAGTAGCAGCAGCTGAACTTTCTCCATTTATAGACAATTTGTCTTACCGTGGACTGATGAACAGCAAGGCTTTTGGAGATACTTTTATAACCCTTTCCAGCTTTATGCAAGTCAACAATTCTTAATTGTAGGTCTTCTGAGAGCTCTTTTGTGCAAGGCATCATTCACATCAGGCAATGCTTCTTGTGAAAAGCAAACCCAGAACTGGTGTGTGTTTTTTAGAGGGCAGGGGAGCTGTAACCAACACCTCCAATCTCATCTCATTGATTGAACTCCAGTTGGCTGACACCTCACTCCAATTAGATCTTGGAGATGTCATTAGTCTAGGGGTTCACATACTTTTTCCACCTGCACTGTTAATGTTTACATGGTGTGTTCAATAAAAATATGGTAACATTTAATTCTTTGTGTGTTATTAGTTTAAGCAGACTGTGATTGTCTATTGTACAAAAGGTATGGATGGGCACTCGTATATGGAGGTATAGGACACAATTTAATTATAAAACTTACAATAAAAACACAATATAAGGTAACAATATAAACACAAATAATAAATGATATAAAACACTATATTAAAATACAATAGGAAACATTTGACCTTATTTGTATATATTGATTATTGCAATTACTTGTCATGTTTCACTAGATATTCTACTTATTTTGTAATATTTTGTAAGTGGTCTAAAACTCTCAGCCTGATATTGGGATGGTGGTGTCTTTGCATTCCTACTCCTATTCTCTCATTTATTATTATATGTCCAGACAGGTCCGTTTTGTGATTGTTAGTACCAGATAATGGATTAGAATATGCCGAAAGGCAAGAGGCCATTGTATTTGCTTTTGTACAAATTTTTGTATCAGGTTTTTTATATATATTATATGTCTTTTTATGAATGAACCAATGGAGTATTCACACTGTGCGGTTTCTGCTGAACGAAGACACGGGGCAACCCGGGGTTAACAGGTCAAATGAAGGTTCGCACAGTGTTTTACTAATCACAAATTGATTGATGTAAGCTGAGAAAAAAGGTGTGTCTAGGTGTGCTGCAACGGATGTTGCTTGAAACCAATCCCTCCCTAATGGAGGAGGGGTGCGTTCAACTCCTTTATATTGAGGGGCCACACTTAGCAATTTGTTACGACTAAGGGTACTCACCCGAAACGCGTCAATCCTGCCGTGTATCTGATGGTTATGTCTGTCTACTGCTTAAAAACTAATAAAGAAGAGCTGAAAGAGGACTTTATCTATCTCCGGGATCCTTCCTTAACTTTTCACTTATTTGTATATAGTTTTGGACTGAGACTGGCGGCTTAAATATCCTCGATTTGGTGCTTAGTACAAGTCCTGGTTACAGGAAGAGGATAAATGAAGCAGTCAGCCTCTGCTCAATTCAGCAATATTTTCCTATAATTACATGCATAGGATTATCACACATCTGTCTATGTAGCCTATGATAATATATTTGGTACTATATTTAGAATGCACTGGTGTGCTTGAATGTCACTGGGTATTCAGTATCAATTTAACCTATGTCCAGAAATGGTGTTCCACATATATACTGTTTCTTCTGTGTTTAGCGATCTCTGCAGGATATGTATGATCTCTTTTGTATCTATAGGATACTGCTACATTTGTATCAAAGTTCGATCATTGAACGCAAGTCCTTAGTATATCTTTAGGTATAATTTGTTATTTCCCCTTCTGTTTTCTTGATGTTACTACTTCACAAGTTTTGACCCACTGTGTGGGCTTACCTTTGCCTGTGTTTCTTTGCTTACTAGATGGGTTCACACTCCGCGATGTGTGTCGGCGTCCCGGCTATGGAGTTGATCGCGTCCCACGTGTCTCTCTGCCTCTTCCTGTAACCAGGACTTGTACTAAGCACCAAATCGAGGATATTTAAGCCGCCAATCTCAGTCCAAAACGATATACAAATAACGTCAAATGTTTCCTATTGTATTTTAATATAGTGTTTTATATCATTTATTATTTGTGTTTATATTGTCACCTTATATTGTGTTTTTATTGTAAGTTTTATAATTAAATTGTGTCCTATACCTCCATATACGAGTGCCCATCCATACCTTTTGTACATTTTAACCATTTTTGAGGGGTGATCTCAAGCTTTGGTTGGTGCACCTACCCTGAGGGTAACAGAGGTGAGCGGATCTCTCGAACTATTCTCCATTTGTGATTGTCTATTGTTGTGACTTAGATGAAGATCAGATCACATTTTATGACCAATTTGTGCAGAAATCATATCATTCCAAAGGGCTCACATACTTTTTTTTGCAACTGTAGAACAAGTCCTATTCTTGTCTGCATTATGAACAAGGATTGGACAGTTCTATCATGGGCTGGACGTTCTGTTCCGCAAAATGTGGAACATACACGGCCAGTATCTGTGTTTTGCGGATCCGCAAATTTGTGCATGAGCCTTAAAGGGAACCTGTCACCTTCCAAAACCATCCCAAGTCGCCAGCTGTACCTGCGTGTAGCCAGCAGCGTGTTTCTGATGATGCCTTTCTTCCTGAAGGCAGATGCAGCAAAAGTACTGAAAACATTTTATCACCTGCCGATGCGCTTCTCCACACATGCTTGAAGTCAAGGAGGCAGCGGCCTCCTTGCTTCAGGTCGCGGTAACCACGCCCCCTTCTCTGTGACTGACAGCCGGCTGTTCGGTAAAGGCAGCCGAACTCTCGCGCATAAGCGAAGGGGGTGTAGTTACCGTGACTTGAATCAAGGAGGCCGCTGCCTCCTTGGATTCAAGCATGTGTGGAGAAGCGCACCGACAGGGGATAAAACAAAGTTTTCAGTACTTTTGCTGCATCTGCCTTCAGAAAGAAAGGCATCATCAGAAACACACTGTTCGCTACACGCAGGTACTGCTGGCGACTTGGGATGGTTTTAGGAGGTAACAGGTTCCCTTTAAACCTTTAAACCTCATCTGTCACTTTTCTGCCCAAGCCTCCAACCTACCCAGATCCATCAGTAACAGCAAAGTGAGCTCTTCTGTCTTAACCAGCTCAGGACCGCCGTACGCAGGATTGCGTCCTGGCGGCGGCCCTGTTATTCCTCCTGGACGCGCCGGCGCGTCCTCTCGCGAGAGGCGAGATTTCCTGTGAACGCGCGCACACAGGAGCGCGCGTTCACAGGAACCGGAGGTAAACGAGTACATCGATTTTTTTAACCCCAAAAAGGTATATTAGACGCTGTTTTGATAACAGCGTCTAATATACCTGCTACCTGGTCCTCTGGTGGTCCCTTTTGCTTGGATCAACCACCAGAGGACACAGGCAGCTCTGTAAAGTAGCACCAAACACCACTACACTACACCCCCCCTGTCACTTATTAACCCCTTATTAACCCCTGATCACCCCATATAGACTCCCTGATCACCCCCCTGTCATTGATCACCCCCCTGTAAGGCTCCATTCAGACGTCCGTATGTGTTTTGCGGATCCGCAAAACACATGCGGACGTCTGAATGGAGCCTTACAGGGGGGTGATCACCCCATATAGACTCCCTGATCACCCCCCTGTCATCGATCACCCCCCTGTAAGGCTCCATTTAAACGTCCGTATGTGTTTTGCGGATCCGCGGTTCCACAAAACACGGACACCGCGGATCCGCAAAACACGGACACCGGCAATGTGCTTTCCGCATTTTGCGGATCCGCACATTGCCAGAACTATATAGAAAATGCCTTTTCTTGTCCGCAATTGCGGACAAGAATAGGACATGTTCTATAGGCTCTACAAAAAACGCAGTGTTCGCCCGATCAGGCCTGATTTTGTGCGCACACTTGCGTTCAGTCCGCCCCACCGCAGTGACAGAATTTTATTTTTTCTGATCACTGCAAAAACACCGTAAAATCGCTGCGGCGCTATAAAAAGATCACTTTTGAGGGGCATGGCGAGTTCATAGAAGATTTATTTATTTTTTGTCACAAGTTAGCGGAAATTGATTTTTTTCTTTTATTTTTTTTCTTACAAAGTCTCATATTCCACTAACTTGTGACAAAAAATAAAATCTCACATGAACTCACCATACCCCTCACGGAATCCAAATGCGTAATTTTTTTTTCCACATTTATATTTCAGACTTCTTCTCACGCTTTAGGGCCCCTAAAATGCCAGGGCAGTATAAATACCCCACATGTGACCCCATTTTGGAAAGAAGACACCCCAAGGTATTTCGTGAGGGGCATGGCGAGTTTATGTAAAATTTTATTTTTTGTCACAAGTTAGTGGAATATGAGACTTTTCCGCTAACTTGTGCCAAAAAATCTTTTTTCTAGGAACTCGCCATGCCCCTCACGGAATACCTTGGGGTGTCTTCTTTCCAAAATGGGGTCACATGTGGGGTATTTATACTGCTCTGGCATTTTAGGGGACCTAAAGCGTGAGAAGTAGTTTGGAATCCAAATGCGTAAAAAATGCCCTGTGAAATCGTAAAGATTCTCATTGGAATTTGGGCCCCTTTGCGCACCTAGGCTGCAAAAAAGTGTCACACATGTGGTATCGCCGTACTCAGGAGAAGTTGGGCAATATGTTTTGGGGTGTATTTTTACATATACCCATACTGTGTGTGAGAAATATTTCTGTAAATGACAACTTTTTAAATTTTTTAATACAAAGTTGTCAATTTACAGAGATATTCCTCTCACCCAGCATGGGTATATGTAAAAATACACCCCAAAATACATTGCCCTACTTCTCCTGAGTACGGCGATACCACATGTGTGACACTTTTTTGCAGCCTAGGTGCGTAAAGGGGCCGAAAGTCCAACGAGTACCTTTCGGCTTTACAGGGTTGCTCACAATTTGGCCCCCCCCCCCCCCCCCAAAATGCCAGAACAGTAGACACACCCCACAAATGACCCCATTTCGGAAAGTAGACACCCCAAGGTATTCGCTGAGGGGCATATTGAGTCCAAGAAAGATTGAACTTTTTGTCACAAGTTAGCGGAAAGGGAGACTTTTTGAGAAAAAATAAATAAAAATCATTTTTTGCTAACTTGTGGCAAAAAAATTTTTTTCTAGGAACTCGCCATGCCCCTCACGGAATACCTTGGGGTGTCTTCTTTCCAAAATGGGGTCACTTGTGGGGTATTTATACTGCCCTGGCATTTTAGGGGACCTAAAGCGTGAGAAGTAATTTGGAATCCAAATGCGTAAAAAATGCCCTGTGAAATCCTAAAGGTGCTCTTTAGAATTTGGGCCCCTTTGCGCACCTAGGCTGCAAAAAAGTGTCACACATGTGGTATCGCCGTACTCAGGAGAAGTTGGGCAATGTGTTTTGGGGTGTCTTTTTACATATACCCATGCTGAGTGAGAGAAATATCTCTCTAAAATGACAACTTTGTATAAAAAAATTGGAAAAGTTGACTTTTAGAGAGATATTTCTCTCACCCAGCATGGGTATATGTAAAAATACACCCCAAAACACATTGCCCTACTTCTTCTGAGTACGGCGATACCACATGTGTGACACTTTTTTGCAGCCTAGGTGCCCAAAGGGGCCCAAATTCTAAAGAGCACCTTTAGGATTTCACAGGGCATTTTTTAGACATTTGGATTCCAGACTTCTTCTCACGCTTTAGGTCCCCTAAAAGGCCAGGGCAGTATAAATACCCCACATGTGACCCCATTTTGGAAAGAAGACACCCCAAGGTATTTTGTGATGGGCATAGTGAGTTCATGGAAGTTTTTATTTTTTGTCACAAGTTAGTGGAATATGAGACTTTGTAAGAAAAAAAATAAAAATAAAATCATCATATTCCGCTAACTTGTGACAAAAAATAAAAACTTCTATGAACTCACTATGCCCATCAGAGAATACCTTAGGGTGTCTACTTTCCGAAATGGGGTCATTTGTGGGGTGTTTTTACTGTCTGGGCATTGTAGAACCTCAGGAAACATGACAGGTGCTCAGAAAGTCAGAGCTGCTTAAAAATGCGGAAATTCACATTTTTGTACCGTAGTTTGTAAACGCTATAACTTTTGCGCAAACGAATAAATATAGACTTATTGCATTTTTTTTATCAAAGACATGTAGAACAATAAATTTTGAGAAAAATTTATATAGAAATTTTATTTGAAAAATTTTACAACTGAAAGTGAAAAATGTCATTTTTTTTCAAACATTTCGGTCAATTTCGATTAATAACAAAAAAAGTAAAAATGTCAGCAGCAATGAAATACCACCAAATGAAAGCTCTATTAGTGAGAAGAAAAGGAGGTAACATTCATTTGGGTGGTAAGTTGTATGACCCTGTGTCCCTGTTGGAGAGCGAAGGTCCAGTGACTTGGCGCTTACGCAGTGAATCAGATGCAGCCTCCTGAGCTTGGGAACTGATCAGATCCACTGCACAGGCACCGAGTCACTGAGCCTCTGAGGCGAAGGGAGAACACAGGGCTAGACAAAATGTCTATCCCTGTCACTGAAAGGGGAGTTGGGAATACAAATACTACAGGGGGCACTGCGCTAGCGGTGCTGCTAGCACTATGCCCAGCACCCTGGTGCACCAACTAGGTAATTTACATACTGTATTTTATGCCCCATAAGACGCACTCCCCCACCCCCCCAAAAGTAGGGGAAAAATGTCGCTGCGTCTTATGGGGTGAATACTAATAAGCGCTTCCATTATAAAAGCACTCATTAGTACCGGAGGACTGGGAAGTGGTGACTGCAGCGCTTGCTGTGTGTGTTGCTTCACAGCACAGCCGGCGGCAAAAGAGAGGGAGCTGGATCATGGGAGCCCACCGCGTCTGGAGCAGGAGAGGCAAGTTGATTTTTTAAAATTTTATTTGCTCTGTGGCATGGAGGCTGATCTAACACTTTAATTCCCTTAGGATATGGGGACGCATGCCACATGGACCTGTTGATTTTTCTGTTTTAATGTTTTTAAGAGAGCATTGCACTTCTTCCTGGGTCAAACAAGCAACACTTAATGGGTTTACTTTGGCACTCTGCATTTTACATGACACTTCATTCACCTCAATGAATATGAAACCGTGAAAGTAGTGTAGTGCAGAATTGCAAAAAGTGGTCTGGTCATTAAGGGTGTTTAAGCTAGGGGAGCTGAGGTGGTTAAGGAGGTTATCCAAGATATGGTCGCCACTTACACGACACGTGATCTCAGTCTGGGACTACAAACTGCAGTTCTTGCGTATGTCTGAATTTCTCGCTAAAATACAAGCAAGAAATTTGGACTCACGCATGTGCTGCAGGTTGGGATAACATGACGAATGTACGGCATGTGGTCCCGGAAGTAGCAGCCACACTGGTTTGCAGCTGTATCTCTAATAACCGCTTTCATAACTTTACACAGTTTACTATTGTCAGTAAAATTTTATATTTTACTGTGCAATCCCTCTACAAGATAATTAATAAGGAGACTAAAGAGAATAGGGCCCAAAATGACCCTTGTGGTACCCCAATAGTAATGCTGTGGATAATTCAAGGTACATGATACAATTACTCACCCCAGTCCAGTCTAGAACTTAACTTCTCATAGCAGCTGATTAATTTAAGAAGACTGATAACTCACAAATGCGTGCTGATTCTCTAGGTGAGCATCTCTTAGAAAACCTTCACATGGTTTACCAACAATACCTGCTAAACTTACAGGCCTATAGTTTCCGGGCTTACTTTTTGTCCTTTTTAAGTATTGGCAATACTATAGCTGTGCGCTAGTCCTGTGGAACAGATTCTGTAATTATAGTCCTTAAAGGCTGTCACCAGCGACCTCCCTATCAAACTGTTTGCATAGACACATAGCTGCGGTTCACCTAGTTAAAATACGGTTTTCCTTTTGCTGATTCGAGGCATTGTTCCTGGGTTATGATTCTTTTTCTTAATATTGCAATTAGGGAATCACAACCTCCACTGTCTGGCCCAGTCAATCAAAGCAGCCAGGTAGGGGCTGGCCACAGAAATGAGTGGTGCTTTGGTGCAACAACACCAAAGGTGACATAGTCATTGCACCAAAGTCCTAATTTGCATATTAATAAAAAGTATCATAACTGGGAAGAGAGTCTTGGATCAACAAAAAAAAACAAACATGTTTTTATTCATGTGAACCACAGTTATGTGTCTATGCAAATAGTTGGATAAGGAGGTTGCTGGTGACAGATTCTATTTAAATATCAGAAATAAGGTTCTATTACATAATTGTAAAAGCTTCTGTCAGCATGATCCACGATATTAAGCCAGGCATATTGGTATTTATGTAAATTACCTGGTGGAAACACCAAGGGGCTGACCATAACACTAGGAACACCACTAATGCAATGCTCCCTCTGCTGTCTGTATGAGCCCCTTCCTTTGAGTGACAGTGCTAGACAACTCATTTAGCCCTGTGTCCCTGTTGGAGAGCGAAAGTCCAGTGACTTGGCGCTTACGCAGTGAATCAGATGCAGCCTCCTGAGCTTGGGAACTGATCAGATCCACTGCACAGGCACCGAGTCACTGAGCCTCTGAGGCGAAGGGAGAACACAGGGCTAGACAAAATGTCTATCCCTGTCACTGAAAGGGGAGTTGGGAATACAAATACTACAGGGGGCACTGCGCTAGCGGTGCTGCTAGCACTATGCCCAGCACCCTGGTGCACCAACTAGGTAATTTACATACTGTATTTTATGCCACATAAGACGCACTCCCCCACCCCCCCAAAAGTAGGGGGAAAATGTCACTGCGTCTTATGGGGTGAATACTAATAAGCGCTTCCATTATAAAAGTACTCATTAGTACCGGAGGACTGGGAAGTGGTGAATGCAGCGCTTGCTGTGCGTGTTGGTTCACAGCACAGCTGGAGGCAAAAGAGAGGGAGCTGGATCATGGGAGCCCACCGCGTCTGGAGCAGGAGAGGCAAGTTGATTTTTTAAAATGTTATTTGCTCTGTGGCATGGAGGCTGATCTAACACTTTAATTCCCTTAGGATATGGGGACGCATGCCACATGGACCTGTTGATTTTTCTGTTTTAATGTTTTTAAGAGAGCATTGCACTTCTTCCTGGGTCAAACAAGCAACACTTAATGGGTTTACTTTGGCACTCTGCATTTTACATGACACTTCATTTACCTCAATAAATATGGAGGAGAAAAAAAAAATGGTTAATAAATCAATTTTCTCCTCATCACTCTCCACAACTCCTCCCTCATCCCTCTTTAAAGAACCAACACTTTAGTTTTAACATTTTTACCATTTATACAACTGAACATGTTAGAGTTTTTTATTACTCTCTTTGGCAATGAGCCTCTCCGGCTCCAAAATGTAACTTTTTTCCAGAATTTCCATTTTAATCCATTTTACGCATCATATGTATGTCATCATAAACTGCTGTATGAGCACACCATAAGGAAAGGGGAGCCAGTTGGCTTTTGTAGAGCAGATTTCGCTGGAATGCTTTTCAGGTGCCATGACACATTTGACGAGACCCTGAGGTTCCCCTACTGTGTAAATCCCCAAAAAGTAACCCCTTTCTGCTATCCTATCCATCAGCAATTATACACTAAATCAAGCTACAAATTGCATCATGCTTATCAGCACACTCACTTTTAAACATGATTTGCTATAAAGAAACAATTCAGAATACATAAGCTTGTTTTTACAATAAATCAAAGAACCAGAACTGATTCTGAAAGCTTATATTCCAAGTAACCAAGTAATTTTTCAGTGAAATAATCTAGCTCTCCGTAATTGCATGAAAGAAAAATAACCTTGCCCTTAACGTACATGTGAAAGCTAACAAATTATGCATATACAAACAAGGCTTCAGGAAACTCTGCATATGGTAATAAATATTCACAATGTTGCTCTATATAATAACATTGACTTGTAAGGCCCAAAAGCAAATTTAAATCAAAGCAACATAGACTTATGAGAATATATGTCTCAGTACTGACTGTCCTTATGTCTTGGAAAGAGCCATGTGAAATGTACTCAGCATAGTCGTCTGACACAGTGGCACACAAAAAGTTTGGGCAAAACTGGTCAAAATTACTACCAGTGAACAGTTAAGCAAGTTGAAGATGAAATGATCTCCAAAAGGCATACAGTTAAACATGACATATTGTATAAAAAAAAACAAAAACTTTTTTATTGCCATCTTTTACATTTTCAAAATAAAAAAAGGAAAAGGGCCCCAAGCAATTGGGCACTCTGCATGGTTAGTGCCTAGTAGCACTCCATTTGGCAAGTATCACTGCTTGTAAATGCTTTTTGTAGCCAGCCAAGAATCTTTCAATTCTAGTTTGAGGGATTTTCATCCATTCTTCATTGCAAAAGTCTTCCAATTATGATTAGGTCAGGGGACTGTGAAGGCCATGGTAACATTTTCAGATTGCACCTTTTGAGGTAGTGTACTGTGGATTTTGAGGTGTGTTTAGGCTCATTATCCATTTGTAGAAGCCATCCTCTTTATACCTTCAGTTATATATTTTTTACAGCTGATGTTTGCTTCCAAAATTTGCAGAAATTTCATTGAATCCATTCTTCCACCTACAAATGAAATCATCCCTGTGCCATTGGCTTTAACAACCCCAACGCACGATTGATCCATCCCCATACTTAAAGGGGTTGTCCGGGTTCAGAGCTGAACCCGGACATACCATTTTATTTACCCAGGCAGCCCCCCTGAGGCTAGCATCGGAGCATCTCATGCTCCGATGCGCTCCCGTGCCCTGCGCTAAATCGCGCAGAGCACAGGCTTTTTTGTTTTCAATAACACACTGCCGGGCGATAACTTCCGCCCGGCAGTGTGTTCGGTGACGTCACCGGCTCTGAGCCCGTTTTACTGGCTAGGGCAGAGCTAAATCCCGCTCATCAGTGCCGGTGATGTCACCGGGGTTCCTGTCAGCCCCATGGTGAGCCCCGGTACGTCACCGGAACTCCTAAAAATGCCTTTGCCCTGTGCAATTTAGCGCAAGGCAAAGGAGAGCATCGGAGCAAGCTCAGGTCAGGGGGGCTGCCGGGGTGAAAATGGAGGGAAGTCCGGGATCAGCTCTGAACCCGGACAACCCCTTTAATGGTTGGAGAGATGTTTTTTCATGAAATTCGGTGCCCTTTTCTCAAACATACCTTTGCTAATAGTGGCCAAAGAGTTCTATTTCAACCTCATTGGTCCACAGGACTTGTTACCAAAATGCATCAGGTTTGTTTAGATGTTGCTGAACATTGTAACAATGTACCACAACTCCACAGTCTGCTAAAACTTCCTGAAGGTCTTTTTCAGTCAAGCGAGGTTTTGATTTACTAGTCTAACAATTCTACAAGCAGCTGTCATTTATCATGGTCTTCCAGGCCTTCTCCTCTCCACTGCTCCTGTTAACTGCACTTTCTTAATAACATTTCAAACTGAGGAACTGGCAACCTGAAAACGCTTTGATATCCTCTTATAGCCTTCTCCTGATTTGTGGGCCTCAACCATTTTCATTTTCAGAGTGTTAAGCAGTTGTTTAGAAGAACCGATGGCTGCTGTTTTTGGGGACAAGGTTAGAGGAGTATTGATATTTATAAAGCTTTGAGATTTAAATCACCTGGCCCTTCCCAACAATGACTGTGAACAAGCCTTAACCACCTCAGCCCCTATGGCTTAAACACCCTGAAAGACCAGGCCACTTTTTACACTTCTGACCTACACTACTTTCACCGTTTATTGCTCGGTCATGCAACTTACCACCTAAATGAATTTTACCTCCTTTTCTTCTCACTAATAGAGCTTTCATTTGGTGGTATTTCATTGCTGCTGACATTTTTACTTTTTTTGTTATTAATCGAAATTTAACGATTTTTTTTGCAAAAAAATGACATTTTTCACTTTCAGTTGTAAAATTTTGCAAAAAAAACGACAACCATATATAAATTTTGCTCTAAATTTATTGTTCTACATGTCTTTGATAAAAAAAAAAATGTTTGGGTAAAAAAAAATGGTTTGGGTAAAAGTTATAGCGTTTACAAACTATGGTACAAAAATGTGAATTTCCGCTTTTTGAAGCAGCTCTGACTTTCTGAGCACCTGTCATGTTTCCTGAGGTTCTACAATGGCCAGAGAGTACAAACACCCCACAAATGACCCCATTTCGGAAAGTAGACACCCTAAGGTATTCACTGATGTGCATAGTGAGTTCATAGAACTTTTTATTTTTTGTCACAAGTTAGCGGAAAATGATGATTTTTTTTTTCTTACAAAGTCTCATATTCCACTAACTTGTGACAAAAAATAAAAAGTTCTATGAACTCACTATGCCCATCAGCGAATACCTTGGGGTGTCTTCTTTCCAAAATGGGGTCACTTGTGGGGTAGCTATACTGCCCTGGCATTCTAGGGGCCCAAATGTGTGGTAAGGAGTTTGAAATCAAATTCTGTAATAAATGGCCGGTGAAATCCGAAAGGTGCTCTTTGGAATGTGGGCCCCTTTGCCCACCTAGGCTGCAAAAAAGTGTCACACATGTGGTATCTCCGTATTCAGGAGAAGTTGGGGAATGTGTTTTGGGGTGTCATTTTACATATACCCATGCTGGGTGAGATAAATATCTTGGTCAAATGCCAACTTTATATAAAAAAAATGGGAAAAGTTGTCTTTTGCCAAGATATTTCTCTCACCCAGCATGGGAATATGTAAAAAGACACCCCAAAACCCATGCTGGGTGAGAGAAATATCTTGGCAAAAGACAACTTTTCCCATTTTTTTATACAAAGTTGGCATTTGACCAAGATATTTATCTAACCCAGCATGGGTATATGTAAAATGACACCCCAAAACACATTCCCCAACTTCTCCTGAATACGGAGATACCACGTGTGACACTTTTTTGCAGCCTAGGTGGGCAAAGGGGCCCACATTCCAAAGAGCACCTTTCGGATTTCACCGGTCATTTTTTACAGAATTTGATTTCAAACTCCTTACCACACATTTGGGCCCCTAGAATGCCAGGGCAGTATAACTACCCCACAAGTGACCGCATTTTGGAAAGAAGACACCCCAAGGTATTCGCTGATGGGCATAGTGAGTTCATGGAAGTTTTTATTTTTTGTCACAAGTTAGTGGAATATGAGACTTTGTAAGGAAAAAAAAAAAAATATCATCATTTTCCACTAACTTGTGACAAAAAATAAAAAATTATAGGAACTCGCCATGCCCCTCACGGAGTACCTTGGGGTGTCTTCTTTCCAAAATGGGGTCACTTGTGGGGTAGTTATACTGCCCTGGCATTTTCCAGGGGCCCTAATGTGTTGTAAGTAGGTAAATGACCTGTGAAATCCGAAAGGTGCTCTTTGGAATGTGGGCCCCTTTGCCCACCTAGGCTGCAAAAAAGTGCCACACATGTGGTATTGCCGTATTCAGGAGAAGTTGGGGAATGTGTTTTGGGGGGTCATTTTACATATACCCATGCTGGGTGAGATAAATATCTTGGTCAAATGCCAACTTTGTATAAAAAAATGGGAAAAGTTGTCTTTTGCCAAGATATTTCTCTCACCCAGCATGGGTATATGTAAAATGACACCCCAAAACACATTCCCCAACTTCTCCTGAGTACGGAGATACCAGATGTGTGACACTTTTTTGCAGCCTAGATGCGCAAAAGGGCCCACATTCCTTTTATGAGGGCATTTTTAGACATTTGGATCCCAGACTTCTTCTCACGCTTTAGGGCCCCTAGAATGCCAGGGCAGTATAAATACCCCACATGTGACCCCATTTTGGAAAGAAGACACCCCAAGGTATTCAATGAGGGGCATGGCGAGTTCATAGAAATTTTTTTTTTTTGGCACAAGTTAGCGAAATTTGATTTTATTTATTTTTTTCTCACAAAGTCTCCCTTTCCGCTAACTTGGGACAAAAATTTCAATCTTTCATGGACTCAATATGCCCCTCACGGAATACCTGGGGGTGTCTTCTTTCCGAAATGGGGTCACATGTGGGGTATTTATACTGCCCTGGCATTCTAGGGGCCCTAAAGCGTGAGAAGAAGTCTGGAATATAAATGTCAAAAAAATTTTACGCATTTGGATTCCGTGAGGGGTATGGTGAGTTCATGTGAGATTTTATTTTTTGACACAAGTTAGTGGAATATGAGACTTTGTAAGAAAAAAATAATAATTTCCGCTAACTTGGGCCAAAAAAATGTCTGAATGGAGCCTTACAGAGGGGTGATCAATGACAGGGGGGTGATCAGGGAGTCTATATGGGGTGATCACCCCCCTGTCATTGATCACCCCCCTATAAGGCTCCATTCAGATGTCCGTATGTGTTTTGCGGATCCGATCCATGTATCCGTAAAAACCATACGGACATCTGAATGCAGCCTGACAGGGGGGGTGATCAATGACAGGGGGGGTTATCAATGACAGGGGGGGTGATCAATGACAGGGGGGTAATCAATGACAGGGGGGTGATCAGGGAGTCTATATGGGGTGATCACCACAGTCATTGATCACGCCCCTGTAAGGCTCCATTCAGACGTCCGTATGCGTTTTGCGGATCCGATCCATCTATCAGTGGATCCGTAAAAATCATGCGGACATCTGAATGGAGCTTTACAGGGGGGTGATCAATGACAGGGGGGTAATCAATGACAGGGGGGTGATCAGGGAGTCTATATGGGGTGATCACCACAGTCATTGATCACGCCCCTGTAAGGCTCCATTCAGACGTCCGTATGCGTTTTGCGGATCCGATCCATCTATCAGTGGATCCGTAAAAATCATGCGGACATCTGAATGGAGCTTTACAGGGGGGTGATCAATGACAGGGGGGTAATCAATGACAGGGGGGTGATCAGGGAGTCTATATGGGGTGATCAGGGGTGATTAAGGGTGATCAAGGGTGAATAAGGGGTTAATAAGTGACAGGGGGGGGGGGGGGGGTAGTGTAGTGGTGCTTGGTGCAACATATTACTGAGCTGCCTGTGTCCTCTGGTGGTCGATCCAAACAAAGGGGACCACCAGAGGACCAGGTAGCAAGTATATTAGACGCTGTTATCAAAACAGCGTCTAATATACCTGTTAGGGGTTAAAAAAATCACATCTCCAGCCTGCCAGCGAACGATCGCCGCTGGCAGGCTGGAGATCCACTCTCTTACCTTCCGTTCCTGTGAGCGTGCGCGCGTTCACAGGAAATCCCGGCTCACGCGAGATGACGCGTATATGCGTCGCTGAGCGCAGGGCTGCCACCTCCGGAACGCGAATCTGCGTTAGGCGGTCCGGAGGTGGTTAAAGGATAACTGTCGTATAAATATATTTATTTTTGGAGTATTGGATTGTGGTGATTAATATCACCTTGGTGGCCCTATTTCAACTTTTTACTGTGTATTCAATTACCCCTTAATTCCACGTTTTGTTGTTCCCTGTACTGCCTACTTTGACCTGTGCTTAAAATAGGGTTGCTATGCATGGTCCGTCTATCTGTTGATAGACGGAGCACGCAGAAGCAGGCTGCGTGCAAGGTCACATTTCTTACAGCCAGGGACTGTAAGTACATGATTAAAGCCAGGTCCTCCCCAGCAGCTGATAACAGTGCCTGGGGTGTGTGCACTTCTCCCTGTCCCTGCGCTTGGCAGACGCTCCCTCACTCAGCAGACCTGGAGAATGCAGTGTTGAATCAGCGCAGACCAGGGAAGGGAGATCTGCCATCTGCTCAGTGTATAAATGAAAGCAACATGTGGTAAGAGGACCCCTTTGTGCTGCAGGAGATTAACCCTTTAGGGGGAAGGGCTCTGGTTACTGACACTTTTGGGGGGCTATTGTTACTGGCTAGTGAGGGCAGGCAGGATTAGCCTCAGGGTGAGGGCAGTGGCGGCCATCTTAACTGAATAGTGAAATTGCAGTTTTATGCAGACTGGTTACTAAGGGTTGAATCCTATTAACCACCTCCGGACCGCCTAACGCAGGATCGCGTTCCGGAGGTGGCAGCCCTGCGCAGAGTCACGCATATACGCGTCATCTCGCGATGGCCGAGATTTCCTGTGAACGCGCGCACACAGGCGCGCGCGCTCACAGGAACGGAAGGTAAGAGAGTTGATCTCCAGCCTGCCAGCGGCGATCGTTCGCTGGCAGGCTGGAGATGTGTTTTTTTTAACCCCTAACAGGTATATTAGACGCTGTTTTGATAACAGCGTCTAATATACCTGCTACCTGGTCCTCTGGTGGTCCCCTTTGTTTGGATCGACCACCAGAGGACACAGGTAGCTCTGTAAAGTAGCACCAAGCACCACTACACTACACTACACCCCCCCCCCCCCCCCGTCACTTATTAACCCCTTATTAGCCCCTGATCACCCCTGATCACCCCATATAGACTCCCTGATCACCCCCCTGTCATTGATTACCCCCCTGTCATTGATCACCCCCCTGTAAAGTTCCATTCAGACGTCCGCATGATTTTTACGGATCCACTGATAGATGGATCGGATCCGCAAAACGCATCCGGACGTCTGAATGAAGCCTTACAGGGGCGTGATCAATGACTGTGGTGATCACCCCATATAGACTCCCTGATCACCCCCCTGTCATTGATTACCCCCCTGTCATTGATTACCCCCCTGTAAAGCTCCATTCAGACGTCCGCATGATTTTTACGGATCCACTGATAGATGGATCGGATCCGCAAAACGCATCCGGACGTCTGAATGAAGCCTTACAGGGGCATGATCAATGACTGTGGTGATCACCCCATATAGACTCCCTGATCACCCCCCTGTAAAGCTCCATTCAGATGTCCGCATGATTTTTACGGATGCACTGATAGATGGATCCGATCCGCAAAACGCATCCGGACGTCTGAATGAAGCCTTACAGGGGCATGATCAATGACTGTGGTGATCACCCCATATAGACTCCCTGATCACCCCCCTGTAAAGCGCCATTCAGATGTCCGCATGATTTTTACGGATGCACTGATAGATGGATCCGATCCGCAAAACGCATCCGGACGTCTGAATGAAGCCTTACAGGGGCGTGATCAATGACTGTGGTGATCACCCCATATAGACTCCCTGATCACCCCCCTGTAAAGCTCCATTCAGATGTCCGCATGATTTTTACGGATGCACTGATAGATGGATCCGATCCGCAAAACGCATCCGGACGTCTGAATGAAGCCTTACAGGGGCATGATCAATGACTGTGGTGATCACCCCATATAGACTCCCTGATCACCCCCCTGTAAAGCTCCATTCAGATGTCCGCATGATTTTTACGGATGCACTGATAGATGGATCCGATCCGCAAAACGCATCCGGACGTCTGAATGAAGCCTTACAGGGGCATGATCCATGACTGTGGTGATCACCCCCCTGTCATTGATTACCCCCCTGTAAAGCTCCATTCAGATGTCCGCATGATTTTTACGGATGCACTGATAGATGGATCGGATCCGCAAAACGCATCCGGACGTCTGAATGAAGCCTTACAGGGGCATGATCAATGACTGTGGTGATCACCCCATATAGACTCCCTGATCACCCCCCTGTAAAGCGCCATTCAGATGTCCGCATGATTTTTACGGATGCACTGATAGATGGATCCGATCCGCAAAACGCATCCGGACGTCTGAATGAAGCCTTACAGGGGCGTGATCAATGACTGTGGTGATCACCCCACATAGACTCCCTGATCACCCCCCTGTAAAGCTCCATTCAGATGTCCGCATGATTTTTACGGATGCACTGATAGATGGACCGGATCCGCAAAACGCATCCGGACGTCTGAATGAAGCCTTACAGGGGCGTGATCAATGACTGTGGTGATCAACCCATATAGACTCCCTGATCACCCCCCTGTCATTGATTACCCCCCTGTCATTGATTACCCCCCTGTAAAGCTCCATTCAGATGTCCGCATGATTTTTACGGATGCACTGATAGATGGATCGGATCCGCAAAACGCATACGGACGTCTGAATGAAGCCTTACAGGGGCATGATCAATGACTGTGGTGATCACCCCATATAGACTCCCTGATCACCCCCCTGTCATTGATTACCCCCCTGTCATTGATTACCCCCCTGTAAAGCTCCATTCAGATGTCCGCATGATTTTTACGGATGCACTGATAAATGGATCGGATCCGCAAAACGCATATGGACGTCTGAATGAAGCCTTACAGGGGCATGATCAATGACTGTGGTGATCACCCCATATAGACTCCCTGATCACCCCCCTGTCATTGATTACCCCCCTGTCATTGATTACCCCCCTGTAAAGCTCCATTCAGACGTCCGCATGATTTTTACGGATCCACTGATAGATGGATCGGATCCGCAAAACGCATACGGACGTCTGAATGAAGCCTTACAGGGGCGTGATCAATGACTGTGGTTATCACCCCATATAGACTCCCTGATCACCCCCCTGTCATTGATCACCCCCCTGTCATTGATCACCCCCCTGTCATTGATCACCCCCCCCTGTCATTGATCACTCTCTGTAAGGCTCCATTCAGACATTTTTTTGGCCCAAGTTAGCGGAATTTTTTTATTTTTTTCTTACAAAGTCTCATATTCCACTAACTTGTTTAAAAAAATAAAATCTCACATGAACTCACCATACCCTCACGGAAACCAAATGCGTAAAATTTTTTAGACATTTATATTCCAGACTTCTTCTCACGCTTTAGGGCCCCTAGAATGCCAGGGCAGTATAAATACCCCACATGTGACCCCATTTCGGAAAGAAGACACCCCCAGGTATTCCGTGAGGGGCATATTGAGTCCATGAAAGATTGAAATTTTTGTCCCAAGTTAGCGGAACGGGAGACTTTGTGAGAAAAAACTTAAAAATATCAATTTCCGCTAACTTGTGCCAAAAATTTTTTTTTTCTATGAACTCGCCATGCCCCTCATTGAATACCTTGGGGTGTCTTCTTTCCAAAATGGGGTCACATGTGGGGTATTTATACTGCCCTGGCATTCTAGGGGCCCCAAAGCGTGAGAAGAAGTCTGGTATCCAAATGTCTAAAAATGCCCTCCTAAAAGGAATTTGGGCACCTTTGCGCAACTAGGCTGCAAAAAAGTGTCACACATCTGGTATCGCCGTACTCAGGAGAAGGTGGGGAATGTGTTTTGGGGTGTCATTTTACATATACCCATGCTGGGTGAGAGAAATATCTTGGTCAAATGCCAACTTTGTATAAAAAAATGGGAAAAGTTGTCTTTTGCCAAGATATTTCTCTCACCCAGCAAGGGTATATGTAAAATGACACCCCAAAACACATTCCCCAACTTCTCCTGAATACGGCGATACCACATGTGTGACACTTTTTTGCAGCCTAGGTGGGCAAAGGGGCCCACATTCCAAAGAGCACCTTTAGGATTTCACAGGTCATTTACCTACTTACCACACATTAGGGCCCCTGGAAAATGCCAGGGCAGTATAACTACCCCACAAGTGACCCCATTTTGGAAAGAAGACACCCCAAGGTATTCCGTGAGGGGCATGGCAAGTTCCTAGAATTTTTTATTTTTTGTCACAAGTTAGTGGAAAATGATGATTTTTTTTTTTTTTTTTCATACAAAGTCTCATATTCCACTAACTTGTGACAAAAAATAAAAATTTCCATGAACTCACTATGCCCATCTGCGAATACCTTGGGGTCTCTTCTTTCCAAAATGGGGTCACTTGTGGGGTAGTTATACTGCCCTGGCATTCTAGGGGCCCAAATGTGTGGTAAGGAGTTTGAAATCAAATTCTGTAAAAAATGACCAGTGAAATCCGAAAGGTGCTCTTTGGAATATGGGCCCCTTTGCCCACCTAGGCTGCAAAAAAGTGTCACACATCTGGTATCTCCGTACTCAGGAGAAGGTGGGGAATGTGTTTTGGGGTGTCATTTTACATATACCCATGCTGGGTGAGAGAAATATCTTGGCAAAAGACAACTTTTCCCATTTTTTTATACAAAGTTGGCATTTGACCAAGATATTTATCTCACCCAGCATGGGTATATGTAAAAAGACACCCCAAAACACATTCCTCAACTTCTCCTGAGTACGGGGATACCAGATGTGTGACACTTTTTTGCAGCCTAGGTGGGCAAAGGGGCCCACATTCCAAAGAGCACCTTTTGGATTTCATAGGTCATTTTTTACTGAATTTGATTTCAAACTCCTTACCACACATTTGGGCCCCTAGAATGCCAGGGCAGTATAACTACCCCACAAGTGACCCCATTTTGGAAAGAAGAGACCCCAAGGTATTCGCTGATGGGCATAGTGAGTTCATGGAAGTTTTTATTTTTTGTCACAAGTTAGTGGAATATGAGACTTTGTATGAAAAAAAAAAAAAAAAAAAATCATCATTTTCCACTAACTTGTGACAAAAAATAAAAAATTCTAGGAACTCGCCATGCCCCTCACGGAATACCTTGGGGTGTCTTCTTTCCAAAATGGGGTCACTTGTGGGGTAGTTATACTGCCCTGGCATTCTAGGGGCCCAAATGTGTGGTAAGGAGTTTGAAATCAAATTCTGAAAAAAATGACCTGTCAAATCCGAAAGGTGCTCTTTGGAATATGGGCCCCTTTGCCCACCTAGGCTGCAAAAAAGTGTCACACATCTGGTATCTCCGTACTCAGGAGAAGTTGGGGAATGTGTTTTGGGGTGTCATTTTATATATACCCATGCTGGGTGAGATAAATATCTTGGTCAAATGCCAACTTTGTATAAAAAAATGGGAAAAGTTGTCTTTTGCCAAGATATTTCTCTCACCCAGCATGGGTATATATAAAATGACACCCCAAAACACATTCCCCACCTTCTCCTGAGTACGGAGATACCAGATGTGTGACACTTTTTTGCAGCCTAGGTGGGCAAAGGGGCCCATATTCCAAAGAGCACCTTTCGGATTTGACAGGTCATTTTTTTCAGAATTTGATTTCAAACTCCTTACCACACATTTGGGCCCCTAGAATGCCAGGGCAGTATAACTACCCCACAAGTGACCCCATTTTGGAAAGAAGAGACCCCAAGGTATTTCGTGATGGGCATAGTGAGTTCATAGAAGTTTTTATTTTTTGTCACAAGTTAGTGGAATATGAGACTTTGTAAGAAAAAAATAAAATAAAAAAAAAATCATCATTTTCCGCTAACTTGTGACAAAAAATAAAAAGTTCTATGAACTCACTATGCCCATCAGCGAATACCTTAGGGTGTGTACTTTCCGAAATGGGGTCATTTGTGGGGTGTTTGTACTGTCTGGCCATTGTAGAACCTCAGGAAACATGACAGGTGCTCAGAAAGTCAGAGCTGCTTCAAAAAGCGGAAATTCACATTTTTGTACCATAGTTTGTAAACGCTATAACTTTTACCCAAACCATTTTTTTTTTACCCAAACATTTTTTTTTTATCAAAGACATGTAGAACTATAAATTTAGAGCAAAATTTCTATATGGATCTCGTTTTTTTTGCAAAATTTTACAACTGAAAGTGAAAAATGTCATTTTTTTGCAAAAAAATCGTTAAATTTCGATTAATAACAAAAAAAGTAAAAATGTCAGCAGCAATGAAATACCACCAAATGAAAGCTCTATTAGTGAGAAGAAAAGGAGGTAAAATTCATTTGGGTGGTAAGTTGCATGACCGAGCAATAAACGGTGAAAGTAGTGTAGGTCAGAAGTGTAAAAAGTGGCCTGGTCTTTCAGGGTGTTTAAGCACTGGGGGCTGAGGTGGTTAAATATGGAGTAAGTCAGTCTAATAGTAACTGATTCTGGAATATCATGTTATTAGTAACTACATATATGAAAATTGAAATTAGGGTCTAAATGTGACAGTTATCCTTTTTTTAAACATATTTTTATTTCAAATGTATCATCTTTACATGTCATTATCTCAGCACGTTACATATATGAGCATATGATACACCACTTTTTGTTTTTATAAATAAATCAGAAAACATATGGATAAAACGAAATCAAATGACACAAATCCCCCTCCCTCCCTAACCCCCCCCCCTCCCACTCTCCAGGATGTCTATTCCTACAATCCCCTCCCACCTCGCAAATTCAAGCATTCTTTAATTTTAAGGTTATAACCTTCAATTATCTACTCTCAAAGACGCCAATCTCCCTGTTAGCACTGCATTTGAGTACCATTCTGTATATCTGAAAGAAGTCATCAGCTCATTAATATCTCCCCGCGGTATATGTTTTTCAATAAATGTTTGCCATTTGTGAAAGAAATTTTTGGTCTTCTTCTCTTTTTGGTGTTCCGTGTCCAATTTGTCTATGTACATTAACTGTGACATCTGAGAAATCAGTTCTTTAATTGGAGGTGTACTAGGTTTCAACCAGTTATTTAGAAGACCACGGAGAGATACCAACAGCGCCACATCAATAATCATTCGAGGTTTAGACGTAACATCAAAAACATGAAAGAGCAAAACCGTAGGGCTATGTACCAATGTTATCTCCCACGTCTCTTTAATCCAATTTACCACTGCTTTCCAAAAAGATTGGACGAATTCACACTCCCACACACAGTGTTGTAAATCTGCTCTCTCCGTTCCACATTTCGGACATGCCGTCAGATACCCAATTTTAGGTGTAGGCCCCGCAAAATTAAATGCATATATTGCTGAATGTATGAGACGGAAATGTGACTCCCTCCACCTTTCACATGGTACCGCTTTGCATATTCTCTCCCACCCCAGCAAAACTTCCTCCACCGATAACGAGACCTGTAATTTCCTTCCCCATTTCTTGAAGAGTCTGGCTTCCACTTTCTTATCAATTGATTCTCTCATGACCTGATATAATTGGGAAATAGAGTATCTCGTGGCCCCCTGTCCCAGTGAAAATGCTAGGTATTGGCTCGTGCATTCGCTTGAGACATCTATTAGCCTCTGTCTACAAAAATAGATAGCCTGTTGATAAGCTAAGAACTGTGAATTTTCTAGACCAAACCTCTCACATAACTCTGGGAATGTCAGGTATCTCTTCTCGGTAATATGCAGAATATCCAGAAATGAATGAATTCCCTTGGCCCTCCAGACCCCAAACATTTTGTTTTGAGACCCTAGAGGGAACTCCGGATGATTCCAGAGTTCCAAGTTTCTGGATGCTAGAAAAGGTCTTTTGGCTAGTTTGCGTACTTCTTTCCAAGCGACCATAGTGTCTCTTAAAATTATTGAGTGTTTCAGATGGGGTGGGAGCAATCGCCTCCTGGTATGTAATAAGTTCACCAGTGGCCACTTAGCCGAGAGTTGTTGCTCTAAAATACAGGGAGTGCAGAATTATTAGGCAAGTTGTATTTTTGAGGATTAATTTTATTATTGAACAACAACCATGTTCTCAATGAACCCAAAAAACTCATTAATATCAAAGCTGAATATTTTTGGAAGTAGTTTTTAGTTTGTTTTTAGTTTTAGCAATTTTAGGGGGATATCTGTGTGTGCAGGTGACTATTACTGTGCATAATTATTAGGCAACTTAACAAAAAACAAATATATACCCATTTCAATTATTTATTTTTACCAGTGAAACCAATATAACATCTCAACATTCACAAATATACATTTCTGACATTCAAAAACAAAACAAAAACAAATCAGTGACCAATATAGCCACCTTTCTTTGCAAGGACACTCAAAAGCCTGCCATCCATGGATTCTGTCAGTGTTTTGATCTGTTCACCATCAACATTGCGTGCAGCAGCAACCACAGCCTCCCAGACACTGTTCAGAGAGGTGTACTGTTTTCCCTCCTTGTAAAACTCACATTTGATGATGGACCACAGGTTCTCAATGGGGTTCAGATCAGGTGAACAAGGAGGCCATGTCATTAGATTTTCTTCTTTTATACCCTTTCTTGCCAGCCACGCTGTGGAGTACTTGGACGCGTGTGATGGAGCATTGTCCTGCATGAAAATAATGTTTTTCTTGAAGGATGCAGATTTCTTCCTGTACCACTGCTTGAAGAAGGTGTCTTCCAGAAACTGGCAGTAGGACTGGGAGTTGAGCTTGACTCCATCCTCAACCCGAAAAGGCCCCACAAGCTCATCTTTGATGATACCAGCCCAAACCAGTACTCCACCTCCACCTTGCTGGCGTCTGAGTCGGACTGGAGCTCTCTGCCCTTTACCAATCCAGCCACGGGCCCATCCATCTGGCCCATCAAGACTCACTCTCATTTCATCAGTCCATAAAACCTTAGAAAAATCAGTCTTGAGATATTTCTTGGCCCACTCTTGACGTTTCAGCTTGTGTGTCTTGTTCAGTGGTGGTCGTCTTTCAGCCTTTCTTACCTTGGCCATGTCTCTGAGTATTGCACACCTTGTGCTTTTGGGCACTCCAGTGATGTTGCAGCTCTGAAATATGGCCAAACTGGTGGCAAGTGGCATCTTGGCAGCTGCACGCTCGACTTTTCTCAGTTCATGGGCAGTTATTTTGCGCCTTGGTTTTTCCACACGCTTCTTGCGACCCTGTTGACTATTTTGAATGAAACGCTTGATTGTTCGATGATCACGCTTCAGAAGCTTTGCAATTTTAAGAGTGCTGCATCCCTCTGCAAGATATCTCACTATTTTTGACTTTTCTGAGCCTGTCAAGTCCTTCTTTTGACCCATTTTGCCAAAGGAAAGGAAGTTGCCTAATAATTATGCACACCTAATATAGGGTGTTGATGTCATTAGACCACACCGCTTCTCATTACAGAGATGCACATCACCTAATATGCTTAATTGGTAGTAGGCTTTCGAGCCTATACAGCTTGGAGTAAGACAACATGCATAAAGAGGATGATGTGGTCAAAATACTCATTTGCCTAATAATTCTGCACGCAGTGTAGGGTCTGAACAGTAGTGTGTTTTGTGTATCCAGTCCAGGCAGTGCCTGAATAGACATGCTAGATTATAGATTCTCATATTTGGGATATTTATGCCACCTTGGAGTCTAGGCAACATTAACTTAGATAGTGATACTCTAGATTTTTTCCCTGACCACAAGAAAGTTGTGAACATGGACTGGATATTTTTAACATCAAAATGCTTTAGAAGCAGCGGTATTGTTTGCATGGGGTACAGTAGCTTTGGGAAGCATATCATTTTAATGACGTTACCTCTGCCCGTCAGAGACAAGGGTAAGTTTTTCCATCTCTCCAGGTCATTTCTAATTGTTTTGAACAGTGGGACATAATTGAGGGCATAAAGAGACTCAGGGGTTCTCCCTATTTTGATCCCTAGGTATTTGATGTGTTTCTCAGCTATTACAATCTTGCTACATGAATCCGGCAATACAAGTTTAGACCTAGATGCACGCAATGTAAGTAACATACATTTGTCCGCATTTATCTTGAACCCCGAGACTGGTCCAAAAGAGGACAAGAGGTTTAACACCTTCTCTAAATCCATCTCAGGATCAGCCAGGAAGACAAGCAAGTCATCAGCAAAAAGCGAAGTCCTCACCTCCTGGCTCCCCACCTTAATGCCCCGGAAAATATCCCCCTCTTCCAATATCCTAATCAGGGGTTCTAATGCTAGGTTAAATAATAATGGCGATAAGGGACATCCCTGACGCGTTCCCCTTGCCAACTGGAAGGGTGCTGACAGAAATCCTGGCAACGAGATTCTGGCCTTGGGGTCTCGATATATTGCTGATAGGAAAACCCTAAAGGGGCCTACAATCCGCATCCTGTCTAATACCCTATTCATCCAATCCCATCTCACGTTATCGAATGCCTTTTCCGCATCAAAAGCCACTAATGAGGGCATTATAGATCTGTCTGATTCCCATCTTACTGCGTCTAAAACTGTAAGGACTTTGCGTATATTAGTAACTGCAGCTCTGTTCCTAATAAAGCCTGACTGAGATGGAGACACCAAATCCGGCATTAACATTGACAACCTATCAGACATTATTTTAGCTGCTATCTTTATGTCAACATTGATAAGTGAGATGGGACGGTACGAAGAAGGAAGTGTGGCGTCTCTCCCCGGCTTGGGAATTAGTTTGACATAGGCTATATTATCAGAAGATGATAATAAAGAGGATCCTGAAAGGACATTATTGAAGACTCTCGTGAGGGGTTCTGCTATCTCCCCACCTAGCATCTTATAAAATTCTATTGAATACCCGTCTGGGCCTGGCGCTTTATGTAGTTTCGATTTTTTAATAATCCCTAACACCTCTGACTCAGTGAACGGCGAATTCAAAGTATCTAACTGAGCTTGTGATGGCGAGGGCAGACCAGTGCATTTCAGAAAGAACTCAGACATGTGATCGGCTGGGCCAGGATCCTCATAGAGCTGTGCATAAAAATCCCTCAAGATAGAAACTATTTTCTCAGGATTTGTATGTATCCCACCCCCAGGATCAGCTATGGATGTTACGTGGTTCTGTTTTCTGGAATTCCTTACCAGTGATGCTAATAGTCTACCTGCCTTGTTTCCCTCCCTGAAAAACTTGGCATTGCTGCCTGACATATCTATCCTTGCCTTCCTCTCGTACCACAGCTCATAATTATTTCTGGCCTCCTTCCAACGCAGTCTAGATTGCTCAGTGGGCGCATTCATGTATTCAGTATAGGCTGAACGTAGGATCTCACTATAATTCCGCAATGCTGATGTTACTTTTTTCTTTATCCCCCACGTATATGCCATTATGCGTCCTCTCAGCACCGCTTTTGCTGCATCCCAGTAGAGAGATGGAGAATCCTGATATGTGTTATTATCTCCCTTATATTCCCAGTACCAACCTCTGAGGAGATCAGAGAAATTCTCGTCTTGATATAGGAATGACGGGAAGCGCCATAGAATATCCGACCCCTTAGGCTGCAACTCTGCTATGTTTATAGAGATGGGGGCATGATCAGATATGATCAGGTCGTGGATTCTGGTACCTAATATCCTGTTAGTCAGGCCACCAGAAACCATAAGATAGTCGATTCTCGACCACGAGTCATGTGGATTTGAATAAAATGAATATTCCCTACTGTCAGGATTTAACATTCGCCAGGAGTCAATCAATGCCGTGTCCTCCAAGAACTTTGCCAGGGCCCCCTTTGTAATAGGAGGGCGCTCTCTAGAATTCCGTATTGGTTTCCCGTCTTCTCTTAAAGAGGCCACGGCATTGAGGTCTCCCCCCACCAGCTTATTGACTGACGTATCCCTTTCAATAGTCCCGGTCAGGTCATTCAAAAAAGGTCTACTATCCCCATTAGGACCATATACATTATAAATCTGAAGCTCATCTGTTCCCAAGGCGATTTTTACTGTGCACCGTCTACCCTCATCATCGTTCGACTGATCCATGATGGTGCATGATAGATTTTTGTGAAATAAGATCATTACTCCTGCTTTGCGGTTTACCGCTGGAGAACCCAACACCCTACCTACCCACATCTTTTTCATCCTGGGATAGTCCTCTTCTATCAGATGAGTCTCCTGTAAGAGGGCTATATCAGCACGGAGATTCTTCAAGTGCCTAAGTATCTTGTTGCGCTTTTGAGGTGAGCGCAATCCTTTTACATTCCAGGAAACTACTCTCATGGAGGGTTCCACTGGTCACTGAAGCTGATTAAGGAGTGATTGAAGGCAGACATCCTATCAACAAGTCTAAACAATACCCTTCCCCTAACCCCTCCATTTAACAATAACAAAGAATAAACATAAGCATAGATCCTTAGGGCGGTAAGCCCAAAAAGTAACCCTAAAGGCCACATTTGTTTGCTCAGAACCTTCACTTTTTTCCCCATGTGAAAATTAGCGACAATGGTGTTTTGATCGCTCTGCTCCCCACCTCCCCCGCCCTTTAAAACATCATCCCAAATGCCTTTTATAAACACATGTAGTACTTTGAAAAGAAAACCGAACCTATATTGCCTCATCCATCCGGCCCGCCTCCCGGACCTGAGAGATCCTGGCCCCTGGGACAAAGGCTATGCCTTTAGACCCTAAGGGAGCAAACTTCCCATGATCTCCCCGGCCCGAGAGGCCACCTCGAGCAGACCCGCATGTCAATGGGTCCAACCCCCCCGATCCAGAAGACCGGGGCCCCCAGGTCAAAGATCTCCAGGGGAGCGAAATCGCCCCCGGCCTCCCCGACTCAGAGGAGCCGCCCCAACAAAACATACCAGCTCCCGCGTTACAGATCGTCCCGGGCTCTCCAAAGCCCCCACGGCGGAACCCTCAGGAGAGGAAAGAAAATCAAAGTCATCTTGCTCCGCGGTGCTGGTTTGGACTGATTCGATCCGCCCGGGGGCGCTCCTGGAAGTCCGATCCTGACGGGTATTCGGCGGAATCCTGAGGTCCCCACTGTCGATGTCGCGGTGAAGTCTGTGCTCCTCGGTTAGATGGTGAGTATCCTTCTATGGCTGCCAGCGCTTCATTTGGCGAGTGGTACATTGTAGACGAACCATCTGAGCGGAAGATCCGGAGCGAGGCAGGGTAAATCAACGCAAATCTTACATTCTTGTTGTGCAATTGCGTGCAGATCGGAGAAAATGCTTTGCGTCTCCTTGCCACCTCTGCAGAGTAATCTCCAAATAGCAGAATTTTCGCCCCTCTCAGCATTATGGGGCTTTTGCGCGCTTAAAATGCTCTAAGAATGGTCTCCTTATCGGAGTAATCCAGGTAGCGCATTATGACCTGTCTTGGTCTGGAAAGTTGGCGGTCCTCGCCCCGGTTAAGTGGGCCCACTCGGTGTGCTCTCTCTACTTTACAGAGTCGTTGGATTCCCAGGGCCTTGGGCAGCTCAGTTTCGCAGATAGCAATCAGATCACTTGCCGGGATTGCCTCCTTCAGCCCCACCACTCTCAAATTGTTGCGTCTGGATCTATTTTCCAAGTCCTCTAACTTTTCACCAAGTCTCTTATTTTCTGTAAGGACTTTCTGCAATTTGTAGAGGACAGATTCTGTGGTGTCCTCAATCACTTGAATCCTAGATTCCGCGGCATTTAGCCTGGTATCATGCTCCTGTACAGTTTCCTGCAGTTGTTGCATCACCCGAGTGACTGATGAGGCCAGAGTCTCTTTTAGGTCAGGAGCTAAGTGAGCGGCCACTTCGATTGCAAGCTCCTTATAATCAATGTGCCTGATTAGTGAGTCCGGCATGAGACTCTGCATCTCACTTCCCTCGTCGGGTTGCTGTGAGAGAGCCCGGGCCCCGTCGCCATCCGCCTTCTCTGAGTTCGGCGCCATACTGGCGGGCGCTGCGTCTCTCTGTAGCGGTGACGACAGCACTCTGGTTTTTAGTTTCTTGCCCATATTAATAAGATACCGATCCATACAGCGTGTGCGGACCGTGTGTTCTCTCCTGTCCCACCGAAGTTGAGGGTGTATGGGCAATTTGTCTCGGTTTGTGGCAGGTTCATGGGGAGCTCACTTTCCAAGCGACTTCACATGGCGGCGCCGGAACCGGAAGTCGTGACAGTTATCCTTTAACCCTAACAGGCTATTTAAGGTCTGAGACCTCGGTCAAACTTATCGGAGCGCTCAAATCTGCTTGGGTTCCCATACTTTTGCAAGGTACTCCTTTCCTTTTTTTCACTCTAAAATTGTACAAAACCAAATACACTGATATTGCTTAAATATTAAAAAGTGTATTTCATCTTTAACTTTATGAATTTTGGAGATTTCATCTTCAATTTGCTTAACTGTTCACAGTAACCTGCTGTAGCTGATTGTAATCACTTACTTTGAAATACAACGGCATAATTTAGTCGACTAAATATACCATATCAAATAAATAAAATAAAAAGTAAACTATGAGCATTTAACTTTAAAAAGAAAAAAAGGTAGTCCACCGATGCAGACAGTCAAGATGAGTCTTTTACAGTGCACTAGCAACTGCACTCAGAAACCATACCACACTATTTGTACTATGACATGCTTGAAACAATACTTTATGGAGGACTTGTAACTACTAAATGCAATCTGCAGGCACCATGTTATAGAGCAGGAGGAGCGGGGCAGATATATATAGTTTTGTAGCAAAAAATGTATGCCATTTACACATTTATATTTCTGCAATTAGGACTGCCCCCCTATTGGTGACCGACAGCTATCTATGTATACAGGCTTACATAGAGAATACTTTCAGTCACTGATAACACCTCCTCCGTGTACAGTTACAGCTGAGGTTTTTTTTTTCTCTGATTTAAGTCCTCCTCCGTTCCGTTATTCCACAAAACATATTTGTATGGTTTCCGTATGCAATCCGTTTTTTGCGGATCGGAAACGGAAACAGTAACTTATTAATCAACAAACAAATGAGCAATATCAGCTGGACATAGCATTTCTACAGTATGGATCCGCAAAATACGGATGACATATAGATGTGTTCCGTGTGCGTTCCGTATTTTTTGCGGACCCACTGACTTGAATAGGGCCTCGGACTGTGATTTGCAGACAACAGGACATGCACTACTTTTTTGTGGAACGGAAATACGGAAACTGAATGCACACTGAGTACCTTCCGTTGTTTTGGCGGACCCATTGAAGTGAATGTTTCCGCATACGGTCCACAAAAAAATGTAACGGAAGCGGAAAGAAAATACATTCTTGTGCATGAGCCCTTACACAGAGAATGCTATCACTGATTACACCTCCCCTGTATACAACTATCAGTGACTGACAGCTATCTCTGTATATACACTTACACAGAGAATGCTATCACTGATAAGACCTTACCCATGTACAACTAAAGTCAGTAAAAAAATAGATTTAAATGTATAAAATACACACAAGTTTTCCTAAATGCTTTCCCACAACCTTATATATCAATCTGCTCAGCTCCTCCTGCTCTATAACATGCTGCCTGCAGATTGCACTGCATTTTGTGGTGACAGGTACTTTTAAGAAAAGTTGATTTCACACAGAGGCATTTTGCCTCAGTTTTTATAAGATAAAACCAGGAGAGGATCTAAAAGATGGAATAGGTGCAAATAGTTCTATTATACTTTCTCTGTAGGTTTCACTCTCAGTTTTGGCTTACAAGTACTTAACCACCTCAGCCCCCCTAGCTTAAACACCCTTAATGACCAGGCCACTTTTTACACTTCTGACCTACACTACTTTAACCGTTTATTGCTCGGTCATGCAACTTACCACCCAAATGAATTTTACCTCCTTTTCTTCTCACTAATAGAGCTTTCATTTGGTGGTATTTCATTGCTGCTGACATTTTTACTTTTTTTGTTATTAATCAAAATTTAACGATTTTTTTTGCAAAAAAATGACATTTTTCACTTTCAGTTGTAAAATTTTGCAAAAAAAACGACATCCATATATACATTTTTCTCTAAAATTATTGTTCTACATGTCTTTGATAAAAAAAAAATGTTTGGGTAAAAAAAAAATGGTTTGGGTAAAAGTTATAGCGTTTACAAACTATGGTACAAAAATGTGAATTTCCGCTTTTTGAAGCAGCTCTGACTTTCTGAGCACCTGTCATGTTTCCTGAGGTTCTACAATGGCCAGACAGTACAAACACCCCACAAATGACCCCATTTTGGAAAGTAGACACCCTAAGGTATTCGCTGATGGGCATAGTGAGTTCATCGAACTTTTTATTTTTTGTCACAAGTTAGTGGAAAATGATGATTTTTTTTTTTTTTTTTTACAAAGTCTCATATTCCACTAACTTGTGACAAAAAATAAAAACTTCTATGAACTCACTATGCCCATCAGCGAATACCTTGGGGTGTCTTCTTTCCAAAATGGGGTCACTTGTGGGGTAGTTATACTGCCCTGGGATTCTAGGGGCCCTAATGTGTGGTAAGTAGTTTGAAATTAAAATCACACATCTGGTATCCCCGTACTCAGGAGAAGTTGGGCAATGTGTTTTGGGGTGTCATTTTACATATACCCATGCTGGATGAGATAAATATCTCGGTCAAATGCCAACTTTGTATAAAAAAATGGGAAAAGTTGTCTTTTGCCAAGATATTTCTCTCACCCAGCATGGGTATATGTAAAAAGACACCCCAAAACACATTGCCCAACTTCTCCTGAGTACGGGGATACCAGATGTGTGACAATTTTTTGCAGCCTAGGTGGGCAAAGGGGCCCACATTCCAAAGAGCACCTTTCGGATTTCACCGGCCATTTTTTACAGATTTTGATTTCAAACTACTTCTCACGCATTCGGCCTCTAAAATGCCAGGGCAGTATAACTACACCACAAGTGACCCATTTTGGAAAGAAGACACCCCAAGGGATTTCGTGATGGGCATAGTGAGTTCATGGAAGTTTTTATTTTTTGTCACAAGTTAGTGGAATATGAGACTTTGTAAGAAAAAAAAATATAAAAAATCATTTTCCGCTAACTTGTGACAAAAAATAAAAAATTCTAGGAACTCACCATGCCCCTCACGGAATACCTTGGGGTGTCTTCTTTCCAAAATGGGGTCACTTGTGGGGTAGTTATACTGCCCTGGCATTCTAGGGGCCCTAATGTGTGGTAAGTAGGTAAATGACCTGTGAAATCCGAAAGGTGCTCTTTGGAATGTGGGCCCCTTTGCCCACCTAGGCTGCATAAAAGTGTCACACATGTGGTATCGCCGAATTCAGGAGAAGTTGGGCAATGTGTTTTGGGGTGTCTTTTTACATATACTCATGCTGGGTGAGAGAAATATCTCGGCAAAAGACAACTTTTCCCATTTTTTATACATAGTTGACATTTGACCAAGATATTTATCTCACCCAGCATGGGTATATGTAAAATGACACCCCAAAACACATTGCCCAACTTCTCCTGAGTACGGCGATACCAGATGTGTGACACTTTTTTGCAGCCTAGATGCGCAAAGGGGCCCACATTCCTTTTATGAGGGCATTTTTAGACATTTGGATCCCAGACTTCTTCTCACGCTTTAGGGCCCCTAGAATGCCAGGGCAGTATAAATACCCCACATGTGACCCCATTTTGGAAAGAAGACACCCCAAGGTATTCAATGAGGGGCATGGCGAGTTCATATAAATTTTTTTTTTTTGGCACAAGTTAGCGTAAATTGATATATTTTTTTTTTCTCACAAAGTCTCCCTTTCCGCTAACTTGGGACAAAAATTTAAATCTTTCATGGACTCAATATGCCCCTCACGGAATACCTTGGGGTGTCTTCTTTCCGAAATGAGGTCACATGTGGGGTATTTATACTGCCCTGGCATTCTAGGGGCCCTAAAGCGTGAGAAGAAGTCTGGAATATAAATGTCTAAAAATTTTTACGCATTTGGATTCCGTGAGGGGTATGGTGAGTTCATGTGAGATTTTATTTTTTGACACAAGTTAGTGGAATATGAGACTTTGTAAGAAAAAAAAAAATAATTTCCGCTAACCTGGGCCGAAAAAATGTCTGAATGGAGCCTTACAGGGGGGTGATAAATGACAGGGGGGGGTGATCAATGACAGGGGGGGGTGATCAATGACAGGGGGGTGATCAGGGAGTCTATATGGGGTGATCACCCCCTGTAAGGCTCCATTCAGACGTCCGTATGTGTTTTGCGGAAACGATCCATGTATCAGTGGATCCGTAAAAATCATACGGACATCTGAATGCAGCCTTACAGGGGGGTGATCAATGACAGGGGGGTGATCAGGGAGTCTATATGGGGTGATCACCCCCGTCATTGATCACCCCCCTGTAAGGCTCCATTCAGACGTCCGTATGTGTTTTGCGGATCCGATCCATGTATCAGTGGATCCGTAAAAATCATACGGACGTCTGAATGGAGCCTTACAAGGGGGTGATCAATGACAGGGGGGTGATCAGGGAGTCTATATGGGGTGATCACCCCCCTGTAAGGCTCCATTCAGACGCCTGTATGTGTTTTGCGGATCCGATCCATGTATCCGTGGATCCGTAAAAAACATACGGACATCTGAATGCAGCCTTACAGGGGGGTGATCAATGACAGGGGGGTGATCAATGACAGGGGGGTGATCAGGGAGTCTATATGGGGTGATCACCCCCGTCATTGATCACTCCCCTGTAAGGCTCCATTCAGACGTCCGTATGTGTTTTGCGGATCCGATCCATGTATCAGTGGATCCGTAAAAATCATACGGACGTCTGAATGGAGCCTTACAGGGGGGTGATCAATGACAGGGGGGTGATCAATGACAGGGGGGGTGATCAGGGAGTCTATATGGGGTGATCAGGGGTTGATAAGGGGTTAATAAGTGACAGGGGGGGTGTAGTGTAATGTGGTGTTTGGTGCTACATATTACTGAGCTACCTGTGTCCTCTGGTGGTCGATCCAAGCAAAAGGGACCACCAGAGGACCAGGTAGCAGGTATATTAGACGCTGTTATTAAAACAGCGTCTAATATACCTGTTAGGGGTTAAAAAAATTGCATCTCCAGCCTGCCAGTGAACGATCGCCGCTGGCAGGCTGGAGATCCACTCGCTTACCTTCCGATCCTGTGAACGCGCGCGCCTGTGTGCGCGCGTTCACAGGAAATCTCGGCTATCGCGAGAGGACGCGTATATGCATCTAGGAGGAATCAACGTCGCTGCGTTCGGCGGTCCGGAGGTGGTTAAAGGGCTTCTGTCACCCCACTAAAGTAATTTTTTTTTTTTGGGCTAGTTAAATTACTTATACTGCGATATATGAAAATATAATGGTCTTACTTTGCTTCAGCAGTTTCTTATAAAAACAAACTTTTATAATATGTAAATTAGGTCTCTACCAGCAAGTAGGGCGTCTACTTTGTGGTAGCCGCCGCAAAAAAAACGCCCCCTCGTCGTGTTGATTGACAGGGCCAGCCGCAATCTCCTCCTCCGGCCGGCCCTGTCAGCATTTCAAAAATCGCGCGCCTGTGTTCATTCGGCGCAGGCGCTCTGAGATGAGGAGGCTCGCCTCCTCAGCACTCCCTCAATGCGCCTGCGCCGATGACGTCTTCTATTTCGGTGATGTCATCGGCGCAGGCGCACTGAGTTTATGCAGTTTTGCCTGTGCATAACAGGAAGATGCGCATTAAGGAATTCAATGTATGGCTTGGTGAATGGTGTCTGAACCAAGGGTTTGGCTTTGTGTCTCAAGTTAGCTCTCGTTGGAATGGAAAAGAACTGTACAAGAAAGATGGTTTGCATCTTTCTCCTAAGGGAACGAATGTCCTCAGTGAACAGTTCAAAGTATTTGCTAAGGAGCATTTAAACTAAGAAAGGGGGGCAAAAGAGTGATACCAGCAGTCCGACTGCCCCCCGTAACAATGCCAGAAGATGCCAGTAGCACATAGGTTAAGAAATGACAATCTCAGAGTCTTGTCTACAAATGCTTGCAGTTTAGGGAAAAAGATCAATGAACTTGAGTCTATAATGGCACAATGGTTACTGAGACATGGTTCAATGGGAGTAATGACTGGGATATAACAATACCAGGGATCTCTCTATATAGGAAGGACAGAGAAGGCAAGAAAGGGGGAGGGGTGGCCCTGTATGTGAAAGATAGCATAAAATCTAATTTAATAGAAGTTAGCGAGACCAATTTAGAGTTAGCTTGGGTTACGTTGCAGCTTGATAATCATAAGGTAACTCGTGTAGGTGTGATATATAGACCACCTAGCCAAGTCAAAGAATTAGATGATCTACTACTACTTGAGGAAATAGCTAAAATGACATTGAGGGAAGTTATCATTATGGGAGTCTTTAATCTTCTTGATGTAAACTGGAAAACCAAAATAGCTAGTTCTGCCAGGAGTACAGATATTCTAAATTCCCTACTGGGATTATGTCTACAGCAAGTAGTGGAGGAGCCAACCCGAAAGGAGGCCATTTTAGATTTAGTATTCACATATGGGAATTTGGTATCTTAAATTACTGTAGGGGAAAGCTTGGGATCTAGTGATCATCAGTCAGTGTGGTGTACTATAAGTACAGTGACTGAGTCACACCACACAAAAACAAAAGTTTTAGATTTTAGAAAAACTAACTTTTCTAAAATTAGATTAGAGGTATACGAGTCCCTATCAGATTGGAACAGTTTCAATGGAGTCCAGGAGAAATGGGACTACTTAAAAGTGGCACTATTGAAGGCAACAGATAATTGCATTAGGCTTGTCAGTAAAAGCAACAAAAGGAAGAGACCACCGTGGTACTCAGCAGAAGTGGCCAAAATCATTAAAAACAAAAAGATAGCATTTAGTAATTATAAAAAAAAACAAGGATGACAGGCAAATTCATAAGATTAGGCAGAGAGAGGCCAAGAAAGTTATAAGAGCTTTTAAAGCACAGGCAGAAGAGAAATTAGCTCAGTCAGTGAAAAAAAGGCAATAATACATTCTTCAGATACATAAATGAAAAAAGGAAAACTAAAACAAGGAATTACCAAATTAAAAACAAAAGAAGGAAGGTATATGGAAGAAGATAAAGAACTAGCTGACTGCCTCAATGAATACTTCTGTTCAGTTTTTACAAAGAAAAATGAAGGAAAAGGACCTCAGTTAGGAAGGAAGACTAATGAATCTTTTGATGCATGTGTCTTTACAGAGGAAGAGGTTCTAAGTCAGCTGTCTAAAATTAATACAAATCAGTCACAGGGGCCTGATGGGATACACCCAAAGCTATTAAAAGAGCTTAGCGGTGAACTAGCAAAACCATTAACAGATTTTTTATTTTTTATTTTTTTTAATAAATCTCTTTATTGAAATGAGAGTTATTACAGGTTATACATGCGATCAATAAATCATGGATAACTTTTCATTACAGACTAGTGATGTATAAAACAGCAGGCATCTGTACATTTGTTCTCAAATCAACAAAATTTTTTCCCCATTTTTAACCCATAACCTTACCCCAAATCCCATTTCCCAACTCTCCAACTACCCTCCCTTATATCCCCCAACCCCTGTACACTCTTCTGGGACCATGTCGATGTATCATTTTTGATTTTCTCTTAAATATGGTTCTTAATAAAAGCAGTCTAGGCCTCTAACTTCCCTAGTTTATTAGCTAGTTGCGCTTCTAAATACCATTTAGTCATTTTGAAAGGGGCCATGAGTTCTTGAATTTCGCAGTTTGAAAGTTGCTTTTCTATAAAATCTCTCCATTTCTTGATAAATTTTTCAATTAATCCCTCCTTATCCCGCTCTACCTCTAGCCTTTCAAGGTACAGAACATTTTTCATAATCCCTAACACTTCTGCCCATGACGGGACTCCTTCTTCCAACCAATGCCTCAGAAGAGCCCTTTTTACTGCCATCAGCATTACGTGAACTCCCCTTTTAGCTACCACTGCTCCTAAATCTTCTTCTTGATTTTTTGGTACATAATGAAAAATGCATTGTTGCGGATTTATTCCCACTACCTCCCCCCAGATTTCCTTTATTGCACCTATTGCCTTTTGCCACAATGGTTGCACCTTTGGGCACTCCCACAAAGCATGAAGAAGTCCAGCTTTCGGGAGGATACACTTGGGGCAATGTCGCAAATAATGGGCAGGAGCATCCTGATAGGACAAGTTAAAGGCGTATGTTGCCCTATGTAAAATTCGCAATTGTGTTTCCCTCCATTGCTCGTTGTAAACTGCCTTCCGCACTAATTCCAGACCATCCCTCATTTTTCTTGCTACGTTCTGATCATTTAATTCCCTAACCCAAGGCTTGAAGGCCTCCTTTACCACTCCTATCATCTGTATGCCATGCAACCTCTGGTATAATTCTGAGAGGGACATATGCGATCCATCTTTACCCAGTATGGCTGCGAACCACATAAGCCCGTCCGGTTCACCCAGTGAAATTGCCTGTGCCTTGCAGTAGCTTCGAATTTGCAGAAAGGGGAGATAATTAGCATCCGTTAAGTCATACTGTCCCTTCACCTGTTCCCAGGATAGCAATTGGCGGCCGTTGTCTTCTAATAGATCGCTAAGTTTCGTGATGTTCTTAGCCCTCCACCCTTGGAACAACATATTCTCCCTACCCTGGGGAAACGCAGGCAGCGACCATAATGGCATTTTAGATGAGACATAATAGGGAAGTCTATAGATTTTCCTGATTGACTTCCATGCCACTATGGTGTCTTTCAACAGGATAGACCGTCTGATCGATACTGGAAGATCTTTTAGTTTTGTATGCAGTAGGGCAACTAAATTCCACGAACCAACTAATCCCTGTTCTATCTTGATTGCCGAGTAATACCCAGTCCCCCATACCCAGTCCCTAACATGTCGGAATAAAGCTGCAAGATTATAATGACGAATATTCGGCATTTGCAGTCCTCCCTCCCATTTCAACATTGTCAGTTTCGCATAAGCAATGCGTGGTCTTTTGGCTTTTCACAAGAAGCGGTTGAACGTTCTCTGAATCCTTTGGACATCCGTGTGTTTTAGTAGTAGCGGAATTGTCTGTAGTGGGTAAAGTAACATTTTAATCAAGTGTGCTCTGCCACATAGGGACAGGGGTAATTCTTTCCATTTCTCCAACTCACCCTCAATCTTTAGAAATAGAGGGGGATAATTAAGTGTATATATCGACTCCGGGGTACGCCCTATTTTGATGCCCAAATAAGTTATATAATCTTTTCTGATTTCCACTCTAGATTGTATCCGGTCTTCTTGATTGGTCCCCCGCCCCAAAAATAGTATTTGGCTCTGGTCCACGTTGATCTTATAACCCATTACTCTCCCATATGTAATTAACGTCTCCCTCACCCGATCTAGCTGACGTTCCGGTGCTCCTAGGTATATCAGGATGTCGTCCGCGAAGCAACTCACTTTCAGCTCCTGAGTACCCACTTTAATCCCTTCAAACGTGTCAGATTGTATCATCAGTCTAGCTAGGGGCTCCATTGCTAGGTTAAAGAGCAAGGGAGACAAGGGGCATCCCTGCCGTGTGCCCTTGCTAAGTCTAATGGTCTTTGATAGAAAGTCCGGTACATACACTTTCGCCAGGGGATTCTCATATACAGCTCTTAGGTAGTTTCTAAAGCTACCCTTGATGTTGACCTTATCTAGTACCATATCCAACCACTGCCAGCTAACGTTGTCAAATGCCTTTTCGGCATCGATTGCTAGCAGCGCTGATTTATAGTCCCGTAAATCCCTCCTACCCTCGCCTAGAACTGCCAAAACCTTCCGGATGTTGGTCACCGCTGATCTACCCTTCATAAACCCCACTTGGTGGGGACCTATCAAATCAATTATACAAATGGCTAGCCTGTTAGCTAAGATTTTAGATAAGATCTTAACATCTTGGTTGATTAACGATATCGGCCTATATGAGCCTGGCTGAGTTAGATCTCTTCCTGGTTTTGGAAGTATTTTTATATATGCTAATTTGCCTGTGTCAGGTAGGCTTCCACAATTTAAGATGTCATTAAATAGGCTAGTCAAGGTCGGGGATAATTCCTGGTTAATTGCTTTATAAAATTCAGCTGGAAACCCATCAGGGCCCGGAGCCTTGCAATTCGCCAGGGATTTAATAGTTGTCCTCACTTCTTCCTTGCTTACCTCACGATTCAGCGTCTCCAGCACTTCCCTTGAAAGCTGTGGCAGTTCTACCCTAGTCAGTAGGTCACTAGCTCCCTGAGCATCAAAGGGATCATTGGTATACAATGTTTGGAAAAAATCCCCTAGTGTCTCCATCAGGGCTGTGGAGTCGCAGTCGGAGTCGAGGAGTCGGAGTCGGGGGAAATTTTGGGTACCTGGAGTTGGAGTCGGCAAACAATGCAACGACTCCGACTCCTACTAAATTTAGATTGGCATAAAAAAAAAAGCAAGTTTAAATGTCCCAATTCACAAAAAGTTATAATTAATGACTTCTCTACTGTAAGAATAAAGACCAATGCATGCAGTGCCTCACGTAACCGCAAAACGAACACGTTAAGTGACCGTGAAGAAGCATGCTTTTCATGTGCTTCACTATATGGCACGCAACGCACAATTAGGAGCTGCAATACTTATACTTTCCATAGTGTTGTGTTCTGCTTTTACAGGGAACGCAGCGTCCATGTGTAACCTAGCCTCTCACTGATAAGGGATTAAATAAATGTTTTTTGCAGGACTAGAGAGTGAGACACTTGTATAAGTGAAGGGAATGGAGGGCCAATAGTTCAAGACTGAAGCTGTAAACCATTGGAAAAACTGCTGTCATTTAGCTAAGGCTATAAAAACTTGTAAACTCCGATTGTTAGCTTAAACTTTAGACATGACTATGGGATTCTCCTAGGAAAATCATGTTTTAGAATAAATGCCCCTTCCTGGATCCTCCCACTGCCCTATTGTCACTACCAGAGCTTTGAGACGTTCTCACAGCTCTGTTTCTCCACCCCTGTGATGATGTCACTACCAGAGCTTGGAGGAGTTCTCACTGCTCTGTTTCTCCGCCCCTGGGATGAGGTCATTACTTTCTGTTTCCTTCCTTCCAGCGGTTCCTCCTATGTTTGATTTCTCTGTCTTTAAATCACCCCTCCTCCTTTTGTAGAGTGTGGATTATATTTCTCATTTGAGTTGTAGCTCTTGCTTGAGTATCTTCACTTGTATGCTATCTTTTCACTGGACCTTTGTTCTGCTGCAGCAAGTACTCCGGATATTGCCACCTGTCTCTGGATCCGTCTTCTCTGCTGCCGCAGCACCTTCAGCTAAGTGTGCAGACATTGTAGTGTATCTGTTTTCTGACCGGATCCGAGGCGACCACGGTTCCCTCCATATACTGAGCAGGGCACCGGTGGCCGTGCCCCTTCCACTATTGTAGGGGTTACAGTGGTCATCAGTCTTAGGTACGCGGGCATGCCTCGTTCCACCATTAGGATCCAGGTATGTGCTTAGCAGCATAGGGAAAGCTTTGAGGGTCTGACAGGGGTCACCTTTTATCCTCCCTAGTTTGGGTCCGGTCAGTGGCTCTATTTTCTGTGTATGCTCTAGTTGCTCACTTACAGCCGTGACACCTATCTTCAGCAGCAGATAAATTCCTGTAAAGATCCTGTTCCTGATGTTTATGCCTGCTGCTACTATCCAGCCACTTGATTGATTAATAAAAAAAAATTAATAAAACTTTGTTTTCATTGTGTTTGTCTTTTGCTTAAACTGTGCAATACAGTAGACTGTTGGCTTCCCAGCCAGTAGTCCTGTGGTAGGTTGCGTTTCTTTCCCTCAAGGAATGTATAAAATACATTCGCATATTAATACAGAGGAGTCGGAGTCGGGGAGTCGGAAGTACATAAAACTGAGGAGTCGGAGTCGGAACATTTATCTACCGACTCCACAGCCCTGGTCTCCATTATATCTTTTGGTTGGGTACATATTTTTCCCAATTTATCCTTTAACGGATGCATTGGGGGCTGCTTGGCAAATGGACGAGTTAAATTTGCCAATAATCTTCCTGACTTATTCCCATGACGAAAAAATTTCGCCTTTTGATGGTCCCCAAACTATTTCTCCTGTCTCTCAACGCAATAGTCAAAGTTATGTTTGGCTGTTACCCATAATAACTTATTAGACTCTGTGGGGGTTTGCAAGAAGTTTGTGTATGCCTCTCGTACCTGTATGATGGCCTCTTCATATTTAATCCTCGCTTCCTTCTTCTTCCCTATCGTGTGGGACATTATACGACCCCTCAGCACAGCTTTAGCTGCGTCCCAAAAAAGAGCTTGATTAGATGCATGTTCCGCATTATCCTGTGAGTATTCCCACCACCAGCCTCTAACTTTGTCTATAAACTCTTTTGTCACTGGACAAGTGTTGATGCATTCTCCAAATATATTCCTGTCCCCTAGGGACGGTGTCCATGATTTCCATGATCACTGGGGTATGGTCAGAGATTAGCAAGTCAGAAATCTCAACCATCTTGACTTTTGACAGTAGTCTCGCTGATGTAAAGAAATAGTCAATCCTTGACCATGACCCCTGCGCATGAGAAAAATGGGTGAACTCTCGATCCACTGGGTGGTAATAACGCCATGCATCTAATAGCCCCGTATTCTGTAATAGCGGGAGTAAGGTCTGAGCGCGATTCTGGTTGTTGATAACCCCAGGAGCCTCTCGTCTCCTATCCTCTTGCTCATTGTGCACCCTATTAAAATCTCCTATTACCATTATCATTTGGGAATCCTCTTTCAGGATCTCAACCTCCAATCGTTTATAAAACTCCATCTGGGATGTATTGGGGGCATAGATGTTGTGAACGACCATCTGACCTGCGGGCAAATCTAGACATATGCGCATCTATCTCCCCTGGTCGTCTGTCGATGTGGACTTAATAACACCTTGCAAGCGTTTGTGCAATAGAACAATGACCCCCGCCTTTTTACCTACAGAGGATGACCCTACCACCTGTCCCACCCACAATCTCTGCATCCTCCAGTAATCCGCTTCTTCCAGATGCGTCTCCTGCAGAAATGCAACATCAATCTTAAGTTTTTTAAGATGGCGTAGCACCGCCATGCGCTTTGAAGGGGATCTGAGGCCCTTAACATTCCATGTGGCCACTCTCATAAAGATTTGATATTATAGATCTCTGCAGGAGAGTCAACCCAGAACAGATAGCAACGGTACCTCACATAGCATTGTTTGATCATCTTGGTCTCGACCAGTCCCAGAGTAGTGTTTCCCTCCCCCCCCTCCCCCCTTCCCAACCCCCAACCCCACAACATTAACATAATTTCTGCTAACTTCACTTTTTTCGCGCATATTATCGTGTAGCTGTCGTTACTACAAGAAAACATAACCCACTGCCTCAAAGACAATCACATACATTCTCCTAGCCCTCCAGCCCTTACTTCATGACATAACAGTCAATGGCATATCAGAACGTTAATGAACCATGAGTCTTTTGTCATCTCACGTGTTCTTTCAAAGGTGCCTTGTAGAACTGCAGCCCCTCTTTAAGATCTCAGCTCTCCACCTGAATTCACCACCTGCCTTTCCGATCCCATAGGTCCAGACACCAAATGTCCCTGCTTCTGTCTGGATCCTCTCCCTCTGATCGATGTTGTTGATCTCTGGGAAGGTGGGGGAATCATGTCCGAGAACAACAGATCAGACTCCAAAGCCTCCATCGCCTCTCCTGGGGAGTGGAAGGTGTCGATCGTCCCATCTTGACGAAAGAGTCTTAGCGTCGCTGGGTACATTAAGGCAAATTTGACTTTGTTCTGAGCCAGCGAGGAACAAATTTGAGTGAACTCCCTCCTTCGCTTAGCTACTTCAGCCGAATAGTCACTGAATAAAAGAACCTTTTTTCCCCGGGCAGTAGGGGTGGCTCGTGTCGCCTGAATTTCGACAGTATGGCCTCTTTGGCGGCATAGTTTAAGTACTTAACGTTCACCGCTCTGGGTCGTATGTTGTCTGAGCGCCCTCCCGCCAACATCGGAGGTCCTAGGCGATGCGCCCTTTCCACTATGCATAAGCCTCTCAGCCCCAGCGCTTGCGGGATCTCCACTTCACAAATATCTGCCAACTGGTTTGGGGGAATCGACTCCGGTAATCCAATTATTCTTAAGTTGCTCCTCCGGGAGAGATTCTCCAGGTCATCGACCTTCTCCTTTAAATACTGATTGCTGCGTATGAGTTCGCTGATGCTACTATGCGCTTTTTCCAGCTCCTCTTCGGCTACCATCACCCTCTGTTGTACTTCGGCGATCTGGGAGGTATGCTGGGTCACTTCAGTCTGCAGCTGCTTTAAGGCCATCGACACTGTGGCCTCTAATGAGGCCTTGATATCTGGTGCAGGAGCTTGGCTACTTCTATGGCCATCGTTTTGCATGAGGATGTTAACTCCTCGTTCGACCCTGGACCACAGTCCACCTCCTCCTCTTCCGAACAGGAGGCCTCAGCGCTCCTCTGTGTTGACTGGGAAGTCGATCTAGTGAGTCTCTGGTGCTTATCTTGTGTCGGCGCCATCTTGCCTCGGCTTCTCGGTTCCTCTCCTGGCGGGAGTGACAATGGGAACCGCCTCTGACCAGAAATTTCTCCATGAGCTAACCCCGACACCTTAAGGGGTATGTATGGGCGCTTTACAGTCCCGATGTACGGCGGCTCAGTGGATTTCGGGCCGGTAGAGCGGAGCTCCAGTAACTAGCGGCTATCCATGCGCGCGCCGGAACCGGAAGTCTCTAACAGATTTATTTAACCAATCACTGGTAACAGTAGTCGTCCCAAAAGATTGGAAATTAGCAAATGTTGTGCCCATTCACAAAAAAGGTAGTAGGGAAAAATCTGGCAACTATAGGCCAGTAAGCCTGACATCAATAGTGGGGAAATTAATGGAAACCATACTTAAGGAGAGGATTGTAGAAAATCTAAAATCCCATGGATTGAAAGATGAAAAACAGCATGGGTTTACTTCAGGGAGATCATGTCAAACTAATCTTATTGATTTTTTTGATTGGGTGACTAAAATATTAGATGACGGAGGTGCAGTAGACATCGCTTATCTAAACTTTAGTAAGGCTTTTGATACTGTCCCACATAGAAAGCTTATCAATAAATTACAGTCTTTGGGCTTGGACTCCCATATTGTTGAATGGATTAGGCAGTGGCTGAGGGACAGACAACAGAGGGTTGTAGTCAATGGAGTATATTCAGACCATGGTCTTGTTACCAGTGGGGTACCTCAGGGATCTGTTCTGGGACCCATATTGTTTAATATCTTTATCAGCAAACTTGCAGAAGGCCTCGATGGTAAAGTGTGTCTTTTTGCTGATGACACAAGGATTTGGAAAAAGGTTGATGTTCCTGGAGGGATACACCAAATGGAAAAGGATTTAGGAAAACTAGAGGAATGGTTAAAAATCTGGCAACTAAAATTAAATGTTGATAATTGCAAGATAATGCACCTGGAGCGTAAAAACCCAAGAGCAGAATATAAAATCAGTGATACAGTCCTAACCTCAGTATCTGAGGAAAGGGATTTAGGGGTCATTATTTCAGAAGACTTAAAGGTAGGCAGACAATGTCATAGAGCAGCAGGAAATGCTAGCAGAATGCTTGGGTGTATAGGGAGAGGCATTACCAGTAGAAAGAGGGAGGTGCTCATGCCGCTCTACAGAGCACTAGTGATGCCTCATTTGGAGTATTGTGCACAGTACTGGAGACCATATCTCTAGAAGGATATTGATACTTCGGAGAGAGTTCAGAGAAGAGCTGCTAAACTAGTACATGGATTACAGGATTAAATTTACCAGGAAAGATTAAAGGACCTTAACATGTATAGCGTGGAAAAAAGACGAGACAGAGGGGATATGATAGAAACTTTTAAATACATAAAGGGAATCAACAAGGTAAAATTCGGGGAGATAATATTTAAAAGAAGAAAAACTGCTACAAGAGGACATAGTTTTAAATTAGAGGGGAAAGGTTTAAAAGTAATATCAGGAAGTATTACTTTACTGAGAGAGTAGCGGATGCATGGAATAGCCTCCCTGCAGAAGTGGTAGCTGCAAATACAGTAAAGGAGTTTAAGCATGCATGGGATAGGCAGAAGGCCATCTTTCATATAAGATAGGGCCAAGGGCTATTCATAGTATTCAGTATATTGGGAAGACTAGATGGGCCAAATGGTTCTCATCTGCCAACACATTCTATGTTTCTATGTATCTATATACCCTAAGGGTGGAAAATACAGGTGAGGTACTAAAAAAATGGCAACAGTTATGGGCTGATGATTGTGAAATTTTGATTGATCTCACTTGCCATATCATCCTAAATTCAAATGTTTCAATGATGACACTATGATACTATAATAAAACAACTGACACTACACTACTACCATAATGTTCTACCAATGGGAAGCATATGTGGCTAAGGGAAGCATTTATTCCTACTAGCTCAGGATAATCAGTAAATAGAAACAGAATGTGTTGGCAGATAAGAACCATTTGGCCCATCTAGTCTGCCCAATATACAGAACACTATGAATAGCCCCTGGCCCTATCTTATATGAAGGATGGCCTTATGCCTATCCCATGCATGCTTAAACTCCTTCACTGTATTTGCAGCTACCACTTCTGCAGGAAGTCTATTCCATGCATCCACTACTCTCTCAGTAAAGTAATACTTCCTGATATTACTTTTAAACCTTTCCCCCTCTAATTTAAAACTATGTCCTCTTGTAGCAGTTTTTCTTCTTTTAAATATTCTTTCCTCTTTTACCTTGTTGATTCCCTTTATGTATTTAAAAGTTTCTATCATATCCCATCTGTCTCATCTTTTTTCCAAGCTATACATGTTAAGGTCCTTTAATCTTTCCTGGTAAGTTTTATTCTGCAATCCATGTACCAGTTTAGTAGCTCTTCTATGAACTCTCTCCAAAGTATCAATATCCTTCTGGAGATATGGTCTCCAGTACTGTGCACAATACTCCAAAGGAGGTCTCACTAGTGCTCTGTAGAGCGGCATGAGCACCTCCCTCTTTCTACTGGTAATTCCTCTCCCTATACACCCAAGCATTCTGCTAGCATTTCCTGCTGCTCTATGACATTGTCTGCCTACATTTAAGTCTTCTGAAATAATGACCCCTAAATCTCTTTCCTCAGATACTGAGGTTAGGACTGTATCACTGATTTTATATTCTGCTCTTGGGTTTTTACGCCCCAGGTGCATTATCTTGCACTTATCAACATTAAATTTTAGTTGCCAGATTTTTAACCATTCCTCTAGTTTTCCTAAATCCTTTTCCATTTGGTGTATCCCTCCAGGAACATCAACCCTGTTAACAAATCTTTGTGTCATCAGCAAAAAGACACACCTTACCATCAAGGCCTTCTGCAATTTCGCTGATAAAGATATTTAACAATATGGGTCCCAGAACAGATCCCTGAGGTACCCCACTGGTAACAAGACCATGGTCTGAATATACTCCATTGACTACAACCCTCTGTTGTCTGTCCCTCAGCCACTGCCTAATCCATTCAACAAGATGGGAGTCCAAGCCCAAAGACTGCAATTTATTTATAAGCCTTCTATGTGGGACAGTATCAAAAGTCTTACTAAAGTCTAGATAAGCGATGTCTACTGCACCTCCGCCATCTATTATTTTAGTCACCCAATCAAAAAAATCTATAAGATTAGTTTGACATGATCTCCCTGAAGTAAACCCATGCTGTTTTTCATCTTTCAATCCATGGGATTTTAGATGTTCCACAATCCTCTCCTTAAGTATGGTTTCCATTAAGTTCCCCACTATTGATGTCAGGCTTACTGGTCTATAGTCGCCAGATTCCTCCCTACTACCTTTCTTGTGAATGGGCACAACATTTGCTAATTTCCAATCTTCTGGGACGACTCCTGTTGCCAGTGATTGGTTAAATAAATCTGTTAATGGTTTTGCTAGTTTACCGCTGAGCTCTTTTAATAGCTTTGGATGTATGTATCCCATCAGGCCCCTGTGACTTATTTGTATTAATTTTAGACAGCTGACTTAGAACCTCTTCCTCTGTAAAGACACATGCATCAAAAGATTCATTAGTCTTCTTTCCTAACTGAGGTCCTTTTCCTTCATTTTCCTTTGTAAAAACTGAACAGAAGTATTCATTGAGGCAGTCAGCTAGTTCTTTATCTTTTTCCATATACCTTCCTTCTTTAATTTTGTAATTCCTTGTTTTAGTTTCCTTTTTTCATTTATACTTTTTATTAGTTTAAAAAAAAGACATACATTGTTATCGTTAAAGAGCCACCAGTGGCTACCTAGTTAATACCATATACAATCATGTTAGCGACACTAGTAGCTCATATACATGCCACAATGAAGTACAAAACAAACAGAAATGACTAACAATACATCATAAAAAGGACATAAAAACATACTAACATAGGACAAAACATGCAGTGCGGTTGTTGGGGTACATTTGCGCAGGCGTATTTTTATCAGATATACGGCCATATATAGGAGCTCGACTACACCAATATAATATACTTAAATATGTCAAACAAGGTTTGGTGCTGCGAGTGGAGAAGCTCTCCATATACCCCATTCCCTCTCAAACCTCGCAGCAGCTTCCTCAGCTCCCGCCAGCACACGTTCATATATATAGGTAGAGTTTAACCTTCGGATGACCTCCATTAAAGAAGGAGCATACCGTGATTTCCAATTTTTAACTATGGCCAGTTTGGTTGAGAGGAAAAGGTGTCCCAGAACCACTCTCCCCTCACATGGTATCTCAACCAGATCAATCCATAAGAGAGCTAGTGAGGGGGATGGCGGGAGCTGATATCCCAGCAGATCCGAGGCGAGAGAGAATGTGGCCCTCCAAATATCTTGCAGCTTTGGACAGGACCATAGGATGTGATACAGTGTACCCCTATCTCCACATCCCCGCCAGCATAAGCATGAGAGATCCGGAGATATGTGACTCAGGCGATCTGGTGTATAGTACCACCTTAGTGTGGTCTTCATCAAGGACTCATAGTGCAAAGCACATCTAATATTTCTTTTTATGCAAGAGAAGGCTGCCGACCACTGTTCATCAGTGAATACCAACCCCAGATCTCCCTCCCATGCAAGCAGCGGAGTCGTTTTAACAAATGATCTCTTATCTCCCATCATCATATATAGAGGCCGCAGTCGTGTGCATTGTGGCGGAGCCAATGCCCACAGACTAAACACTTCCCTAATGCACACCAGATTAAACGGACAGTTGGTTTTAAAAAAATGTCTAATACACAAATATTCATAAAAATCTGTGTGTGGAATCAGGAACTGCCCATGAAGATATTCAAAGGAACAGAGGGTATCCGAAATAAATAATTTGGAGAAAAGGTCCAATCCGCCCCGTGTCCAAGATGACACTGAAATATTCGGGATTAGAAAATTGAGTACAGTTGCTGGGGCACTGGGCGGGAAGGATCCGGACTCCAAAGTACACAATTTATGAAATCGGACCCAGCTTTTCAAGGCCATAGATACTAGCGACGGGAGAGATGGCCAAATAAATGTCGGGTGAAGAACTGCGAGCAAAAGAGTTTTTAAATTACTACCAGGGGTTAGTGTTGCTTCTATCTGTACCCACTGTTTCGCATAATTACCTACTCACCATTCCCTTAACTGTGATACCTGCGAAGCCAGAAAGTACTCATGGATATTCGGAAGCCCCAATCCCCCTCGGAGTTTAGGTCTCTGCATTATTACAGTTGCTATTCTCGGTTTATGTCGTTTCCAAATTAGGGCATTGATCAGTTTGGAGCACTTCTGGAAAAAACTGCTTGGAGGGATAATCGGTAATGTCTTAAATATGTACAGGAGTCTTGGGAGGGTGAACATTTGAAATGATGCAATACGACCCACCCAAGACACCTCATACCTAACCAATTTATCAAGGTCCTTCTCTAAGAGCCCTAACAATGGGACATAATTTACTACATATAACTTCTTGAATGATGCTGTGAGCTTTATACCCAAATAGTTAATTTGATTGTTTTGCCAATCCAAATCAAAGGTATCCTTCAGTTTCTTCATCTGTATAGGAGAGATATTTATTGGGAGAGCCTGAGATTTAAGAGCATTCAGTTTATAGAATGAGAGATCTCCAAATCGGGTTATAACATCCATAGCAGCTGGTAAAGACATTTGAGGATTTGACAACGTCAAGATGATGTCGTCAGCATATAGACTGATTTTATGTTCTATACTCCCTATATCAACTCCCTTCACATCAGGGCACTGGCGAAGAGCCTGAGCCAGGGGCTCTATAGTCAAAACAAATATCAAGGGGGACAGGGGGCAACCCTGGCGGGTACCATTGCTAATATCGAAGGGGTCTGAGAGTGCCCCATTGACCCATACTCTAGCACTTGGTTGGGTATAAAGTGCCCTGATAGCCGCCAGGATTGCCCCCGTAAATCCCATCCTCCCCAGCACCGAGAAGGCGAACCGCCAATTAATGCGGTCAAACGCCTTCTCGGCGTCTAGGGTAACTAAAAGCGCTGGAATTTTTCCTCTCTGGACGTAGTCCAGGATATTTAATGTCCGCCTGGTATTATCCTGCAACTGCCTACCTCTTACAAATCCAACCTGGTCCATATGAACAAGAGCAGTAATACAGGGAGCCAGACGACTTGCCAATACATTTGCGTAAATTTTTGCATCTGTATTTAGCAATGATATCGGACGGTAGCCCCTTACATCATCCGAAAGAAGGTCAGTTTTTGGAATGGTGACTATCCTCGCCTCCAGCATCTCTTTTGGAGAACGACCGGTACTCACCATTTCCCTAAAAATCTGACATAAATAAGGGCAAAGCTCTTTTTGAAATAACTTATAATATGTATTTGAAAAGCCGTCTGGCCCTGGTGCTTTATTATTCGGTAATGTCATAATAGCTTCGCGAATTTCCTGCTCTGTCACTGGGGAGTTTAGTTTCCCTAACTGGGCCTCAGTAAGACTCGGAAGGTCAATGGAATCTAAAAACTGATCCATGGCCACCGAATCTACAGAGGACACATCCGAAACGGATTCTAAGTTATAGAGGGTTTTATAAAAACTCTGAAAGGAGTTCGCTATACCTTGAGGATCAATGATCTTTTTATTCGTAGATTTTGAGGTTATATAAGGGATCTTGTTTTTAGTAGTTTTCTCCTTTAATCTGTGGGCTAATAATTTCCCCGATTTATTATCCTGTGCATAATACAATGCCCGGCTCTTTTTTAGGTCATTCTCATATCTATAAAGCAAATGCTCCTTTAATTGAAGGCGTAGATTCTGCAACTGAGTTCCTATAGTAGCAGTAGGGTTAATTTTATTACTAGCCTCCAGAGACCTAATCTGTAGAGTCAAAGCGGTTGTCCGTTCCTCTCTCTCTTTCTTTGCTATACAACCAATTTTAATATGTAAACCTCGCATATAGGCCTTATGGGCATTCCAGAGCGAAAAAGGATTAGACACTGATCCCTCATTAATGCGAAAAAATTCCTTTAAACCTTCCTGCAGCGTTAAACCATATTTACGATGTTCCAATAAATAGGTATTATCACGCCAAAGAAAGCATAGAGGTCTTCTAGAATCCTCACCAATTGTCAAGGTGACAGGCGCATGGTCAGACCATGTAATCGTCCCTATAGATGAACATACTGCTATATTTAACAAGTGACGATCTACCAGAAAAAAATCAATCCTGGAGTATGTCTGGTGAACGTTTGAAAAAAAGGAAAAATCCTTTTTTCCCTCATGATGAAACCTCCAAACATCATAAAGATCTTCTCTCAATAAGAGGGAGTTGAGACCTCGGATGGACCCTCCAACCCCTGATGACGAATCCATCACTGGATCCAATATAGAGTTGAAGTCTCCACCCCAGAGGATCAAACCCCTCCTAACCACATTCACCTTAGTCACCAAATTACGTAAAAAACGTAGCTGGTGCCTATTCGGGGCGTATACCAATACCATGGTGAAAATCACGCCATTTACGGATGCCACCATGATAATATATCGCCCATTTTGGTCAACTATGGATTCGAGCAGTTGAAATACAACCGAATCCCTAATTGCCACCATCACACCTCTCTGTTTTTTCGCATAATGGGAATGGAAAATGTGTGGAAAATGAATATTTTTAAGTCTATGCGCATCCTCCTTCAGGAGATGTGTCTCAGTTGCACAGACTATATCCCCCTTCAGGGTCTCTACTTCCCTCCACAGCATGGACCTCTTGAACGGGCTGTTTAGGCCTTTCACATTTATTGCAACGATTTTATGAACCATCTGTCCATGGGTTCACGCTGTGGAGGGAATGAACCCCCACCAGGTCTGGTTTCTGCCATATTAATGCCTGTAAGCAACGTATCCCATCTTTGCACTGCCAAACAATACATAAATCACAAACAGTTCCACATAAAAAGAAAAAAGAAGAAAAAAAAACGACCACATGAACCACAATTATTTTAAGACAAACACAAACCCGGCATATAATGCCGTTATTCCTATAAGGGGACATATATTTCGGCTCATGGCCAGAAAGGGCTACTCGGCGTTGCCCCCACACCCTCTACCCTGGTAAATTTCCCAGGACCCCCATCAACTATATTGCCTTTTCCCCTGGGTCACTAAATGCCATTCAGAGTCCAGGGAAGTAGATGGACATTGATTTTTATCCGGGATTTCCATCTCAATATTCCAAGAGTCTAACAAGTGCTTCCCGGACTTCATGGAGGTTACCACATGTGCAGTTCCCTGGTGATGGATCAAAACTCTGGTCGGGAATCCCCATCTATAAGGAATGTCATTCCGTCGCAATGCAGCAGTAAACGCACCCAACTGACGGCGCTGTTGCAAGGTGGTAGCAGATACATCCGCAAATATTTTAATCTGGTGGTACGGAGAAGGCAGAGTACCTAATTTTCTAGATGCTACTAAAAGCAACTCTTTAACGTGGAAGAAGTGAATCCGTACCACGATATCCCTCGGTAATGAGCTAGGGAGGTGTTTAGGTCTCATCACCCTATGCGCTCTATCCAGGGTCAAGTCCTGTGGGGTGAGATCAGGGGTCAGGATTTTCATTATGCTCTGTAGGTAGGGAATCAAATCTTTTAATGCAATTTCTTCAGAGATCCCTCGGAATTTGAGGTTATTCCGGCGTGATCTATCTTCTAGATCAACTACCTTAGCCTTAAGCCACGCTATTTCCCCCTTTAGATCACTATGGGCCTCTTTCAGCTGGTTATAAGATGCAGCATATTCCTCCATTTTTGATTCGATAGAATCCACCCTACTCCCCACTTCTACCACCGCCATCTGTAAGGGGCGAACCAAGGCAGTTAAATCTTTATGCATCGAATTGCTAAAAAGGACCAACATGTCTTTTAGTAAGTTACCTGATGCCGGCTGATCATCAGTGGGGATCGCCTGGATTGTTTGAGTGGTACAATCAATCACCTCGCTCACCTCATGCATCGGGGTTGGAGTTTCCCCTTCATGCTGTTTTCTTGCGTGTGCCTGTCCCACTCCAATCGCCTGTAACGTAGGAGTCAAACAACCGACATACCTCTGATGGTCTTCCGTCTCCTTCTGCAGATCGCGAGGTTCTACAGGTCTCTCACACCTGGTTTGAGAGCCAGCTGGTCCGGACGGATGTAAACCCGACAGTGAGTTTGCCACCAACTCACGTCTGGTGATGTTCCGGGTTTCAACCTCTTCCAGGTCACGCTGATGGGGTGGTAGAGGCAATAATGGAAGTGAGGGAGGTGGTGAGGGAGTACTTCCAGGGGTTCCCTTTTCCATGAAGGCATCCAGCTTCCCTTGTTTCTTCGCCGACCTCATACCTCTGGTCATTTCCACTTCACTTCGGCTATAACGTAGGCTCAATCGTAAGCTCAATAAGCTCAATAAGCTCAGTCGTGGAGTGGAGTGGAGTCGCTCAGTCGTGGAGTGCACGGCCCGTTATACCGCTATACCGCTGTCATCGGGTAGTCAAGCAGGAGCAGGAGCACGCCGGAGCTCTCACCTCACGCAGCCATCTTACTCAGCCAGCAAGCCACGCCTTTTTTCATTTATGTATCTGAAGAATGCCTTATCGCCTTTTTTCCCTGACTGAGAAAATTTCTCTTCTGCCTGTGCTTTAGAAGCTCTTATAACTTGTTTGGCCTCTCTCTGCCTAATCTTATAAATTTGCCTGTCACCCTCGTTTTTTGTTTTTTTTAAAATAATTCCTAAATGCTATCTTTTTGTTTTTAATGATTTTGGCCACTTCTGCTGAGTACCACAGTGGTCTCTTCCTTTTTTTGCTTTTACTGACAAGCCTAATGCAATTTTCTGTTGCCTTCAATAGTGCCACTTTTAAGTAGTCCCATTTCTCCTGGACTCCAATGAAACTGCTCCAATCTGATACGGGGGATGGGGGATGAGTAGATATTTTGGGTGCTGAACTAAATTTCACTTTAGTTTTAAGCTTAATTATTATTGAGATCAATAATGTAAAAGCTTTTAATGGTAGGATCACACAGAATTGCACTGATGCAGATGCAATGTAGCCAAAAACTGCAGCAGTGTAAACCATTGTGATTTTTTAATTGACTGTTAACAGGGGTTGTGTCACAAAAAACATTCTATATTTTTCAAACCAGCACCTGGATCTGAATACTTTTGTAATTGCACATAATTAAAAATTTTGTATAGACATTGAGCTATTCAATAAAATGTATTTGTAGAGCCACGTGCCGTTTCTTTTCCTTATTTCTTGTCCACTTCAGTGAGCTGAAATCTTCAACTGTCACCAGCCACATCTTCTGTGAAAAGCTGTGGCAGTTACAGGGAAGGAGCTACAGCAGAAAGTGAATGCTACCTGACCTGTAATAGGGAGAAAGCTGCAGCAAAAAGGACACGTCCCTTGAGCTGCCAGCCTTAAGGGGGTTATCTGGAAAAAGATATTGATGACTTATCCTCAGGATCACCGTACCTCAGTCAGGTGGCCTAGTTGAAGCTCAGTGTCATGCCCTGCTCAGACGATGTGCAGAGGTCTGCCAGGTTAGCAGCATGTGTCTAGTCATTTGTATTGTTTTGGAGTCGTGCTAGATCCGCCTCCCTTCAGGTGCTCTGGGTGGGGTCGTTGGTTTAAATTACTCTCACTCCCAGGGTTCCGTGCGGGTTATAGCTTCTGTCAGGCTGTGGAAGCAAGGAAGGAAGGATTGGCTGTTCCTGCTCTGATAAGATAAGTTGGTTTCTGATTTCTTTAGTTTGCTGTCTAGGCTGTTTGAGTGACGTCTGTCCCCTCCTGGTTCTGAGGGAGCAGACTGCCCCTTTTCCCCTTTCACCATCTCAGGGATTCCAGGGTATTTTCAGCCCAGGCATGAGGACACATTATTCCCGCCATAAGGGTCTGAATGTGGGCTTAGCAGTATAGGGAGAGCTGTCAAGGATTTGCTAGGAGGTGACCTTATCCCCAGCTTCTCACCTAGAAACGTGTTTGTTTAGTTATCTGTGTATCTTAGATCCTGTCCGCCGTGACACTCAGCCCTATTCAAGTTAATTGGGGCTGAGCTGCAATACCAAGCACAATCACTCTGACACGTACGGCACTGTGCTTGTTAAGCTGCCGGGAGTCCGTGGCACTAACCAGAGCTCTGTTGAGCATCACGGCTCCCTGAAACAGCTGATCGGTGGGGGTGCCGGGACTCAGACCTCCGCAGATGTGATGATGACCTATCCTGAGGATAGGTCCTCATTATTTCCCAGACAACCCCTTTCAATGAATCGAATAGAACAGTTGGACTAATTAATCTGGAGATCTCTGGATCCGTGTGTGGCGCAAGGCTGCTTCTAGCTTTGTTAGAAAGGAAATGTTATGTACTATATGATGTCTGATTTTCATTTTTTACTTAAATCATGACATCACCTCTAGGTTGATGCATGATTTTGCCACAAAACAACTGTTTCAATAGCAAAACTGTGCAACCATTATACTTGTTTGCAGTTTTGCAAATAAAATAACAGTTTCAAGCAGCTTTGAAATAGTCCTATGGTAGTCGCAATACCAAAATTTTGATTAAATTTCAATACCATAAAAAGGTTTCGCAATTCTCAATACTATTCAATATCACGCCAAATAAACAGTCGGAGAGCTGTCCGCATCTTTTGCGGCCCCATTGAATTGAAGTGAATAGGTTTGTCTCTGACCCTCCAAGAATGTGGATCGGGTGCGGAAAAAAATAATACGTCTGTGTGCCTGAACCCTAAGTGTTGTGGCACTAAACTGGTGTACACTAGGTGATACACGATGAGGTTAATGTGAGGCACAGGTAGTAAGTGACCCTATCTGTATTTTGTAACTTGCATTAACCCCATGTTGCCCATTATTTGAGGAGGTACTTTGAGGTCACTTACTAATGTGAGACACATGGGGACAAATTGAGAAAAGTATGTGCCTCTCATTAAAAATAAATGACCCCCATCATGTTTATAACATGGCAGTGGCAAGATTATGGTTAGTTACATTAACCCTAATGTTGCTGGCTGTCTGGTACATATGTTATTGTCTGCTTTTATTTTCAGGCAGGCTAATCATTTGTATACAGTCTGGCTCTGGATTTTGGGATACCTGATCATCACACTGCTGCTGCACCACACACTGTGGAGCCTGAGCTGCTGATGTTTGAGACTTGGGACAGTCAGGAGGGAATGGTGCTGCTGCTACTGAATCGTCATGGGTACTCATTCGTGATGCCTCCGTAACGGAAGCGCACCCTTCATTACCTCCCTCCTCTGACTTTAATTATCAGCGTTTTCATTGGTGGTGCAGAGCCCCCTTAAGTGTTTTTATTGGTGGCAGTAGAGGGGATCGAGGAACTCCCTCCGTTCTTCTCAACCATGCGGCTGATGAGAACATGTTGCGTGCTGAGTGCCATGTTCTCTAATAAGAAAAGATACTGAGCTGCGGAGTAGCGCAGCCTAGTATCGAAAATAAGCAAATCCTGGTATTGTATCCATTCATGTGAAAAAGTATCGATTAGGTACCAAAAGTTCGATACCCATCACAACCCTATGCAAGTAATGCAGAATTGGGAGTACAAATTAGGATCTTTATTAGATATCTCACCTTGCTTCATCAAGCCTGAACAATGTGGGGCTTCAACAAACAAGGGTTAATATAACTATTAGATACCTATCTCAATTCGTAAAAGGCACGTGTGCGGAATTACACATGTAAATCTGTAATAATATAGATGATAAAAGAGCTACATGATTAATAAAGAAAAAGTCACAACATACATACTAAATGATAGACAATTTCTGCAAAGAAAACTGTGGGAGAGAAACAGAATGGAGTGTGGGAGTAAGAAAAGGTACTGCAGAAGCTTTCTTCAGGTCAGTGGCCAACAGTGAGAGCTTGTGTGGGGGAGCTTTTCTCTTTCAAGTTAATTAATCATCAATACAGGAAAGATACAGTGCTCACTTATATGGGTTTCTCGAGACATTTTATCTGGATTTAAGATATGAACACAATTTGTGTAATGGTACAGTCTTGTCATTTATGCTTTGCACACTAAAACCGCGAATAAAATCCTAAATCCTAACATAACTCTACCAAAATAATGTTTTATTTGTTAGGTTATTACTAGGTCATTATTGTGCAGTGACAAAGTCCAGGTATATTGAATAAGCAAAGACGACTCCAGTTTGTTCCCAAAATGATACAGAGAACAATTTAGTTAATCATCTGAATGATATATGATTATCCAAAAGACTGCCCTGAGAGGTAAGTGCTTTTGATATTTCTTATTTATAGTTAACATTATACCACTTGTACATTTCCTTCCCTCATTGACCCTTGTCCCAGACATCCTAGTTGAACAGTTCTAAATGGTGGCCACACCAGATACTGACTGGTTTTCTGACCCCCCCCCCCCCCTGTAAAGTAAAACTGTGCACATTCCAGAGTGGTCTTATATTGTGGGCAGTCTAAGGCACACCTGTGCAATATTCATGTTGTCTAATCAGCACTTTAATATGCCACACCTGTGAGGTGGGATAGGTTATCTTGGCAAAGGAGAAGTGCTCACTTACAGATTTAGACAGATTTGTGAAAAATATTTCAGAGTAATGGGTCTTTTGTGTATGTAGAAAATGTTACAGATCTTTGAGTTCAGCTCATGCAAAATGGGAGCAAAACCGAAAGTGTTGGGTTTATATAATTGTTCAATGTAGAAAAAATGGACACAGAATACCAATGAGACCTCAGGCTGTGAATGTAAGGTTATAGCTAAAATACCCTTATTTGTATAAATCAAATCACTCATTTTAGCAGTCTGAAAAAATATGTATTTCCTGCAAATTTGGACATTCTCTAAATATCCCAATACACACCAGACAATTGTTGTCCGAACTTCCTGTTACACAGGACTGGCCAACAATATGAGGTGTATGGGGAATGTCCAGACTCTTCCCTGACAGATTATGATGGGGGAATAATTGGATCAGGCATGTTTAATGTCAGCTCCTGATCCTTTTTCTTCAATCCAGGAGTTAAAGGGGTTGTCTCACTTCAGCAAAAGGCATTTACTATGTGGAGAAATTTAATACAAACCACTTACTAATGTATTGTGACTGTCCATATTGCCTCTTTGCTGGCTGGATTAATTTTTCCATTAGATTATACACTTCTTGTTTCCATGGTTATGACCACCCTGCAATCCACCCTGTAATGTACACTACAGGAAAAAGAACCAGCCTATATGAACTACCATGGTCCTAGCCACTAGAGAGGCTGGCGCTTTTTCCTATAGTGCGCAACAGGTCGTAACCATGGAAATGAGCAGTGCATAATGTGAGGGAAAAAATGAATCCAGTCAGCAAAGGAAGCAATATGGATAATAATACATTAGTAAGTGGCTTGTATTAACACCAACAGAGGTGTCTGGTAGCAGGTTTCGCCTCTCTCCCCACTGAAAATACATACAATGAGAGGTGAGCTGTATTACACCAACACGGCCATTAGACAGTGGAAGGAGCCTTCTGCTTCTAGCTCTGTCCACTGTTCAAATTCCAATGTAGTGCGCTGAAGTGGGGGTATTTGACGTTTGGACATTTGTGGACACTTGCCTATTTCCCATATGCAATGTTATAAACTTCTTACTTTATTTCACTTGAAAGAGTTAACATGCACCGTTTAACTGCATTTTATATGTTGTGATATATATCCTGTTAATTATAACTGTATTTGCAAGGCTCCGTGGAAAGGGTTAATGAACACTTGAGAGACTGTTAGGACTTTGAATGAGAAGCTGGTAATTTTCCACAGCTGCCATACAGTTCAAAGAAGACCATGTTTTGGGGGAAAAAGCCAGATGTTGTTTACCACCAAATCCAGACAGTCTGACCTGGATTTGGTGGTGTCTGGTTTTAGATATGTTGTTATATCTGGAAAAACTGCTGTCATTGCCAATGAGTATCAATGACTCGAATGTAAGGGTACTTTCACACGTGCGCAAACGGATAGCATTTGTAGATGGATCCGGATGTGGATCCGTCTAACAAATGCATTGAAACACTGGATCCGTCTCTCTGGTGTCATCTGGAAAAACGGATCCGGTATTTATTTTTTTCACAGGTTTAAAGGTTGGCGCATGTGCGGACCGGAGGAACGGATCCGTCAATGCAGCAATTTTAATGCAGGATCCGGGACTAATACATTTCAATGGAAATTAATGCCAGCAAGTGTTCAGGATTTTTGGCCGGAAAAATGTAAAAGGGGTTGAACTGATGCATCCTAATGTTTATATTGAATGGAATGCTCTCCATTCAGAATGCATTAGGATAAAACAGTTTTTTCCCGGTATTGAGCCCCTGTGACGGAACTCAATACCGGAAAAAAAAAAATTCTAGTGTGAAAGTACCCTTAGTTGACTGATCTGTAAAAGTGTATATAGTATTTTTTGTTTCTAGCCTGTGTAAATACATGTCTCACAAGTTTAATGATGAATTAAATGTAATATAATCATATATTAGATGTACATTTTACTTAAAGGTAAGTCCGCAAAAGAAGAAAGATTATTTTAAAATGTTGTAGCTATTTTTAAAAACTCCAATCCCTTCCTGTATTATCAGTAAAGACAGTGAGCTTGCTTTGGTAGCTGCAATAAATGGGAGTCAATTGATAAAGAAATGTGATGGAGCACAGGGGAGATGCACAAAGAACCTTTTCAGAGTCTATAGTGTTGTGCTTATTTTATCTAGGACAGCAAATAAGTGGAGATGTCATGAAATCTCCCATCCTCTGCACACTCTTGGCATTCTCTTGATGAGCTTCAAGAGGTAGTCCCCTGAAATGGTCTTCCAACAGTCTTGAAGGAGTTCCCAGAGATGCTTAGCACTTGTTGGCCCTTTTGCCTTAACTCTGCGGTCCAGCTCACCCCAAACCATCTCGATTGGGTTCAGGTCCGGTGACTGTGGAGGCCAGGTCATCTGGCGCAGCACCCCATCACTCTCCTTCATGGTCAAATAGCCCTTACTTTCAAAGTTTTCCCAATTTTTCGGCTGACTGACTGACCGACCTTCATTTCTTAAAGTAATGATGGCCACTCGTTTTTCTTTACTTAGCTGCTTTTTTCTTGCCATAATACAAGTTCTAACAGTCTATTCAGTAGGACTATCAGCTGTGTATCCACCTGACTTCTCCTCAACGCAACTGATGGTCCCAACCCCATTTATAAGGCAAGAAATCCCACTTATTAAACCTGACAGGGCACACCTGTGAAGTGAAAACCATTTCAGGGGACTACCTCTTGAAGCTCATCAAGAGAATGCCAAGAGTGTGCAAAGCAGTAATCAAAGCAAAAGGTGGCTACTCTGAAGAACCAAGAATATGACATATTTTCAGTTGTTTCACACTTGTTTGTTATGTATATAATTCCACATGTGTTAATTCATAGTTTTGATGCCTTCAGTGTGAATCTACAATTTTCATAGTCATGAAAATAAAGAAAACTCTTTGAATGAGAAGGTGTGTCCAAACTTTTGGTCTGTACTGTATATATATATATATATATATATATATATATATATATATATGTTTAATGTCATTTACATATCTCTCCTATTTACTCCAGTTTTTCTTTCCCTTATCTTTCCTCACACATTAGCAACATGAATCCCTCACAAGAACAACCGACTAGTCAACCCATGCCGGTTAACTATGAAGTAGTAACCACGGAGTCCATCCAACATATGGTGGACCAATCTGTTTCTAGATCAGTATCAGTGGCCATACAATCTGCCATGGTTTCTCTCCAAGACTCCATTTCAAAATCTCTTTCTTTAGTAATAGACCAAAGAACACCTCAGGTCTACCCGTCTACCCCTTCAGATAACTTCCTTTCCGCAGAAGATTCCATCACGGAATTAGCTAAAGGATTAAAAAAATCAGGCAAGATTGGCAGAAAGAGGAGGTTCTGTAGCGACCCTAATATCCCCAATATTTCTAAAACCCAGACCATGGGGATGGGTCAAATACCCAATGAAAACCCGCATATTTTAAGCGGTAATGATAAAGGTGGCGAAAAATCCCACAAAAGACCCTCCGCCCGGGAGGAGACTAATAGCCAGGCTATGACAGGCAGTAAGAGGGCTAAGAACATCTCTTACAAAGAAATGTCTTCCATATCCCCTTCCAGTGAGTCTGACTCTGACTCGGAAGACAGATTGCCATTTTATTCTGAAGAGGACTCATCAGATAATCCTGACGAGTCAGTCCCAACTATCCAGCTCTCAGACTCCCTAATACTAGATAGTCAGGGCATTCCCTTTTTCAGCCCTGACCAAATAAAACACCCCAGATCTGGGGAGTGGGTTCCCCACTCTCAAATCTCAAAATTCTTATCTTTATGGGTCAACAAATCCCTAGACAAAGCTTCCAGGAATAAATTGAAAGCGGAGTGTCCGAGACCTACCCTGCCTCAGAAAATTTCCCAGACTCCGGAATTAGACCCCATCATTACCAAATACCTAAATAAAACGGATAGAAATCCCAAAAGAGGCCTGGACAGATCATTCAAATTATGTCAAGACAAACTCCTAGACCTATTAGGACCTCTAATAAAAATACTAGACCTTTCCAAACAAGCTGCCGCTACAGGCCAACCAGTAGATACTGCAGTACTCCGCGGCTGGGCCCAAAGAGCCATATGCTTCTTCGGCAATATTAATTCTGCCATCAGCGCAGAGAGAGGACGAAATATCTAAATTAAGCTGGACCCACAGCTTTCTCACCTGGCTAACTCAGAACCAGATTCCTCGGCAGAGGGTCTTCTCTTTGGAGACACCCTCATTAAAGAAATTGGAAAATTTGTCGGAGTATTTAGCTCTCGACAAAGCAAAAACATCCCTTAGAAAAGTAGGGCAACCAAAAATTTTGGGCAGGGCTGTGAAAGGCAGGGGTCGCTTTCCCAGCCGAACCTTATACTTCAGACCGTCTCAACAGTCCCCCTACCACACAGAAAACAGACCTACCACCTCCACATCTTCTGCCATACCTACACCATTCTTCCCTACCAGAGGACGCCCATGGAGAGCCCGAGGCCATCGAGGCTTCCCTAGATCAAGACCATCATCAGGTAAGCTTTTCTACCCTAAACTATTCCCACATACCCTTAGGGGGAAGACTGAAACATTTTTTCCAGACTTGGGTTTCGCTAACCTCAGACTCATGGATCCTGAATACTATCTCAGGTTATCAAATAGATTTCCTATCCCCTCCATCCCAAAACCACATACCTCAACCAATACTCTTCTCTGTCACAGACCGGTCATAAATTTAAGAACCCTCAACGACTTTGTAACTTACCATCACTTCAAGATGGAGGGAATCCATCTTCTCAGGGACTTGTTACTCCCTCAGGATTGGCTCATAAAGATAGACCTAAAAGACGCCTATCTTACTTTTCCTATACACCCTCACCATCAATCTTACCTAAAATTCTTTTGGAACGACCAAAAATGGCAATTTACTTGCCTCCCATTCGGCCTATCATCGGCCCCTTGGTGCTTCACCAAGCTAATGAAACCAGTGATCTCATCATTAAGATCCCGGGGTGTACGTCTAATCATCTATTTGGACGACATCCTAATTATGGCAACGTCCCTTCCTCTAATTCAACTTCATGCACAGTGGACATTATCCCTTCTAACCAATCTGGGGTTCCTAATCAATTCCAAGAAATCCATTCTTTCCCCATCCAAGGAAATAGAAATTCTAGGTTTCAATATAAATACTGTTTCCGCTCTCCTGAGTCTCCCTACCAGGAAACTCTCCCTGATTCGGAAGGAATTCCGATCAGTATTAAACAAACATTTGGTATCCCTACGCACTATTGCACGGATAGTAGGGCTGTTATCGGCCTCCATACAAGCCATCTTTCCCATCCCCTTACACTACAGGGTCCTTCAACGACTCAAGGCACAACATCTACGGTAAGGCCTACAATATTCCAACAAAATTTCCCTATCTCCAGAAGCCAAAGAAGAACTTCTATGGTGGCTCCAACACATCCAGATCTGGAATGGGAAAATGATATTCAATTCCTTACCAGATCTGGTCCTAGAATCAGACGCCAGTCAATCAGGCTGGGGCGCTCGTTACGGCCCTTATTCCACAGGAGGGAAATGGTCAGAAACAGAATCTCTCCTACACATCAACTGCTTGGAGCTCCTGGCAGCTTCTTTCGCTCTGAAGAGCTTTGCGAAAGACAAGTCACACTGCTGCATCCTACTGCGTATGGACAATATTGCCGCAGTACAGTACATCAATCGTTTAGGGGGCACCACTTCCAAAATGTTGAGCGACATTGCAAAGGATTTTTGGCATTTCTGCTTGGACAAGGAAATTACCCAGAAAGCAGAATACATTCCGGGTTTGATCAATTCGGTTGCCGATTGGAACTCTCGATACCTATCAGATTCCAGCGACTGGCAACTGAATCCTCTCCTTTTCCAACAAATCAACAACTTATGGGGTCCCCTCTACAAGGATTTATTTGCGTCACGACTAAACACCCAACTACCCATCGTTTTCAGCTAGCGCCCAGATCCGGATGCTCTGGCCATGGATGCCCTTCGTCAAATCTGGCCACAGAGACGCCTTTACGCTTTTCCCCCCTTCGCTTTAATCCCCAGAGTTCTGCTTCAGATGATATCCCAGAGATCCACATTAGTGATCATCACTCCTTGGTGGCCGTCTCAAACATGGTTCCCCACTCTACTCAGCCTGGCCATAGATATTCCAAGAATACTCCCACTTTCCCAGGATCTCCTCAAAGATCCTTCAGGACATCCTCATCCTCTGATCTTGTCGGGACACCTATTATTAGTAGCCTGGTTGATCTCGGGCAATCAAGATTCGATCACGGCCTTTCACAATCTACTCTCGACATCCTCTCTGACGCATGGGTACCAGGTACCAGAAAGGCTTATAGATCAGCCTGGAAAATTTGGCTTCATTGGTGCTCTCAACGGAACTTGGATCCCGTTCATGCATCTATTACCCACATCTTAAATTTTTTATCCGCATCCTTTGAATCAGGAAAAGCCTATAGAACCATAAACCTTTAACGATCTGCCATATCTTCGGAACACACCCCCGTTAACTCCATCCCTGTTGGTAAACACCCGATGGTCTGCAGACTTATGAATGGCATACTTTTAGGAATCCCCCTGAGCCTAGATATCATTCTACTTGGGATATTACCCTCCTCCTAAACCTCTTCTCATCTTGGGAAGACAACGAACACCTATCCCTAAAACTACTTTCCTTTAAACTCACGGTTCTCTTATGTCTCATCTCTATTAAGAGAGTCTCAGACGTCAGAGCGTTGGACATCTCTAACAGATCTTTTATCCCTAACGGAGTAACCTTCCGTATTGTTAGACGAACCAAAACCAATCTACACACGGTCATCTACCCAGCTTTCCCCTCCCATAATAAATTATGTGTTGTCCGTTGTCTAAAGACATATGAACTTATGACCCAAACTCTACGCACCCCTCAAGCGTCCCAACTTCTTATCTCTTTTCGTAAACCACATCTTCCGGTATCCTTTCCTACGCTATCCAGATGGGTTAAGCTCACCATGCAGATGGCTGGGATTAACACATCAATCTTTGGTGCCCATTCAGTTCAAGGCGCAGTATCCACTAAAGTATTCCAAAAAGGAGGCTCCCTCTCTGATATTCTGAAGGCCGCAGTCTGGTCTTCAGAATCCACTTTTAAAACGTTTTATTTCAAACCTGTCTCTCGTGTCTCTATGTCTATGTTATGAATCTTTATTACTTAGCTTTAAACTTGCACAATGAGAGCCTCCTGTTGCAATAAAATTTAGGATTTTCCTAGCTATTGTAACGGAAAATATAGATTTTATTGAAGACAGGAGGCGAACATTGTCCCTCCCCATTAACCCAACCCTAACTGTATATATTTTATCTCCGTAGCATACTAGAACATCCTGGATAATTCACAGTTTCATACATCCTCAAAAGTTCCTGTTACTCCAGTTTCCTATCGTCTAAACCTACGACTATTCCATGATTGCATTATTCGGATTACTTCAAAACGGATCCACTCCTTCTCTGGTCGTCATCAAGAAAGAGGAGGGGTCTATGCTCTCTTCACCTTATACAGTATAAACTGGGATGCTTATTTATTGGCTACCTGTGATTCCTCATTTACATACTGATTACCTGTTTTGGAAAAACTTTTCATTCACCTGTTGTAATAGTTCTTGCTGCTATGGGAGTAGTAAAAGAAAGTTAAGCACAATTTTAGCCTCCTGTCTTCAATAAAATCTATATTTTCCGTTACAATAGCTAGGAAAATCTTCAATTAATTAACTTTTTTGTTCTTAATTTTAAAGGTGTTATTCAGGGTTAGAAAAACATGAATTATTATTTTTTTTAAAAAGCACCACACCTGTCTATTGGTCGTGTCTGTATTGCAGCTCAGCTCCATGAAAGGTAAGGGGGCTGAGCTGAAATACCACACATAATCTGTGGACAGATGTTGTGCTGTTTTGGGAAGAAAGCAGTCATCTTTTTCTCGCTAAGGAGAACATTCACAGTAGTGCTATGAAATCCGGCAGGCTGTTGTAGCAGAGAACAACCTGCCAAAGTTCACTGTATATGACATTGTTGGACACGGCCGGACACCGGGGGATGCCCATTGACTATAATGGTATTCCAATGGTGATAGGGATGTTGAGCAATTTTTTGTCCAGGCGACAGCCCGACAAGGCATAATGCTAATGTGGACCTAGCATAAGTCATATACATATATACATATTCCTTTAATTGCCACTCTTACCCCAGAACAGATTTTCCTGTTTCATCTGGTTTCCGCACTGTGAATGGACTTGGATCAATGCCAACATTTTTTGGCGTGAAGTCTCTGAAAATGAAAAGGACATATAAGTGAATTTAAATGGTTGTTGATTTCATCTATGTTTCTTACTGTTTAAATTAAACCTAAAGTTTAATGTAATTTACCTTGCAGAATTTGTCATAGACAAACAAAAGGTGTCATCAAAACTGCTCAGTTCATATGGCCGAAAGAATTCTGTGTAAATATTGATCTCCTCATCGCCCCTGCTATGCTTCTTTATTGTCATCTTTTTTAGGTTTTCACTATTGGGCGCTGTTAACAAAAACATTTTGTACTGTAGGTTAAAGAGACACTTTTATCATAAATGGGTATTTTCTAAACTCAATATTTAAAGAAATATTTTTTACAATTTTTGGCTGTTTTTCTTTTTAAGTTTACCAGTACTATGCCAATGAAAATTACAATATACAGACCTTCTGTAGCAGTAAAAACAAATCACTAAACCTGCTATACTGAAATGTAGCCCCTTGTCATGTTCTGCAGGGTAGTCTCATTATAATAATGATCGAGGATTGGAAAGACTGACAGAAACACAAATCTATTATTCTTTCTTTTAAAATTCTGTTTATTGACATTTTATATAAAAAACAATAGAGAGGCATAAAGGAAATACCCCAAAAAAAGGACATTGCATACATTGAAGCAAATTCTTCACAGACATGGTATCATTAGCACAAAGCAATATATGGTAGGCAAACGGTAAAATTGAGAAAACATCACAATTGGAAATAACCATGGTCTTATAATTTCAAATACAATGAAAAATATCGAATGGAAAATATGCATGCCGTATCTCTTGATCTGCATATACACATAAACAAAACAAATACAACATTGAAAAAGGATAGAACTGAGAACATTTAGGAGTTAGGGTAACCCCTTAAGGACTCCTACAAAAATAAAGTTTTCCCCCCAAAAAAGTTTCAAGTAAATATAAACAAAAACATCATTTTCCCCAAATAGTAACATAGTAACATAGTACATAAGGCCGAAAAAAGACATTTGTCCATCCAGTTCGGCCTGTTATCCTGCAAGTTGATCCAGAGGAAGGCAAAAAACCCTGTGAGGTAGAAGCCAATTTTCTCCACTTTAGGGGAATAAAAAATTTCTTCCCGACTCCAATCAGAATAACTCCCTGGATCAACGACCCCTCTCTAGTAGCTATAGCCTGTAATATTATTACGCTCTAGAAACACATCCAGGCCCCTCTTGAATTCCTTTATTGTACTCACCATCACCACCTCCTCAGGCAGAGAGTTCCATAGTCTCACTGCTCTTACCGTAAAGAATCCTCTTCTATGTTTGTGTACAAACCTTCTTTCCTCCAGACGCAGAGGATGTCCCCTCGTCACAGTCACAGTCCTGGGGATAAATAGCTGATGGGATAGATCTCTGTACTGACCCCTGATATATTTATACATATTAATTAGATCTCCCCTCAGTCGTCTTTTTTCTAAAGTGAATAACCCTAATTTTGATAATCTTTCAGGGTACTGTAGTTGCCCCATTCCAGTTATTACTTTAGTTGCCCTCCTCTGAACCCTCTCCAGCTCTGCTATGTCTGCCTTGTTTACAGGAGCCCAGAACTGTACACAGTACTCCATGTGTGGTCTGACTAGCGATTTGTAAAGTGGTAGGACTATGTTCATATCACGGGAATCTATGCCCCTTTTGATGCAACCCATTATCTTGTTGGCCTTGGCAGCAGCTGCCTGACACTGGTTTTTGCTGTTTAGTTTGCTGTTTATTAAAATTCCTAGATCCTTTTCCATGTCAGTGTTAGGGTTGTTGCGGGTATCGAAATTTCGATACCCAATCGATACTTTTGTCCCGGTATCGATACGATACCGGGATTTCCGTTTTTTCGATACTGGGCTGCGCTTCTGCGCAGTCTAGTATCTCTGAACATGAGCGCGCTGCTATCGGCGCGCTCATGTTCTCTCTCAGCAGCACGGGGAGAAGGAAGCTGTCCTCCCTCCCCCTGTGCTGCTGCCGCTGCCACCAATGAGAAGAGAGGGGCGGAGGAGGGGCGGCAATGAGAAGAGAGGGGCGGAGGAGGGGCGGCAATGAGAAGAGAGGGGGTGGAGGAGGGGCGGCAATGAGAAGAGAGGGGCGGAGGAGGGGCGGGCGCACTGCGCCACCAATGATAGGATTACTATCGGAGCGATGGGAGGAGACATCAGCTTCACTAGTGGGCGTTCCTTTTCCCTGCGCTGCGATTGGACAGCGCTACAGCCAGGGAGAAGGAACGCCCACTAGTGAAGCTGATGTCTCCTCCCATCGCTCCGATAGTAATCAGCAGCATGTGGAGCAGGAGAGGAGACAGTAATGGGGCACTGCGGGCGAACGGAGCGGCGCCCAGGACTAAATGGTGAGTGCTGAGACATCGCTGGGCGCCGCTCTGTGTGGCCTAATAGTGAAAGTCTGGACTCATATACAGTAGTCAGTCTTTAACACATACAGGAGGCGGGTGCCGGCAGCAGAATCGCATTGCCGGCACCCTGCCCCTGACAGGGAGCTGCGATCAGCGGCAGTTAACTGCCGCTGATCTGCTAGTACCCGCCTCCTGTATAAAGGGGTAAAATCATTGGTGGTGCAGTGTGCCCCCCCCCTCAATCCCCCCATCCCATTAAAATCATTGGTGGCACAGTGTGCCGGCCCCTCTCAACCCTCCAGTATTAAAATCATTGGTGGCAGTGGCCACAGGGACCTCTCCACTCCCCCTCATTGGTGGTGCAGTGGCAGCTTCTGATCGGAGCCCCAGCTGTGTAAGCCTGGGGATCCGATCGGTTACCATGGCAGCCAGGACGCTACAGAAGCCCTGGTTGCCATGGTAACATCCCTGATGCTGTGTGCACAAAGCACAGAGCAGCAGGGACAGTGTGGAGTCCTATTCACCCTGATAGAGATCTATCAGGGTGAATAGGAAAAGGGATGAAAGATCCCAGGTTCTAGCCCCTAAGGGGGGAAATAGTTATTAAATAAAAAGTGAAAAAAAAAAAACACTAAAATATGAAGTATAAATCACCCCCCTTTTCCCAATTTCACATATAAAATATATAAATAAACATATTACATCGCCACGTCAGAAAAGTCCAAACTATTAAAATATAAAAAAAAAATCTAGGTGGTGAATGCCGGAACAGAAAAAATAAAATAAAAACTGCGCGATTCGCCATTTTTAAAAATGAGGAATGCACGTGGCTTTTTTTGTTTATTTTTTTCGCGTGGTATCGAATGGTATCGAGTATCGCAATACTTTTTCATGGTATCGAAACCGAATCAAAAATTTGGTATCGCAACAACTCTAGTCAGTGTTACCGAGTGTTTTACCATTTAGTATGTACGGGTGACTTGCATTTTTCCTTCCCATGTGCATAACCTTACATTTATCAGTGTTAAACCTCATCTGCCACTTATCTGCCCAAGCCTCCAATCTATCCAGATCCCTCTGTAGTAGTATACTGTCCTCTTCAGTGTAAATTACTTTACACAGTTTAGTGTCATCTGCGAAAATTGATACTTTACTATGCAAGCCTTCTACAAGATCATTAATAAATATATTGAAGAGAATAGGGCCCAATACTGACCCCTGAGGTACCCCACTAGTGACAGTGACCCAATCTGAATGTGTACCGTTAATAACCACCCTCTGTTTTCTATCACTCAGCCAGTTACTTACCCACAATAAAGTAAAAAAAAAAAGGTAAAAAATAGTGGGGGGGGAGTATACATATTAGGTATCGCCGCGTCCGTATCGACCGGCTCTATAAACATATCACATGACCTAACCCCTCAGATGAACACCGTAAAAAATAAAAACTGTGCTAAATAAACAATTTTTTTGTCACCTTACATCACAAAAAGTACAACAGCAAGCGATCAAAAAGGCGTTTGCCCACCAAAATAGTACCAATCTAACCGTCACCTCATCCCTCAAAAAATGAGCCCCTACCTGAGACAATCGACCAAAAAATAAAAAAACTATGGCTCAGAATATGGAGACACTAAAACATACATTTTTTTGTTTTAAAAAAAGCTGTTATTGTGTAAAACTTACATAAATAAAAAAAAGTATACATATTTGGTATTGCCGCGTTCGTGTCGAAAGGCTCTATAAAAATATCACATGACCTAACCCCTCAGATGAACACCGTAAAAAATGTAAAATAAAAACTGTGTTAAATAAACAATTTTTTGTTAGGGCTCTCAGACTATGGAAACATTAAAACATGATTTTTTTTGCTTCAAAAAAGAAATCATTGTGTAAAACTTACATAAATAAAAAAAAAGTATACATATTAGGTATCGCCGCATCCGAGACAACCTGGTCTATAAAAATATCACATGATCTAACCTGTCAGATGAATGTTGTAAATAACAAAAAATAAAAACGGTGCCAAAACAACTATTTCTGGTTATCTTGCCTCACAAAAAGTGTAATATAGAGCAACCAAAAATCATATGTACCCTAAACTAGTACCAACAATACTGCCACCCTATCCCGTAGTTTCTAAAATGGGGCCATTTTTTTGGAGTTTCTACTCTAGGGGTGCTTCAAATGGGACATGAGGGCTTCAAATGGGACATGGTGTCAAAAAAACAGTCCAGCAAAATCTGCCTTACAAAAACTGCATGGCATTCCTTTCCTTCTGCGCCCTGTCGTGGGCCCGTACAGCAGTTTACGACCACATATGGGGTGTTTCTGTAAACTACAGAATCAGGACCACAAATATTGAGTTTTGTTTGTCTGTTAACCCTTGCTTTGTAAAAGTAAAAAAAATATTAAAATGGAAAATCTACCAAAAAAGTGAAATTTTGAAATTGTATCTCTATTTTCCATTAATTCTTGTGGAACACCTAAAGGGTTAACAAAGTTTGTAAAATCAGTTTTGAATACCTTGAGGGGTGTAGTTTCTTAGATGGGGTCACTTTTATGGAGTTTCTACTCTAAGGGTGCATCAGGGGGGCTTCAAATGGGACATGGTGTCAAAAAAACGAGTCCAGCAAAATCTGCCTTCTAAAAACCGTATGGCATTCCTTTCCTTCTGCGCCCTGCTGTGTGCCCGTACAGCGGTTTACGACCACATATGGGGTGTTTCTGTAAACTACAGAATCAGGGCCATAAATATTGAGTTTGGTTTGGCTGTTAACCCTTGCTTTGTAACTGGAAAAAAAATATTAAAATGGAAAATCTGCCAAAAAAGTTAAATTTTGAAATTGTATCTCTATTTTCCATTAATTCTTGTGGAATACCTAAAGGGTTAACAAAGTTTGTAAAAATCCATTTTGAATACCTTGAGGGGGGTAGTTTATAGAATGGGGTCATTTTTGGGTGGTTTCTATTATGTAGGCCTCGCAAAGTGACTTCAGACCTGAACTGGTCCCTAAAAATTGGGTTTTTGAAAATTTCTGAAAAATTTCAAGATTTGCTTCTAAACTTCTAAGCCTTGTAACATCCCCAAAAAATTAAATATCATTCCCAAAATGATCCAAACATGAAGTAGACATATGGGGAATGTAAAGTAATAACTATTTTTGCAGGTATTACTATGTATTGTAGAAGTAGAGAAATTGAAACTTGGAAATTTGCAATATTTAAAAAAAAATTGTAAATTTGGTATTTTTTTATAAATAAAAATGAATTTTTTTTACTTCATTTTACCAGTGTCATGAAGTACAATATGTGACGAAAAAACTATCTCAGAATGGCCTGGATAAGTCAAAGCGTTTTAACCACCTCAGCCCCCATAGCTTAAACACCCTGAAAGACCAGGCCACTTTTTACACTTCTGACCTACACTATTTTCACCGTTTATTGCTCGGTCATGCAACTTACCACCCAAATGAATTTTACCTCCTTTTCTTCTCACTAATAGAGCTTTCATTTGGTGGTATTTCATTGCTGCTGACATTTTTACTTTTTTTGTTATTAATCGAAATTTAATGATTTTTTTGCAAAAAAAATGACATTTTTCACTTTCAGTTGTAAAATTTTGCAAAAAAAACGACATCCATATATAAATTTTGCTCTAAATTTATTGTTCTACATGTCTTTGATAAAAAAAAAATGTTTGGGTAAAAAAAAAATGGTTTGGGTAAAAGTTATAGCGTTTACAAACTATGGTACAAAAATGTGAATTTCCGCTTTTTGAAGCAGCTCTGACTTTCTGAGCACCTGTCATGTTTCCTGAGGTTCTACAATGCCCAGACAGTACAAACACCCCACAAATGACCCCATTTCGGAAAGTAGACACCCTAAGGTATTCGCTGATGGGCATAGTGAGTTCATAAAACTTTTTATTTTTTGTCACAAGTTAGTGGAAAATGATGATTTTTATTTATTTTTTTCTTACAAAGTCTCATATTCCACTAACTTGTGACAAAAAATAAAAACTTCTATGAACTCACTATGCCCATCAGCGAATACCTTGGGGTGTCTTCTTTCCAAAATGGGGTCACTTGTGGGGTAGTTATACTGCCCTGGCATTCTAGGGGCCCAAATGTGTGGTAAGTAGTTTGAAATCAAAATGTGAAAAAAATGACCGGTGAAATCCGAAAGGTGCTCTTTGGAATGTGGGCCCCTTTGCCCACCTAGGCTGCAAAAAAGTGCCACACATGTGGTATCGCCGTACTCAGGAGAAGTTGGGGAATGTGTTTTGGGGTGTCATTTTACATATACCCATGCTGGGTGAGATAAATATCTTGGTCAAATGCCAACTTTGTATAAAAAAATGGGAAAAGTTGTCTTTTGCCAAGATATTTCTCTCACCCAGCATGGGTATATGTAAAATGACACCCCAAAACACATTCCCCAACTTCTCCTGAGTACGGAGATACCACATGTGTGACACTTTTTTGCAGCCTAGGTGGGCAAAGGGGCCCATATTCCAAAGAGCACCTTTATACAAATATGTCTTTTTACATATACTCATGCTGGGTGAGAGAAATATCTCGGCAAAAGACAACTTTTCCCATTTTTTTATACAAAGTTGGCATTTGACCAAGATATTTATCTCACCCAGCATGGGTATATGTAAAATGACACCCCAAAACACATTGGCCAACTTCTCCTGAGTACGGCGATACCAGATGTGTGATACTTTTTTGCAGCCTAGATGCGTGAAGGGGCACACATTCCTTTTATGAGGGCATTTTTAGACATTTGGATCCCAGACTTCTTCTCACGCTTTAGGGCCCCTAAAATGCCAGGGCAGTATAAATACCCCACATGTGACCCCATTTTGGAAAGAAGACACCCCAAGGTATTCAATGAGGGGCATGGCGAGTTCATAGAAATTTTTTTTTTTTGGCACAAGTTAGCGGAAATTGATTTTATTTATTTTTTTCTCACAAAGTCTCCCTTTCCGCTAACTTGGGACAAAAATGTCAATCTTTCATGGACTCAATATGCCCCTCACGGAATACCTGGGGGTGTCTTCTTTCCGAAATGGGGTCACTTGTGGGGTATTTATACTGCCCTGGCATTCTAGGGGCCCTAAAGCGTGAGAAGAAGTCTGGAATATAAATGTCTAAAAAATTTTACGCATTTGGATTCCGTGAGGGGTATGGTTCATGTGAGATTTTATTTTTTGACACAAGTTAGTGGAATATGAGACTTTGTAAGAAAAAAATTAATAATTTCCGCTAACTTGGGCCAAAAAAATGTCTGAATGGAGCCTTACAGAGGAGTGATCAATGACAGGGGGGTGATCAATGACAGGGGGGTGATCAGGGAGTCTATATGGGGTGATCACCCCCCTGTCATTGATCACCCCCCTATAAGGCTCCATTCAGATGTCCGTATGTGTTTTGCGGATCCGATCCATGTATCCGTGGATCCGTAAAAATCATACGGACATCTGAATGCAGCCTGACAGGGGGGGTGATCAATGACAGGGGGGGTGATCAATGACAGGGGGGTGATCAGGGAGTCTATATGGGGTGATCACCACAGTCATTGATCACGCCCCTCTAAGGCTCCATTCAGACGTCCGTATGCGTTTTGCGGATCCGATCCATCTTTCAGTGGATCCGTAAAAATCATGCTGACGTCTGAATGGAGCTTTACAGGGGGGTGATCAATGACAGGGGGGTAATCAATGACAGGGGGGTGATCAGGGAGTCTATATGGGGTGATCACCACAGTCATTGATCACGCCCCTGTAAGGCTCCATTCAGACGTCCGTATGCGTTTTGCGGATCCGATCCATCTATCAGTGGATCCGTAAAAATCATGCGGACATCTGAATGGAGCTTTACAGGGGGGTGATCAATGACAGGGGGGGTGATCAGGGAGTCTATATGGGGTGATCACCACAGTCATTGATCACGCCCCTGTAAGGCTCCATTCAGACGTCCGTATGCGTTTTGCGGATCTGATCCATCTATCAGTGGATCCGTAAAAATCATGCGGACATCTGAATGGAGCTTTACAGGGGGGTGATCAATGACAGGGGGGTAATCAGGGAGTCTATATGGGGTGATCACCACAGTCATTGATCACGCCCCTGTAAGGCTTCATTCAGACGTCCGTATGCATTTTGCGGATCCGATCCATCTATCAGTGGATCCGTAAAAATCATGCGGACATCTGAATGGAGCTTTACAGGGGGGTGATCAATGACAGGGGGGTAATCAATGACAGGGGGGTGATCAGGGAGTCTATATGGGGTGATCAGGGGTGATCAGTGGTTGATAAGAGGTTAATAAGTGACAGGGGGGGTGTAGTGTAGTGTAGTGGTGTTTGGTGCTACTTTACTGAGCTACCTGTGTCCTCTGGTGGTCGATCCCAACAAAGGGGACCACCAGAGGACCAGGTAGCAGGTATATTAGACGCTGTTATCAGAACGATCGCCGCTGGCAGGCTGGAGATCCACTCGCTTACCTTCCGATCCTGTGAACGCGCGTTCACAGGAAATCTCGCGTCTAGCGAGAGGACGCACCGGCGCGTCCACCCAGAAGAGCAGGGCCGCCGCAAAGACGCAATCCTGCGTACGGCGGTCCTGAGGAGGTTAAAGTTATCAGCACTTAAAGTGACACTGGTCAGATTTGCAAAAAATGGCCTGGTCCTTAAGGTGAAATAGGGCCGAGTCCTTAAGGGGTTAAGTTCTGAGCAGTGATAATGTCCGGGAAGGTTATGTCGTATAAATCAAGATATGAAGTTCCTAAACTTGGTCCAGTAAAGCGTGAAGATGTATGGAGTCATTTATCAAACTGGTGTAAAGTAGACTTTAAAATAAAGGAAATGGTGTTATTCTCTTGTGCTAGATCTTTAGCTGCAATCCCAAAAGGGAAGGTAGGTCCTGACTTCTTTTTTGGTCTGCGCTGAAACAACTTTGATAGAAGCTTGCACAAAAACTACAGATTTTTCAGGTGGCTGTTCCACTTGATCTTCTTTCTCTACCTCCTTAGACTCTGAACCGACCAGCAACGAGCATATTCATCATTTCTCCACAGTATATAAATCAGCCGGCAGCAAACATCAGCATATGTTCCTTTAAAGGAAATCAACAAAGAGCAGACCCGTAAGTAAAAGCATTCAGTATACTTTATTATACTCACAGAGTTTTCCTCTTTCAACAACGCATATACAATAAAATAACGCATTTTTTTATACTGGGGAGGAATGATGAATATGCTCGTTGCTGGTTGGTTCAGAGTCTGAGGAGGTGGAGAAAGAAGATAAGTGGAACAGCCACCTGAAAAATCTGTAATTTTGTGCAAGCTTCTATCAAAGTTGTTTCAGCGAGGACCAAAAATAGCATTTAGCATTTTACTACTGAGGAAGCAACTTGTGTCCCGAAACGCGTCTAGTATGAATGTGACCCAGCTTTCTGTGCGTTTCTCCCAATTATCGCTAATGGACTTTGCGATTATTTTTATTCTATAGAATTGATATACATCGAGGGTGGTGAGTCCAATACCGTCACCAAGGGATACCAGGCTAAAATACCATCTCAGCCGATCCGCCTGTGTCGGTATGTTTTATGTACCGATTTGACTCTGCTACATCGAATCAAATTTTATACCAAATCTAATTCTGCTACATGGATCACGCCAATCAGACCTGCTATACCGGCTACGTCAGACAACAGTGAGTCGCGTATTCTATTACACCTATCTGGGTCAGCGAATTATTTCCCTGGTTCGTCACATGGGAGGTATCCACCATCTGCAAGCGCTGTTTGAGCGCAAATTTTCTATCATTTGAAAATCTCAACAAGGACATTTTCCTTCGAACCACAAAGGTTCCAACTACCGGTAAAATCGCACATAGTTATACGATTGTTATAATCTTAAATTGTCGAATTACTCTGTATATAGGAGAAAATTGATAATATCTGAAAGCAAAGAGGTCACATTTATTGAAGTACTCCAGTTTTATAGATACATGCGTGAGCTCCGCATTATATAATATCTATATATGTATATGCTGATATGGAATAAGATCATGTTTTAATATTTTAATACTTTTATAATACCTTTATTGGGGTAATAAATTTTGTGTATGCAAATATACTGTGAGCCAGCCTAATCTATTATTCAAAGGTGGAATCTGGTTGCTATGGGCTAAGCCAGTTCCGGCTCGGCTGCACAGGGGCCCAGTGCAGGAGGGGCCCCCTTCTTACCGGAAGCAGGGGGAGATGATCACTTCCATTGTGGAAGTGCTCATCTCTCTATATTCATCTGTATCGCCGTCCTTAGTACGTGATACAGATGGATGCTGCGGCGGGGCAGGGGAGAGGCGTCTCCCTCCCAAGACCTCTCATAGGCTGCATGCCTAATGCCTGTAGCTTATCAGAGGCCGCCTGAGCTGTAGAGCGCGGGACACAGGCCGAAAGAGGCCTGCATTACATTGCTGAAAGCGGCAGGGAGGTAAGTATATGTGTATTTTTTATTTATTTACACTTTGATAGGGGCCCTATTTGGAACTCATGGGTGCATCTACTGGGGGCCCTATCTTATGTACTGGCACAGATGGGGGGCACTATGGAGGAGGAGGAGCACTATGGGGGCCCTATTTTAAATACTGACACACATGGGCACTATGGCGGGGGGAAGTACTATTGGGGTCCTATTTTATACACTGGCACACATGGGGGCACTATGGAGGGGGAGAAGCACTAATGGAGGGGCTATATTAGTTACTAGCACACATGGGGGCACTATGGAGGGGGAGGAGCACTATGGGGGCCCTATCTTAGTTACTGGCACACATGGGGTTCCATTTCTTATATACTGGCACACATGGGCGGCACTATGGAGGGGGAGGAGCACTATGGGCGGGCCCTATCTTAGTTACTAGCACACATGGGGTTCCCAATCTTATATACTGGCACACATGGGGGGCACTATGGAGGGGGAGGAGCACTATGGGGGGGCCCTATCTTATATACTGACACACATGGGGGCATTATGGAGGGGGATGAGCACTATGGGGGCCCTATGTTGTATACAGGCACACATGGGGGCCACTATGTTGGGAGGGAGGAGCAATATGGGGGTTCAATCTAATATACTGGCACACATCGGAGGCACTAACGAGGGGGAGGAGAACTATGGGGGCCCTATCTTATATACTGGCACACATGGGGGCACTACGGAGAAGGGGGGAGAGGAGCACTATGGGGGCATCTTCTGGGGCTCTATCTTATATACTGGCAGACATGGGGGGCACTATGGAGGCGGAGGAGCACTATAGGGGCACTATCTTATATACTAGCACACATGGGGGCACTATGGAGAAGGGGGAAGCACTATGGCGGCATCTAATGGTGACCCTATCTTATATACTAGCACATGGGGGCCACTATGGAGAATGGGGGAATAGGAGCACTATTGGGGTCATTATATAGGTGCATTATGCATTATACTGGCGCACATTATGGGGGCATTTTATACTGGCACATTGTCAGGCACCATGGGGACAAGGGGAGGCGCACTTTTGGTGCACGATATAGGAGTATTTTATACTGGCGCAAAATATAGGGCACAATGGGGATCTTGGCTCAAATGGGGGCACTAAGAGGGTTTTTTGGGCACATAGTAGGGGGCATTTGCACACAATATGAGGGTACTATGGGGACATTGGCTCTGCAGGGGGCACTAAGAGGAGGTATTTTTTATACTGCCACACAACAGGGCATTTGTATGTATTGGCGCACGTTATAAGGGGGCATTTTTCTACTATTACACATTATAAAGAGAATTATTACTACAGGGGCTTTATGGTCGGCTTTATTACAGTTGAGGGACTATGAGGAACTTGAATACTAGTATGAGCACTATGGGAGCATTATTACTTCTGGGACACAATGGGGACATTATTACTGTAGGGGCACTATTACTACTACGTGTTGCCTGGTATATAATTATTTCTATTGGTGGGACTTTTGGGGAGCACTGTTACTTTGGTGGGCACCCTGGCACGGTATCAGCTTAGCACAATTATTTTTGGGGAACATTATGTTTACATTATTAGTGTCAGGGACATTGTTTCCTGGGTGCAGTTATTTTTTTAGGACACTGTGTTCCAATAATTATTGAATGGGAACTGTGTGTAACTAGTATAGGGAGCACAGCAAGCACAATATTAGAGGTGGCAGGATGGGGTGTTCAGAAGATGGGAGGATGATGGAAAACTAGGAAACTAATATGTCTGCCTGTCAAACTCTGCAGAGAGAAGAGATAGCTGAAAGAAATCATCATGGTGGTGTGGTCTGAAAGAAGAAGATGAGGACAGAGAACATCTACATCAAAAGGAGACGTAACTGGATGTAAGAGGTATGTGGACCTGTGGCTACCTTCACATCTGAGTTAGTGATTCTCGCAGGCTCTTCCAGCAGAGAACAGCCTGCCGAAATGCTCCAGCACTGCTGGATGCAGACAGAATGGCCACCGGCCCCATTAACTATAATGGGGTCTGGCAGAGATCCAGCCACAATCTGGCAAAAATGCAGAGAATCAGTGGGACACAAACCGCTACATGCCTGAGTTTGTGACCGGCCAATGCCTTGCATTCTCTGCCAGATTAGGTGGCTGTAGCGTAGTGCCGCAGGTGAGAAAGTTGCCCTAACCTCTATGTTTTGCATTGCTATAAGTAATGTTAGGACGGAATAGGTTATGTTGAGAATTTGGCTTGGGGGGAGGGGCGCCAGGCACATTCTTTGCACAGGGGCCCTCTTGCTGTCTGTCTGCCCCTGGTTAAACTATATAAAAGTTGGAAACTTTCAAAGGGTAGTTTGAAGCTCACTTACAAGGGAACGCCTTGCGTAGGAACCAGTGTTTTCTTGATAGGGACTCTTACTTCATTCACTGAAAAGCGCGTCCCAGTTGATGTGTCGCCGTCAGATGATGTTAATTCAATCATGGATGTCAGTTCTTTATTCTTTGTATATATTTAAAGGGTCATTTATAAAGACCAGTGTTTTAGACGACGGTCTTAATAAAGCCCCTGCTCTGGTTGTGGATTGCCAAAGTTATGTAGAAGCGCCGGCCTCTACATAACTTCGTTGCATCTAGTGCCGCTTCTAAATGTAAGCCAGCTTCCCAGCTGGCTTACATTTAGACCATTTTCTAGGTGTATTTCAGGTTAATAAATCTCCTTAATTTGCAAAAGAAGGGCATTATATCTCTATATGTATATACTATTGTTAAATTTGATAAAATCATATAATTAACCTTCATTTGAAGTGTTGTTGTTACTTTCAATTGAAGTGCAGACTTCTTACCGCCATCCTCTGCAGCCAATGAGGATGCCAGTAATTTGTTTCAATACGCTGGGTCTCTCTGAAGAGACCCAGGGTATTGGAGCTGCAATTCCTATTTTGGCTAGCAGGTGGCATGCCAACATGAGAAATGAGCAATTCTAGTACCATTATGGATCTACACTGCCTGTCCAAAAAAAAAAAGTTGCCACCTGGATAGGCGATCACTTAAACGTTTGGTGAAATCAAATCGAAGAAAAACAACAGGAGAACTCAGGGTTATGTTTAATAGTGAAAGTAAGAGCATTTCCACACTCACAATGCAAAGGGAACTCAAGGGATTGGGACGGAACAGCTGTGTAGCCGTAAGAAAACCAGGAAAAAAGGAAGAAGGTCATGTGGTCTGATGAGTCCAGATTTACCCTGTTCCAGAGTGATGGGCACATCAAGGTCAGAAGAGAAGCAGATCATGCCTGTACAAGCCTGTGGGGGCAGTGCTATTATCTGGGCTTGCTGCAGTTGGTCAGGTCTAGGTTCAGCAACTGTATGTGCTCCAAGAATGAGGTCAGCTGACTACCTGAACATACTGAATGACCAGGGTATTCCATCAATGGATTTTTTCTTCCCTGATAGCACGGGCATATTCCAAGATGACAATGCCAGGATTCATCGGGCTCAAATTGCGAGAGAGTGGTTCAGAGAGCATGAGACATCATTTTCACACATGGAATGGCCACCACAGAGTCCAGACCTTAACCCCATTGAGAATCTTTGGGATGTGCAGGAGAAGGCTTTGCGCAGCAGTCAGACTCTACCATCGTCAATGCAAGATCTTGGTGAAAAATTAATGCAACACCGGATGGAAATTGTCACGGCGGGCGTGTACTCAGAATAACAGAAAACCTACCAACCAGACTCTGGGCGAGAGACAGGGGAAGGGTCACCTCCTAGCTAATCCCTGACCTCTTTCCCTGCACTGCTCAGCGCACCTACAGATCTTTAAGGTAGGTTTAAGGTGTCCCCGTGCCTGGGCTGACAAAACCCTAACTTCCCTGAGATGGTGAAGAGGGGAAATAGGAGCAGCCTGCTCACACAGAACCAGGATGGAAAAGATGACACAAAATAACTAAACCAGAAATCACACTTATCTCTCTGAGCTGGAACAGACAGAGAACCTTCCTTCCTAGCTTCCAAGACCACAATGATTTGTATAATCCGCTCAGAGCACTGGGCTGGTGAGCCCTTTAAACAAATGACTCCACCCAGTGCACCTGATGAGAGGCGGATCCAGCACGGCTCCAAAAAAAACACTAAACTCGTGCTGCAATCCTGGCCGACCTCCGCACATCGTCAGAGTAGGGCATGACAGTACCCCCCCTTCTACGGGTGACCTCCGGACACCCCAGACCAACCTTATCCGGATGGGATCTATGAAAAGCCCTCACCAGTCGGCTGGTGTTGACATCCACCGCCGGAACCCACATCCTCTCCTCAGGACCGTATCCCCTCCAGTGCACCAGGTACTGAAGGGAACCCCGAAGAACTCGAGTCGAGAATCCTGGAGATCTCAAACTCCAAGTTTCCCTCGACCAGAACAGGAGGAGGAGGCAATGGCGATGGTTCCACCGGTCTCACGTATTTTTTTTAGTAAAGACCTGTGGAACACATCATGGATCCTCCAAGTCTGCGGAAGATCCAGCCGAAACGCCACAGGATTGATTACCGCAGAAATTTTATACGGACCAATAAATCTAGGACCCAGTTTCCAAGATGGCACTCTCAATTTGATATTCTTAGTGGACAACCACACCAGATCACCCACACACAGGTCCGGATCAGTCACATGTCTCCTGTAAGCCATTCGTTTATAACTCTCACCCATCCTCTCCAAATTCCCTTGAATCCTCCGCCAGATGGAGGATAAAGCAAAAGAGAATCTCTCCTCCTCTGGCATCCCAGAGGAACCAGACCCAGAAAAGGTACCAAATTGAGGATGGAAACCGTATGCGCCAAAAAATGGCAACTTAGTCCTCTTTCACACTTGCGTTGTCCGGATCCGTCGTGTACTCCATTTGCCGGAAGTGCCCGACGGATCCGTAACACCGCAAGTGAACTGAAAGCATTTGAAGACGGATCCGTCTTCAAAATGCGTTCAGTGTTACTATGGCACCCAGGACGCTATTAAAGTCCTGGTTGCCATAGTAGTAGTGGGGAGCGGGGGAGCAGTATACTTACCGTCCTGGCAGCCATGGTAACCATTCAGAAAAAGCTAAACGTCGGATCCGGTAATGCGCCGAAACTACGTTTAGCTTAAGGCCGGATCCGGATTAATGCCTTTCAATGGGCATTAATTCCGGATACGGCCTTGCGGCAAGTGTTCAGGATTTTTGACCGGAGCAAAAAGCGCAGCATGCTGCAGTATTTTCTCCGGCCAAAAAACGTTCCGTTCCGGAACTGAAGACATCCTGATGCATCCTGAACAGATTTCTCTCCATTTAGAATGCATGGGGATAATCCTGATCAGGATTCTTCCGGCATAGAGCCCCGACAATGGAACTCTATGCCGGAACAGAACAACGCAAGTGTGAAAGAGCCCTTACCCGTGAACTCCTGCCTACGGTTATTCAACGCAAATTCTGCTAAGGACAAGAATGAGGACCAGTCCTCCTGATTCTCAGCCACAAAGCACCTCAAGTAGGTCTCCAGGTTTTGATTAGTATGCTCCGTCTGACCATTCGACTGCGGATGAAAAGCCGAAGAGAATGAAAGTTGAATGCCAAGCCAAGAGCAGAACGCCCTCCAAAACCTGGAGACAAACTGCGTGCCCCTATCAGAGACCACGTCTGAAGGAATACCATGCAATTTCACAATATTATCCACAAAAATCTGCGCAAGAGTCTTAGCGTTAGGCAGATTTGTTAGTGGTATAAAGTGAGCCATTTTACTGAAACGGTCAACTACCATCAAAATAACTGTTCTCCCGGAGGAACTCGGCAGATCCGTAATAAAGTCCATAGACAAATGCGTCCAAGGACGAGACGGAATAGACAATGGAAGAAGCGAACCAGGCGGTCGAGTATGAGCAATCTTTGACCGAGCGCAGGTTTCACAAGCTGTCACGTAATTCTCAATGCTCTTGCGTAACCCTGGCCACCAGAACCTCCGGGATACTAGATCACAGGTGGACTTACCACCAGGATGTCCAGCGAGAACAGTATTGTGATGTTCCTTGAACACCTATCACGGTCGGCGTGACTATCACATACGTGACACAGAGGGAGGGAACAAGGAAGGCCCTGCCCAAGTGAGAGGGAAGATGGTGACCCCTGACTCACCTAGCGGCTGGCACCTGGCTGCCCTGACGTCCCTAGACGGGTTCCTCACCCGTACGCCGATCACGTGCCTAAAGCCCTGGCTTTCCCTAAGCTGAGCCCTAGATAGTGAACAGGGCGGTGGGAACACTAGTCCGCACCACTAGCTCTAAAGGAAAACACCAAGGGAAGGACAGACAATACAAACTCAACATATAATCCCAGGTGGGCGACAACGGGAGACAACAAGAAGCCCAACAGGGATCCGGAGGGAAGCACTCTGGAACGACAACCAGGATTCACAACTCCAGTGGGTCAGTATAGATGTCCAGGCAGGAAGCTCTATAACTGGCAACTAGAGAAGAGTGAGGGGGGAATATAAGGAGGTTGGGAGTGGTCAGACAAGAAACAGCTGAGGAGGAGAAGCTACGGATCCCTGATTGAGACAAAAAGGATAGCAAGGCAAACACAGAAAACAATCACAAAGAAACAACGTGATCTTTAGATATAGAGCGCGCAGCCACCCGCTGCGACCTCCTGACCCCGGGTATAACGGAGTCAGACGTGGCTCTTGATACCCTCGTGACAGTACCCCCCCTTTCACGAGGGGCCTCCGGACACTCAGGACCGGGTCTCTCCGGATGAGAGGCATGGAAAGCCTGAATTAACTTGTTGGCGTTTACCTCTGACGCTGGAACCCACATTCTTTCCTCGGGACCGTAACCCCTCCAATGCACCAGATACTGAAGAGAGCGGCGGACCCGACGAGAATCAACAATTCTGGCTATCTGAAACTCCAGATTACCATCCACAATAACAGGAGGAGGTGGCGGCGGTGATGGTTCTAGAGGTGGAACATACTTCTTAAGTAACGATTTATGGAAGACGTTATGGATCTTAAAAGTCTGAGGTAGCTCCAGGCGAAAAGCCACAGGGTTAATGACGGCTACTATTTTATAAGGACCAATGAACCTAGGACCCAGTTTCCAAGAGGGAACCTTCAACTTAATATTCCTAGTAGACAACCACACATAGTCATTCACTCCTAGGTCCGGACCTGGCGACCGTTTCTTATCGGCCATGCATTTATATTTACCACTCATCTTTTTCAAGTTAACTTGCACCTTCTGCCATACCGAAGAAAGAGATGAAGAAAACCTTTCCTCTTCGGGAACCCCAGAAGACCCCCCCTCTTTGAAAGTACAAAATTGGGGGTGAAAACCGTATGCACCAAGGAATGGTGACTTGCCAGTGGACTCCTGATAATGATTATTTATGGCAAACTCAGCTAACGGTAAATATGATGACCACAACTCTTGGTTTTCAGACACAAAACACCTTAAATATGTTTCTAGGTTTTGGTTGGTACGCTCAGTCTGTCCATTCGACTGAGGATGGAAAGCTGAGGAAAAGGACAAGTGTACCCCCAAACGGGAACAAAAAGCTTTCCAAAACTTAGAAATAAACTGGGTTCCCCGATCCGAAACCACATCGGAAGGGACCCCGTGAAGCTTCACGATTTCACTGATAAACACCTGGGCAAGAGTTTTAGCATTAGGTAGTGCGGGTAGCGCAATAAAGTGTACCATTTTGCTAAACCTGTCTACTACTACCAAAATAACTGTTTTACCCGCAGACAACGGTAAGTCAGTGATGAAATCCATAGACAGATGTGTCCATGGCCTATTGGGGATAAAAAGAGGCAATAAAGACCCTGCTGGACGTGTATGAGAGACTTTCGCGAGTGCACAAGTAGAACAAGTAGACACGAAATCTATTACATCCTGACGCAACCTTGGCCACCAAAAACGACGAGATAATAGCTCCAAGGTTGCTTTACTACCCGGGTGCCCAGCAAGTGCCGAATTATGATGTTCTTTTAATAATTCAAGACGCAGGTTTAACGGTACAAACAATTTCTCTGAGGGGCAAGAGGCCGGGGCGTCCCCCTGGGCCTCTAACACCTTTCCCTCTAGAACAGAGTGTACAGCAGAGACAACCACTCCTCTTTGTAAAATAGGTACCGGATCACTAGCATTACCCCCTCCAGGAAAACTACGAGATAACGCGTCTGCCTTGGTATTTTTTGCCCCAGGACGATAGGTGATTACAAAGTTAAATCTGGTAAAGAATAGCGACCACCTAGCTTGTCAAGGGGTGAGACGCTTAGCCGATTCTAGGTACAGAAGGTTTTTGTGATCCGTAATCACCGTGACAGGGTGGATTGCTCCCTCTAAGAAGTGACGCCACTCTTCAAGCGCCAGCTTAATCGCCAACAGTTCCCTATTTCCAACATCATAGTTCTTCTCTGCAAAAGATAATTTTTTGGAAAAGAAAGCGCAAGGGCGCCATTTGCCAGGAGACGGACCCTGAGATAATACAGCCCCCACTCCCACCTCTGACGCATCTACCTCAACAATAAAAGGCTGGGAGACATCAGGTTGAATTAGAACAGGTGCCGAGGTAAACCTCTCCTTTAGAGAGGAAAATGCATTTTTAGCGGCGTCAGACCATTTAGAAAAATCAGTCCCCTTCCTAGTCATGTCGGTAAGGGGTTTAACGATCACTGAATAATTTTTAATGAACTTTCTATAGAAATTTGCGAAACCCAAAAACCGTTGTAGGGCTTTAAGGTTCTCAGGAAGATCCCAATCTAAAATTGCCTGGACCTTCCCAGGATCCATACGGAAACCTGAAGCAGATAATAGATATCCCAGGAACTGTATTTCCTGAACGGCGAAGACACATTTTTCAATTTTCGCATATAATTTATTCGTCCGTAGAACCTGCAGTACTTGCCTGACATGCACCTCATGTGATTTCAGATCAGCCGAATAAATTAAGATATCATCTAGGTATATGACTACAAACCTGCCGATGAGATGACTAAAAATATCATTCACGAAATGTTGGAAGACAGCGGGGGCATTGGTCAGACCGAAAGGCATAACTAGATTTTCATAATGCCCCTCAGGGGTGTTAAAAGCTGTCTTCCACTCATCCCCTTCCCTGATACGAATCAGATTGTAGGCCCCCCTAAGATCAAGTTTGGAGAACCACCTAGCACCCGCAATCTGATTAAAAAGGTCAGGAATGAGAGGAAGAGGGTATGGGTCTCGGATGGTTATCTGGTTTAGCTCACGGAAATCTAGGCAAGGACGCAGGCCCCCATCTTTCTTTTTAACAAAGAAAAACCCTGCAGCCACGGGTGAAGAAGAGGGTCTGATGTGTCTCTTAGCCAGACTCTTGGAGATATAATCTTTCATGGCTTGTCTCTCGGGACCCGAAAGATTATACAACCTGGACTTGGGTAATTTTGCACCGGGAATCAGGTTAACCGGGCAATCATAAGGACGATGAGGTGGTAGCTTCTGACAACCCTTTTCAGAAAAAACTTCCTCAAAGTCCGAAATAAATGTAGGTAGGGAAGCTATGGAGGCGATTAAGCAATTGTTATTTAAGCAATTCTCTCTGCAATGCTCACTCCACTCCAATATCTCCCTGGCCTGCCAATCCACCACTGGATTGTGCGCTACCAACCAGGGAAGACCCAATACCACAGGAGAGGGAAGGCCCTCCAGAACGTAACATGAAAGACACTCATTATGGTGGTCCCCTACCCGAAGGTGTAAATTATGAACAATGTGGGTGAGGTTTCTCTGAGACAGAGGAGCCGAGTCTATAGCGAATACGGGAATAGGTCTCTGCAGCGTACAGAGAGACAAACCCATAGTGCGGGCAAAATGGGCATCTATCAAATTTACCCCTGCTCCACTGTCTAGAAAAAAAGAAATAGACTCCGTCTTAACACCAAAAACAATAACCGCTGGTAACACAAATTGAGATGTTCGTATGGAGGAAACGTATACCCCCCGGCTGACATCCTCCGCACAGCCTGGGGTTAGTAGTTTTCCGACGGTCTTTTGTTTTTGAGAACGGAGGGACAGACATTAATGAAATGACCCTTCCCCCCACAGAAAAAACAAGCCCCCCCCCCCCCCCCCTACGGCGAACCTCAGGAGGACGGACCTGACGAGAAGTTCCGCCTAGCTGCATAGGCTCATCTAAGTCAGTACAGACTAATTGTTGTTTGGGAGAGGTAACCAATTGCTCAGGAATTTTCGATCTCTCCCTAAGACGCCCATCTATTCTGATAGAGAGGGACATAACAGCATCAAGGGAAAGGGGGGTCTCATACAGCGCCAGTGCATCCTTAACCCTTTCAGATAACCCAGAGCAGAACTGACTCCTGAGAGCCGGGTCGTTCCACTGAGTATCCGTAGCCCACCTACGGAACTCTGAGCAATATTCCTCTGCTGACCGATCTCCCTGTAGGAGTCTCCGTAACTTCGACTCAGCCAGGGCGACTCGGTCAGGGTCATCATATATGAGCCCCAAAGCCCCAAAAAATCCCTCCACTGACCGGAGAGCCTGGGAACCAGGGGGTAATGAGAACGCCCAGGATTGTGGGTCCCCCTGAAGCAGGGAAATGACAACCCCAACCCGCTGTTCTTCATTACCTGAGGAGTAAGGGCGCAACTTAAAGTATAATTTGCAGGCCTCACGGAACGTCGCAAATTTGTCCCTTCCCCCAGAAAATCTGTCAGGAAGAACAACCTTGGGTTGTGTAACAACCTGGTTACCCATAGCAACCGCTGGGGGTGCGGTCTGCTGTATTTGCTGCTGTCGTTGGAGGACAGACGCCTTCAATCCTGCCACCTCCAAAGACAGACCTTGAAGCTGTTTTGCCAAGGCAGCAATAGGATCCATATTGGATTCAAAGTAGAGAAAAAAAAAACAACAAAAATAATTTATTTATTTTTTTCTCAAGAAGTAAGGGCCAGTTATAATATCACGGTCGGCGTGACTATCACATACGTGACACAGAGGGAGGGAACAAGGAAGGCCCTGCCCAAGTGAGAGGGAAGATGGTGACCCCTGACTCACCTAGCGGCTGGCACCTGGCTGCCCTGACGTCCCTAGACGGGTTCCTCACCCGTACGCCGATCACGTGCCTAAAGCCCTGGCTTTCCCTAAGCTGAGCCCTACATAGTGAACAGGGCGGTGGGAACACTAGTCCGCACCACTAGCTCTAAAGGAAAACACCAAGGGAAGGACAGACAATACAAACTCAACATATAATCCCAGGTGGGCGACAACGGGAGACAACAAGAAGCCCAACAGGGATCCGGAGGGAAGCACTCTGGAACGACAACCAGGATTCACAACTCCAGTGGGTCAGTATAGATGTCCAGGCAGGAAGCTCTATAACTGGCAACTAGAGAAGAGTGAGGGGAGAATATAAGGAGGTTGGGAGTGGTCAGACAAGAAACAGCTGAGGAGGAGAAGCTACGGATCCCTGATTGAGACAAAAAGGATAGCAAGGCAAACACAGAAAACAATCACAAAGAAACAACGTGATCTTTAGATATAGAGCGCGCAGCCACCCGCTGCGACCTCCTGACCCCGGGTATAACGGAGTCAGACGTGGCTCTTGATACCCTCGTGACAACACCTTGTATCGTAGGCCCTCAGGAACAAACCACCTCCCTGGGGGACAAGAACCAGGAGCCCCCTCCTGGGCTCCCAACACCTCCATCTCCAATTCAGGGTACAGAGCAGAGACCAAAATCGGACCAGGATCTTCTGAATCACCTCCCCCAGGAAAGCTGCGAGACATTGCATCTGCCTTGACATTCTTTTTCCTGGTAAAAAACAGTGACCATCTGGCCTGCCTAGGGTTCAGACGCTTGGCAGATTGCAGGTAAGCCAAATTCTTATGGTCAGTATACACCGTAATGGGGTGAGACGCCCCCTCTAACCAGTGACACCATTCCTCAAAGGCCAACTTGATAGCCAACAACTCTCTATCTCCAACATCATAATTCCTCTCGGCGACCAAGAGCTTCTTGGAGAAGAAGGCACACGGGACCCACTTGCCAGGAGATGAACCCTGAGACAGCACCGCCCCGACCCCCACCTCTGATGCATCAACCTCCACTACGAATGGTTGAGACACATCCGGCTGCACCAGAATGGGAGCGGACGCAAAACGCTCCTTAATAGCCGAAAAGGCCTGCAATGCCTCATCCGACCAGACAGACATCGGCGCCCTTCTTGGTCATATCAGTAAGAGGTTTTACTATGGTAGAATAATTCGAAATAAATTTTCTATAATAATTCGTAAACCCCAAGAACCGCATCAAAGCTTTCTGATTCTCAGGTCGGTCCCACTCCAGAACCGCCCGGACCTTTTCGGGGTCATTACGAAAACCAGAATCAGAAAGCATGTATCCCAAGAACGGAAGCTCTTGCACCGCAAACAAACATTTCTCTAATTTGGCATACAACTTATTCTCCCGAAGGATCGTCAAAACCTGTCTCACATGATCCTGATGGGTCTTCAAATCAGAAGAATAAATCAAAATGTCATCCAGGTAAACCACCACGAACATCCCCATCAAGTGATGAAAAATGTCATTGACGAATCGCTGAAACACTGCTGGCGCGTTCGTCAACCCAAAAGGCATCACCAGGTTCTCAAAATGACCCTCGTGCGTATTGAAGGCCGTTTTCCACTCATCCCCTTCCTTGATTCTGATCAGATTGTAGGCCCCCCTCAAATCCAACTTGGAGAACACCTTGGCTCCAACAATCTGATCAAAAAGATCAGAGATCAAAGGAAGGGGATATGTATCCCGGACTGTAATACGGTTCAATTCCCGGAAATCCAAACACTGTCTCAGTGATCCATCCTTTTTCTTTACAAAGAACAAACCTACTGCCACTGGAGACTTAGATGGTCTAATATGACCCTTTGCCAAACTCTCGGCGACATACTTTCGCATGACCTCTCTTTCGGGTTGAGAGAGGTTGTAAAGCCGAGACTTTGGCAACTTAGCCCCCGGAATGAGATTAACTGGACAATCATAGTCTCGATGAGGGGGCAATTCCTGAGCCTCACCCTCCGAAAAGACATCCGCAAAATCCGAGAGATACTGAGGTAAAGCCGCAATGGACACACCAGACAATTATCCGAACAAAACTCACTCCAACCAATGATTTGTCTCGCTTGCCAGTCTATAATTGGGCTATGTCTAGTCAACCATGGCAACCCCAAAACTAAAGGAGCTGGCAAATCCTTCATGACAAAACAAGAAATAATTTCAGCATGTGAATCACCCACCCTTAAATGAATACCATGAACAATGTGAGTAAGGCTCCTTTGAGAAAGAGGGGAAGAATCAATTGCAAAAACACGAATCTCATTCTCCAAAGTGCAAGTACTTAGTCCTAGGTTTTGAAGGAAAAGAAAGTCAATTAAGTTTACCCCAGCAACACAATCAAGGAATACATCAACAAACACATCTTTTGACTCTAGCGCCACCATAGCTGGAAGGAGAAAACGGGAACTGCAGGGAGCTTGCATACCCGTCTGCTCCACCACCCCATTCATACTACCAAGTGTGGGTAAGGACAAGAAAAAATAAAATGACCCCTCTTTCCACAGTAGTAACATAGATTGTGCACTTTCCTAAAGTCTCTACTATCAGAATGGCAAGATATCTGACCTAACTGCATGGGTTCCTCCCCTACCCCAGAGTTAAGTAATATCCCCCTGGGCAGCAGGTGAGACCAAACCACACGCAGGAGGGATCCCCTGCACGGAGGGACCCTTACACCTCTCTCTGATACGTCTATCCAACCGAATAGCCAAAGACATAGCATTCTCCAGAGTATCCGGGTACTCATGAAAAGCCAGGGTGTCTTTCAACCTTTCAGACAGCCCCTGACAAAACTGACTACGTAACGCGGGGTCGTTCCACCCCGACTCAGTAGCCCATCTCCTAAACTCTATACAGTAAACCTCTGCAGTACGTTTACCCTGTAGTAAGTTACGCAATATCGATTCTGCCATCGAGACCCGATCCGGATCATCGTAAATCAATCCCAGGGCTTTGAAAAATTCCTCCACCGACCGGAGGGCCAGAGAGCCCAGGATTGCGCGTTCCCTTTAAGCAGAGACATGATGATACCAACCCTCTGATCTTCATTCCCTGACGAAAATGGACATAGTCGAAAATACAATTTACATGACTCTTTAAAATGGAAAAAATCATCCGTACCCCCTGTAAATTTCTCGGGAAGAGCGAATTTAGGCTCCCCACCAATTTGACCTGTACCTGATGCCAGAAACCTCTGACACTGTGTGACCGAACTACGCAGATCCGCAACCTCTAGGGATAAACCCTGCATGCGGTCAACCAGTGCATCAATTGACGTCATCACAAAACCACTGAGTGATGGCAGTCACAGTCTGGCGGATTATAATGTCATGGCGGGCGTGCACTCAGAATAACAGAAAACCTACCAACCAGACTCTGGGCGAGAGACAGGGGAAGGGTCACCTCCTAGCTAATCCCTGACCTCTTTCCCTGCACTGCTCAGCCCACCTACAGATCTTTAAGGTAGGTTTGAGGTGTCCCCGTGCCTGGGCTGACAAAACCCTAACTTCCCTGAGATGGTGAAGAGGGGAAATAGGAGCAGCCTGCTCGCACAGAACCAGGATGGAAAAGATGACACAAAATAACTAAACCAGAAATCACACTTATCTCTCTGAGCTGGAACAGACAGAGCACCTTCCTTCCTAGCTTCCAAGACCACAATGATTTGTAAAATCCGCTCAGAGCACTGGGCTGGTGAGCCCTTTAAACTAATGACCCCAGCCAGTGCACCTGATGAGAGGCGGATCGAGCACGGCTCCAAAACAAACACTAAACTCGTGCTGCAATCCTGGCCGACCTCCGCACATCGTCAGAGTGGGGCATGACAGAAATAAATCTTGTGACATTGCAGAAGCTTATCGAAACAATGCTACAGCGAATGCGTGCCGTAATCAAAGCTAAAGGCAGTCCAACAAAATATTTTTGGTAGCGACATTTTTTTGGGACGGGCAGTGTATATGAAACATGGTACAGAATAAAAAATAAAAATAAAAATTGTGAGTCTTGTAGCCTCAAACACGAGCTACAAAACCATAAAAAGTAAAAAAATAAAAATAAGAAAATGTAAAAAAATAAAAAATTTAATTTAAATCACCCCCCTTTCCATAGAATAAAAAAATACATAAATAACAAAAAATATTACCATCATGGGCATCACTGTGTCTGAAAATGCCCATACTGATAAAATATAAAAATATGCTTCCAATACGGCGAATGCCGTAACAGAAAAAAGGTTTAAAATGGCAAATTCAACACTTTTTCATCGCTTCTCTAACCCAAAAAAAGTTTAAAAAAAAGTGTTCCGAAATGTTATAAATGGTATAAATAAAAACTACAGATCGTCTCTCAAAAAATGAGACCCCACACAGCTCAGTAGATGTAACTATAAAAAAGTTATGAGGGTCAGAATTCTTTTCAAAGTTTTTATTTATTTTTACACTATTTACACATAAAAAGCCCAGAGAATGAAGGGCAAGGGTCAGTTTTGTTGCAAAGGGAACACTGTAGGGACAAAACCCGTAAAAACAGAGGAGGAATTGCGTTTTTTTGTTTCCAATTCCACCCAATTTTTTTTTTCCCCGGCTTCCCATTACATATTAATTGGTGGCATTGGAAAGTACAACTTGTCCTACAAAAGAATAAGCCGTCATGTGGATATGTGAAAGGAAAAAGAAAAAAAGTTATGGCAATAAATGAGGAATTTTAAAATGAAAATAAAGATAAATTGGCACACAGAAAAAAAGAAAAAGAAAAATACAAACATTAATAAACCACAGAAGTAGAAGGCTCCATTCACACGGCCGCAAGTGTGGTCTGCATCCGTTCTGCAATGTGCGGAACTGGTGTGGACCCATTTACTCTCTACTGGGACGGAATGGATGCGGAGAGCACACTATGTGTTCTCCGCATCCGCATTTCCGGAGCACGGCCCCAAACTTCCGGTCCGCAGCTCCGCAAGAAGATTCAGCATGTCCTATTCTTGTCCGCAGCTGCGGACAAGAATAGGACTGCTCTATTTAGTGCCGTCCATGTGCGGCCTGCTGTACTGCGGAACCGCAATACACCACGGACGTGTGAATGGACCCTAAGAATCATGACTACATGTAACATCGCAGTCACTGGAGCACTGACAATGATCCAGTAATGGTAACAACACCTTTGCCTTTTTATCTGCTCCAAATACCTATAGGACATTTCTGAACAATGTAGGAGGTGCATATCGAGCAGCATGAAGACTATCTGTAAATGAATGATCTGAAAATACAATGCAAGTCATCTGTTCCTTTATAAAATGTCTAGCACTAGCAATTCAAAGCTAGATTTACAGTCTCAAACCCTAAACATACCACCAGTGAACCTTTAAATAACAATCCCCAGGTTGTTAAACACTTCTAGACTCATCAGCAGAGAATGAAAACTATGTTATTCTTTTAATTCTGTATTTATTCTTTACTGACAGGGACTCGAGAAAAGATGAGCAATAAACCTGTCTCTCGGAATAAAGCAAAGCCATTATCAGCAGCAAAATGTTATTAACTGTTCATATGCATTATGATTAAAAACATGACAAAAACATTCAGTTTTCCAGTACAATTCTAATGTGGTTTTAACCACACTTCAACCACTATGTGTGAACAGGTTCCTAAACATAACACTGTCACAGGATGCCAACCTTGACTCAAGTACCTTTATAAAAATTTACTATATTCACCTTGTTTCAACTGCAATTGCTTTTTTGTGAAGTAGAAGCGACTAGGTTAGCGACAAAGCAGTAGACCACAAAAACTCAGAGTGGGGCTGCCCGGTGTGGCCATCACTCACTATAGACTTCCAAACTACAGTACTTCTGGATGCACCTTCACCACAAGAACTGCACATTGTGGGTTTTATGAAATGGTTTCCATGATTGAGAGGTGGCATACAAGCTAATGATCCACATGTATGAATGTAGCCAACATTATCTTGTCTGGCTAAACGCGTTAACACAACAAACTCACATTAGTGTAATACAACAAATCTCGTTAAAGTGACCATTATGGTGCACCTGGAGTCAGGATAACGCTGGTTACATCTGTACAATGCCCAGCATCTGAGTGGTGTAAAGAATGCTGCCACTGCATAGTGGAGCAGGGGAAACATTATCTGGAGTGATGAATAATGTTTCACTACCTGGCAGTCTAAGGCTTCGTTCACATCACCGTTCTGGCTTTCCGTTCTCCTGCTCCGTCTAGGAGCAGGAGAACGGAAAGGACGGAAAAGGCACATAACTGACGCCAAACTGAGTCAAACGGAGCCCTTTGGACCCCATACATTATAATGGGGTCCGTTATGTTTCCACTCAGAAGATGATTTTTAAGCGGAGACAAAAGTCCTGCATGCAGGAGTTTTGTCTCCGCTTAAAAATCATCTTCTGAGCGGAAACATAACGGACCCCATTATAGTCTATGGGGTCCTTAGGCTCCGTTTGACTCAGTTTGGCGTCAGTTATGTGCCTTTTCCGTCCTTTCCGTTCTCCTACTCCTAGACGGAGCAGGAGAACGGAAAGCCAGAACGGTGATGTGAACGAAGCCTAAGTCATGAATCTGTGTTTGGCGGATGCCTGGAGAGGACTACCTACTTTCCATCCTATCTTCTATACTGCCTACTATAGAATTTTGGAGCGGAGAGGTAAAAGTATGCTACTTTGTAAGGTTTGGGCCAATCCCTTTTTTCCAAATTTAATGCTACAGCATGCAGAAACGTTTGTATCCAATTGTATATTTCCAACTTTGTGGTAACAGTTTTGAGCAGGTCCTTTCCTAATGGAGTCTGCTGATGGATGTGTCTATTTACCTACTCCTAATTTTTCCGCCAAAGCGGGTCGCGTACACAGAAATCACTGGGCCCCATAGCAAGAATCTAAAATTGGGCCCCCATGCCCTATTTATAGCGCATCCCAATACCCATTCCGGGCCTCTCCCTTTTCTCCATGAATTATGCTTGCTTCTGCGTATTATATTGTATGCCATCAGGGCCAGACTGGGATTACAAAACAGCACTAGCACACAAAAGAGGTATAATAGATGCAGTGTGTTAAGGTATATAGTATATACAGCAGTGTATCTATTATACCTAGTACCTCACATATCAGCACACTACATATCAGAAATACTACATATCTGTACCCACTGCATTTATTATACCTCGTACCTCACATTTTAGTACACTACTGGGTATACTATATACCTGTGTCCACTGCATCTATTAAACCTCGTACCTCACATATATGTACACCACTGTAATATATATATATATATATATATATATATACACACATATACACACATACTGTATATATAATAAACACATATACAGATATACATATAATAAATGCAGTGGGAATAGATATAGGTCCAGGACTGGTGCAAGGATTTTTGCCACCCTAGGCATCCATCACTGATGAACAGACATAAAGCTCAAAGAGGTTCTGCAGCAGCTGAGGCTTGTATTAGTAGGTCTCGGAGCTGTGCTGGGAATTGTGAGATAAATGTCAGATGAACAGACACAAAGCTAAAAGAGGTTCTGCAGCAGCTGAGCCATGCATTATGAGATGTGGAGGCAACGTGACTTATAAGGAAGGAGGGGGGTGAGTAATGGAGGCGGGACCAGAGGTAAGAATCGGGGCGGTGCAACTCTTCACAGGGCAGGAGGGGGGAGGCAGTTAGGAGTGGAACGTTCCTCTGGTGAGAGAGAAGTGGCATTGAGGAGGCGTGGTCTCAGTTGTTGAGGTAGGCGTGTTTCCAGTGTCATACGAAGCAGTGGTAAGTGTTGGGAATGGCGGGGGCGTGTCTGCTGAGAGTGGACAGGGTGTGGTTTTGTCGGCGGCGAGGGGAGGAAGAAGGCACCACTTGCAGGAACCGCAAAGGGGGAGGAGGTAGGAGAAGATGCTGAAGGAGGGGAGAGAGAAAAAAAAAAAAAAGACAATGGAGCTTGTGTGCGGCTGCGGGAGATTAAAGCTGCCGCCGAGCATCAGAGCGGAGAGCCCTGTATAGGTCTGATGGAACGTGAGGGTCTGATCTGAGGTCTGGTGGGGATCTGATCTGAGGAAGGCTGAGGTTTTGAATAGGACCTTTCCTAATGGAGTCTGCTGATGGATGACTGTAATTACCTGCTCCTCATCATTAGCCATGTAGTCTATGAGAAGACTGTACAAAGGAGGAGGCTTCGATGGACATCAGTGCTGTAATCATGTTAAAGGGGTGTCTGATGGGGGTCTGATCTGAGGTATGATGGAGAGACTGGGGGACTTACTTTTGCACTTGTTCTGTTGGGAATTTAGTGCACGTGCAGTGTGTTTGAATGGAGGAGACATCACATGGAGGTGAAGTCATTTTATGGACAGGACCTGTGTGTGGACAGTAGAAATGACTTTGTAAACAAGTGGGTATGCCTTATGAGGTATAGAAAATGCTGCAGAATTTCAACAAGGACTATATCAGTAAATGCCACATCTTACATACACATTGGTCAACAGTAACCAGAAAGTGGCCAGGCCTTTAACCCCTTTGCTACCTGCGCCGGACATGTACGGAGCTGGATCGATGTGTAAACATGGCGCCCGCTAGCACAAGCAGCGGGCGTCATGGCCGGCAGATCTCTGCTGTTTCATACAGCAGAGACCTGCGCCTACTTACCGTGACCAGCAATAATACCGATCGCGGTAATTAAAAGCTTTAGATGCCTGGACAAACCTGTTCCAGGTGCAAAAACCTGGAAGCTCGTGCTTCTAGGACTCCTACCGATGCCCTGTGTGGCCAATTCGGGCATCGGTAGTTGCGCTAAACATTTTCAGCCTCGCTGATGAGGCTGAAAGTGTTCATGCTGCAATTATTATTTTGGTCACCAGATGGCAGGCCAGGATAAGAAATGAGCAAATGAGGGTTTAAAGGTAAATTTAAAAATCCCTGATAGAAAAAAAATCTAAAATTAAAAAAACATTATTTATAGGCTCATATAAAATTATCACCAAAAATTTAAAAAAGTTAAAAGACATAAAAATAAAAAAATATTAAAGTTTAAATCACCCCCCTTTCCGTATAATTGAAAAATAAATACCTAAATACGGTAACAATAAATATAAACATTATGGGTATCATCGCAACCAAAAACGCTCATACTATTAAAATATTTAAAAAAATTTCCAATACAGCGAATGGCGTAACGGAAAAAAGGGTAAAAAAGTCAAGCGCACTCCAAAATGGTATCAATAAAAACTACAGATTGTTCCGCAAAAAAAGAGCCCCTAAACAGCTCAGTAGACAGAAGTATAAAAAAGTTATGGGGGTCAGAATATGGTGATGTAAAAAAAAGAAAAAGTTTTTATCAAAGTTTAAATTTATTTTTACACTATTTAGACATAAAAAAAGTCAGTTTTGCGGTAAACAAAACGCCGAAGGAACAAAACCCGTAAAACGGTGGATGAATTGCGTTTTTTTTTCCAATTCCACCCCATTTGGAATTTTTTTACCGCTTCCAACTACATTTTATGCCAAAATGAATGGTGGCATTAGAAAGTACAACCTGTCTTACAAAAAACAAGCCCTCATACAGCTATGTGACCGGAAATATAAAAAAGGTATGGCTCATTGAAAATAGGGAAGAAAAATAAAAAACACAAAAATTAAAAAAAACTCCGGTATCCCAAGGGTTAGGCCTCATGCACACGACCGTTGTTTTATTCCGTGTCCGTTGTGCCGTTTTTTGTGATTTTCTGCGGACCCATTGATTTTCAATGGGTCCGTTGAAAACTCGGCTAATACACTGTTTGCCATCCGCGTCCATGATCCGTGGTTCCAGTCCGTCAAAAAAATATAACCTGTCCTATTATTTTCGCGAAAACGGTTAGCGGACCCATTCAAGTCAATGGGACCGCTAAAAAACGCGGAGGCACACAAGATTGTCATCCGCGTCCGTGTCCGTTTTTTTCCTATTATTTGCATGTCAAACCTGTCTTAGATTTTTTTTTTACTTTCCTTTATGTCTGGTGGTCCTCCAGAAATAAAGGAAGACACACGGAAACAAAAACGGAAACGGATCACGGAACAACGGAACCCCATTTTGCGGACCGATAAAAACAACTGTCGTGTGCATGAGGCCTTAAGGTCAAAATACCACATATTTTATAACAAGATATTTGCTTTACCTTCATCAAGTGGTAGAGGTAAATGCTCCAAGACGCCTGGTGTCCACCAGAATGTGTAACTGGAAATAAAAGTGAAAATTATTCTGTCAGTATGTAAAGAACAGTTTAAGAAAAAATTAAATGCGTCCCTCTAAGGATGGATTCAGATATCACATTTTTGAAGGTTTTCTTCTTTAATTAACTTGACCTGTGGCGTACATGTACGGCGCTGCAAGCAGTGCTTAAAAAGCCTGCCGCTGTACATGTATGGTGTGCTAATCGGGCGGGTAAGGCCTCATGCACACGAACGTTTTTTTTCACGGTCCGCAAAAACAGGGTCCGTAGGTCCGTGATCCGTGACCGTTTTTTCGTCCGTGGGTCTTCCTTGATTTTTGGCGGATCCACGGACATAAAAAAAAAGTCATTTTGGTGTCCGCCTGGCCGTGCGGAGCCAAACGGATCCGTCCTGAATTACAATGCAAGTCAATGGGGACGGATCCGTTTGACGTTGACACAATATGGTGCCATTTCAAACGGATCCGTCCCCATTGACTTTCAATGTAAAGTCCGGAGTCCCTTTTATACCATCAGATCGGAGTTTTCTCCAATCCGATGGTATATTTTAACTTGAAGCGTCCCCATCACCATGGGAACGCCTCTATGTTAGAATATACTGTCGGATATGAGTTAGATCGTGAAACCTCATTTCCGACAGTATATTCTAACACAGAGGCGTTCCCATGGTGATGGGGACGCTTCTAGTTAGAATATACTACAAACTGTGTACATGACTGCCCCCTGCTGCCTAGCAGCATCCGATCTCTTACAGGGGGCCGTGATCAGCACAATTAACCCCTCAGGTGCCGCACCTGAAGGGGTTAATTGTACTATCATATCCCCCTGTAAGAGATCAGGGCTGCCAGGCAGCAGGGGGCAGACCCCCCCCCCCTCCCCAGTTTGAATATCATTGGTGGCCAGTGCGGCCCCCCCCCCCTTCCTCCATTGTAATAAATCGTTGGTGGCACAGTGTGCGCCCCCCCCCCCCCTTCCTCCCTCTATTGTAATAATTCGTTGGTGGCACAGTGTGCCCCCCCCCCTTCCTCCCTCTATTGTAATAATTCGTTGGTGGCACAGTGTGCGCCCCCCCCCCCTTCCTCCCTCTATTGTAATAAATCGTTGGTGGCAATCATTGGCCCCCCTCCCTCTATAGCATTTTCAACATTGGTGGCCAGTGTGCGGCCTCCCATCTTGCGCCCCCCCCCCCCCCCCGATCATTGGTGGCAGCGGGTTACTAGCAATAGTACAAGATTCATACTTACCTGGGAGCTGTGATGTTCGTGTCCGGCCGGGAGCTCCTCCTACTGGTAAGTGACGGTTCATTTAGCAATGCGCCGCACAGACCTGTCACTGTCACTTACCAGTAGGTGGAGCTCCCGGCCGGACACAAACATCGCAGCAGCAGGTAAGTATTAATCTTCTACTATTGTACTATTGCTAAGTAACCATGGCAACGAGGACTGTAGTAGCGTCCTGGTTGCCATGGTTACCGATCGGAGCCCCAGCGAATAAACTGGGACTCCGATCGGAACTCCGCTGCCACCAATGATGATGGGGGGGAGGGGGGGGGGAGATGGGAGGCTGCACACTGGCCACCAACGTTGTTAATGCTATAGATGGGGGGGGGGGGCAATGGGGGGCGCACACTGTGCCACCAACGATTTATTACAATAGAGGGAGGAAGGGGGGGGGGGGGGCGCACACTGTGCCACCAACGAATTATTACAATAGAGGGAGGGGGGGGGGCCGCACTGGCCACCAATGATATTCAAACTGGGGAGGGGGGGGGGAGGGTCTGCCCCCTGCTGCCTGGCAGCCCTGATCTCTTACAGGGGGATATGATAGTACAATTAACCCTTTCAGGTGCCGCACCTGAAGGGGTTAATTGTGCTGATCACGGCCCCCTGTAAGAGATCGGGTGCTGCCAGGCAGCAGGGGGCAGTCTTGTACACAGTTTGTAGTGTATTCTAACTAGAAGCGTCCCCATCACCATGGGAACGCTTCTGTGTTAGAATATACTGTCGGTTCTGAGTTTTCACGAAGTGAAAACTCAGCTTTGAAAAAGCTTTTATGCAGACGGATCTTCGGATCCGTCTGTATAAAAACTAAACTACGGCCACGGATCACGGACACGGATGCCAATCTTGTGTGCATCCGTGTTCTTTCACGGACCCATTGACTTGAATGGGTCCGTGAACCGTTGGCCGTGAAAAAAATAGGACAGGTCATATTTTTTTCACGGCCAGGAAACACGGATCACGGATGCGGCTGCAAAACGGTGCATTTTCCGATTTTTCCACGGACCCATTGAAAGTCAATGGGTCCGCGAAAAAAAACGGAAAACGGCACAACGGCCACGGGTGCACACAACGGTCGTGTGCATGAGGCCTTATTGATAGCCGGGCACCTGCTGTACCCCCAGGCATTGATGAAAACTCAGATGCTGGTGGATTACCCTTTAGATGTGTGCAACGTTTTGATCACTTTTTAATAAAACAATTTAGAGAGGTGAAGTGACAAAAAATGGCGAATTGGTCATTTAGGCTGCGTTCACACGGGCGAGATTTCCGCGCGGGTGCAATGCGGTAGGTGAACGCATTGCACCCGCACTGAATCTGGACCCATTCATTTCAATGGGGCTGTTCAGATGAGCGATGATTTTCACGCATCACTTATGCGTTGCGTGAAAATCGCAGCATGCTCTATATTCTGCGTTTTTCACGCAACGCAGGCCCCATAGAAGTGAATGGGGTTGCGTGAAAATCGCATGCATCCGCAAGCAAGTGCGGATGCGGTGCGATTTTCACGCACGGTTGCTAGGTGACTGTCTATACACTGTAATATTTTCCCTTATAACATGGTTATAAGGGAAAATAATAGCATTCTGAATACAGAATGCTTAGTAGGTGATCAATTGAGGGTTAAAAAATAAAAAAAATTAACTCACCTTGTCCTCTTGTTCGCGTAGTTCTCCCGGTCTTTAGTTCTTTAAAAAGATGAACTATGGGCTAAAGGACCTTTGGTGACGTCAGATCACATGCTCCAATCACAGGGTCCATCACCGCGGTGATGGACCATGTGATTGGAGCATGTGATCTGACGTCACCAAAGGTCCTTTAGCCCATAGTTCATCTTTTGAGAAGTAAAGAAGAGACCGGGACTTACGCGAACAAACGGAGAAGGTGAGTTAATTTTTTTTATTTTTTTTAACCCTCAACTGATCACTTACTATGCATTCTGTTTTCAGAATGATATTATTTTCCCTTATAACCATGTTATAAGGGAAAATAATAACATCTACAGAACACCGAACCCAAACCTGAACTTCTGTGAAGAAGTTCGGGTCTGGGTACCACAGTCGGTTTTTTATCACGCGCGTGCAAAACACATTGCACACGCACGATAAAAACTGAACATCGGAACGCAATCGCAGTCAAAACTGACTGCAATTGCATTCCTACTCGCGCGGGTTTGCCGCAACACACCGGGACGCATCCGGAACTAATCCGGACACGCTCGTGTGAACCCAGCCTTAAAAAAAATGTTTTTCCATTATCCCGTTGGCAGCATGGAATAAATATTTTCATATTTTAATAGTACGGGCGTTTTCACACGCAGCGATACCCATGACGTGTATTTTTTTTTTTTATAGGTTACATATTTTGATTTTGGGTAAAGGGGGTGATTTGAACTTTTATATCTTTTTTATATTTTTAGTAACTTTTTTTTTAAAGTTATTTAAAGTCACCCTGGGTGTGTGAACACTCCATTTACAAAGTACCAATATGGTGCTGCCACCAGCTGACCTGTATTGGTATATACTATTAACAGCTACCAAAGCCTACTTGAGGCTTTGGGATATTACTATACCGTAACCGGTTCCCCGATCTCAGCCGTACCACTCAGATAACGTGGTCACATTTAACCACGGCATCTGAGGGGTTAAATGAGTGCAAAGAGCTGTAGAACTGAATGCATACATCCGCCCCAGGTCTCTGCTGTTTGAAACAGCAGAAACCCAACGGCTATGGCGCCCACTGCAAGTGAGAACGGGCGTCATCTTTAAAGTGGCAACTTCCGCCATACATGTCAAATCATAACAACAATGTGAACAGAGACAAATATCAGTCTTTTATGTAAGGTGGTTGTACAGAGGGACAATATTGATCATCTGAACTACAAGGTCTACTCTTACCTCATCTGATACCAAAGTTTCAGATGGTCTCCTGAATAGGGTTGTTTCGATACCAAAATTTTGATTCGATTTCGATACCATAAAAAAGTATTGCAATACTCGATACCACGCATAAAAAAAAATAAAACACCAAAAAAGCAGCGTGCGTTCTGCATTTTATGGAACGTCCGGCCTATAATTGAACAGTCTTATCCTATTTTTTGGGGGAACAAGGGGACTAAAAAAAATGGCGAATCGCGCGGTTTTTATAAAAAAAAATTGTTTTGGTACGGCGCTCACCGCAGAGGAGATATTTTCTAATTATTCGCACTTTTTTGGGCATGGCGATACGTAATATGTTTATTTATTTATTGCCTATAGATTTTATATGTAAAATTGGGAAAGGGGGTGATTTAAACTTAATATTTTAGCCTTAGGGGCTAGAACCTGGGATCTTTTCATCCCTTGTCCTATTCACCCTAACAGAGATTTATCAGGGTGAATAGGACTTCACACTCTCAGTGCTGCCCTGTGCATAGTGCACACAGCAGCAGGGAGATTACCATGGCAGCCAGGGCTTCAGTAGCGTCCTGGCTGCCATGGTAACCGATCGGAGCCCCAGCAGTGTAATCCTAATGTAATGCCACTGCACCACCAATGAATGAAGAGGAGGGGAGGGGACCCTGTGGCCACTGCCACCAATGATTATAATACTGGGGGGGCACACTGCAACACCAATGTTTTTAGTACTGGGGGAAGGGGGGGCGCACTGCGCCACCAATGAAAATAAGTAACCTTTTAATATAAATACAGGAGGCGGTTGCCGGCGACAGAATCACATAGCCGGCACCCGACCTCTAAGAAAGGGAGCTGCGATCCGCAGCAGTGTGGAACCTGAGGGGTTAACCGCCACGGATCGCAGCACCCGGTCATAGAGGTCGGGTGTCGGATATGTGATTCTGCCGCCGGCATCCGCCGCCTATATTTGTATTAATGGGTTAGTTATCATTGGTGGCGCAGTGGCCACAGCCCCTCCGCCCCTCTCTCTTCTTATTGGCAGCAGCGGCACAGGGGAGAGGGAGGTAAAGACTCCTTCTCCCCTGTGCTGTTGAGGAGAACATGGAGCGCGCTGAAAGCAGCGTGTGCCATGTTCTTTGATACTAGGCTGCACAGTAGTAAATGTATCTGTAAATGTAAAATCCCGGTATTGATTGGATACCCGCAACCCTACTCCTGACTGCTAAATGCAATGCTGACTACTCTACTCTTTATTCTGAATCTCTCTGCAGCATTTGATATAGTATACTACCAACTCCCTTTCATCACGCTTTATTTCTATTTGCCTTAAGAACACTGCTATCTCTTAGCTTTCTTCCTATCTTTAGGGACGCTCTTTCAATGTATCAGTTAGTGGCTTTACTTTCTCTTCTCTTGCTGTGGGTCTTAGGTCCTCTCTTTTCTCTCTACACTGCCCCCATCAGAAAAAGTATCAGCAGATTTGGCTTTCAGTAGCATCTCTATGCTGACAAGATAAAACTATACACTATCCACAAAAAGCTAGGGATACTTAGTTTTCAGGGTAAAATTATTGAAAATGTATAAAGTTCACGCTACAGTGATATTACATCATGAAAGCAGGGATTTTAGGCATCCCATTCTTCTTGAAAGGCGGCCCTCAGGTCATTAAGGTTATGGGGTACAGAGTTACAATCCTCTACACAGTAACTCACCCATAGGTTTTCAATGGGATTCAGGTCTGGAGAAAGTGAAGGCCACTCGATTTGAGGTATCCGAGTCTCCAGCAGCCTTTCCCTAGTGATGCGACCTTGATGAGCTAGCGCATTGTCATCCATGAACATGAAATGAGGACTGTGTTGTTCATGCACAATGACTGGATTATGACCTCCACCCTTTGCTAGTCACTGCACTGGGAGGCCATACAGTACAGGATTCAACTTAATCTTCAACTTCTCACTCTCACCCACAAAGCTCTCCACAGTGCTGCAGTCACTTCTGACTTCTGAGCTGCACCTCTGGAGAGAGCTACCCCAGGCAATTACGTTAATTCCCAATTCCAGCAATTTTAGACATGCTCCATAAACGCATCTCCTTAGGGTGGCCTATAAAATCCACTAATATAACTCGCCTTTATTCATGCCCCTTTAACATTATTCTTTCATACAACAGTGGCTGGTGATTGGCTCATGAAGCTTTATAAGCACTCCCACCTTTCACCACTCATACCTTGGCTAAGTCTACATGCTCGCTTCCCTGTGGATTGATATAGAAGGCCGTCTTCAGAATATCACAGGCTATACAGAAGTGAATACAGTACTCTATCCTATGGTATCCCATCCTTACCTACCGGGACTACATAAAAAGCTAAACTCACCTCCCTAAGGATGTTTATGTATGCCTGCCAGTGGAGCTTTTAATTCTCATAGTCCTCTCATCCAGAGAGATGCGTCCTGATGTTATCTCATTGCCCCATACACAGACTCTCACACCACATGACCAGGTGTTTTTTTATTTTTATTTTTTTCCTTTGGCTGGGTAAACACACCCTATGTTCTCTTTGCCCAATCGTATGGTTAGCACAGAATGTTATCTGATGTGGCCTGCCCTCCAGCCAATCCATTTAGTGACTGGAGCTAGATGGGTTTGAGGCTCATCTTCACTCTCTTCAAAGTCAAAATGGCGACCAGCCATCCCGTAATCCTCCATTGCCTTGTCCAGTGTCAAGAAGGAACGTAAGGCCATAAACCACACCTCACAGTCAACACACTACAACTCAGCCATTAACCCTTTCTTACTCTATATCTGATTTGGACTGTCCATATAACTTCTCATTGTCAAGTGTTGTGGAATATGTTGAAGCTATAAAAAGATTATCATTATTTGTTTAATCTTTTAAAAATGTTCATAAATGGTAGAGTTCTACTATTTTAGCAGTAATTTTTCTGCTCATCCTGATCTTCCCGCTTCTTTAGTATAGAGAGCTAAATTTTTTCTGACATGTATATATGCTAGTACGCAGAAGACTATGAGAGAGAAAGAAGGGGAATGACCAATGTATCTGTGTACAATTAGTAATAATACACTATAAAGCATTTATAGAAAACCTGGAGGCGATAATGGCCATTGGGTTGCCACCTTTGGAAGCACAGATAAGTCAGGATAATTAAGAAAAGGCCCAAATGAATGTTTAAAAGTAGGTGATGAGCAAATTTGTGTTTTCAAGTTCGGCATACAAGGTTCGGGTTATCTAAGATTTCAATTATGGATAACTTACGGTCTGTGGTAGCGGAACCCATAACGGAATTCTTAGATAACCCGAATCTGAACCTTGTGCGCCAAACTTGAAAACACAAGTTCACTCATCACTACTTAAAAGTCTTTGCTTAAGAGGACAACTGTTCAGACAACTTATTTTTATTCTAAGCAAAATGTGTTTTACTTAATGCACACAAGGTGGCGTTTGTAAAAACACATTGTAAAATCCTTGATAATTGATTAAAATATATTACAAAAATTCACAGGTTTAACTGAAAAACAAATAAATGCTTTAGTTTAATAAATTTCCATCACAATCGCAATTCCTGGATACAGGAGTCATTTTGAAACTGTCTTTATTGCAGGGAAAGATTTCACTTCTACTGGCAATGTGACAAATCTTTAAACATGAAATATTCTTTACAGAGCATGTGGCTGGTACAAAAATGCTATGGAACCTTCTGTTCTAGAGACTGATTGAATGGTCTGAAGTTGATGGCAATGTGGGTACTAAAAGCCATAGAATGACTGAGACCATCAATTATTATTAAAGTCACGATTGAGTTGGCCAGGAAATGAATATATCAGAATAAAGCTTGGAAAAAAATGAAACTGGACATCAAATAGCTGAGAAATAAAAACTTAAGAAAAAGGAGTAGTTCTACATGGAGTATAACACCTAGAAATAAAGTCAAGTAATAAATCTACAGCTGAGGGAAAGGAAAATGGTTTCAAAGGTAATGTGAGCCAGCTATTACCCATTTTGCTAATGAGCTGACAGTGGCTTTAGCTGCAATTATCTGTGACAACAATAACAGATTAAAAAGAGTGCATATGGGAAGTGTATTTTATGACTCATGTTATAATATAGAAATCTCAAAAAAATCTTACACTATGGACATTGCCCAGCCATGCACGTATTGCGGCCAGTAAACAGCGGGTCCGCAATATATGGGCACTGGCCATGTGCACATCGTATCACAGATGCAGACCCATTTATTTGAATGGGTCTGCAATCTGAAAGGAGCGGAATGGAGGCATGGAACCCCACAGAAGCACTACGGATTTGCGGTCCCCAATGCACGGAATGGCCGGCAAATGTTCGAGTGCATGAGGCCTAACACAGCAAAGTCTGTTTAAAGTCTGATTACTCAGAAACGAAATTATTTTATCCCCTAATTAAGGAAAAAAAGTTGTCTCTACAGTAGATAAATTAGTCTCCAAATCTAGCCTCACTGGTGATCTGCTGACTATCCTGGTTTAATGGCTAAAATAGTCTGTTACCAATACTGGGCAAAGATTACAAGGTCAAAGCAAGTCTACAAGATTACTGGTCCTTTTAAGGAGATTCAGCAACTGTCCTAAACCACGACACAAGAGCATATTGTCACGGACGTTACCGTGGCAGGTACCAGGAGATCGGAGAGACTGGCAACTCGTGGGTTAAATTGACAAGTTCACTGTGGATCTTATTGTGTCTGTGTTTCGGTAAATGCCACACCCCTTGCTTCAGGTGTTGCTTGTTGGTAATTTACTTTTCCCCATAAGTAGCCGCTTCTCACTTTTGGAGGTGCGGTTTATAGATTTTCTTCCTGCCTTCTAACTAGCTGGTCGGTTGTACTCTGTGGTGCTTCTGGAGTTGCCAGTTTTCTACTTTCAGATAAATCTGGTCTTTTCTTATTGTTTTTTGTTTGTTATATTCCCTGTTTGTATCTGGGCCTGAGACAGAGATTTCCATTCGTCCATCTGGGGAAGAATGGGTTGTCTCTGGTCCTAGCCTCATTCCAGGGCCTTATAGGGCTATAAGGGCCTAGGTACCCAGCATATGAATATTCCTACCTTCAAGGCCTGTTCCTTCCCTAGTTTTCCAGGCCCAGTTACTGTTCCCCTTCCCTCCTGTGTTTAGTGTGGAGTTTTTCCCCAACACTGATCACAGGAGGGAAGGGGAATAGTAACTGAGCTTGGAAAACTAGGGAAGGAACAGGTCACCTCCTAAACAACCCTAATCTGGGCCCTAACTACAAGGTTGGAACAAAAGATAAGAATAAAATCAATATTTTTCAAATAATTGTTATAAAGATTAATAATTATTCTCATTTCTTTTAAAATTAGGGTAGGTATTTCAAATATATTTTTACAAGTAATCAAAAGGTGGAAAAATGATGCTACAAGAATGAAACAGTAGCTCCCTCAGAGTAGCAGTGAAGTGGATTCTAATGCACAAACCTCTCATCTACTTCTATTTAAAGAACGTGTGCTATTGAAATGAATACATATTAATCTATCAGGTTAGCAAAGTAAAGTATTATGATCCATAATAACCCTAGGGAGAGAAAGAGACATTTTATTACAATATTTTGGGTTTCAAACTGTCAGATGCAAAGTGTAATGATCCCAGATGATATCAAATCTGTCAACTTGACTTCATATTTAATTGCTTCCTGCTGAGGAGGCAGAGAAGACCTTGATTCTAATCCGTATACTCTAGAGAAATCCAATTCCATGAGACATCTACTGTGTGTGTCAAGTAATAAATCACTGCCATTTAATGTGGTTTCTATTGTTGCATGGATTAAACATTTCCAATCTGTTCCATCTATGATGCAAAATTAATGTGAGTTTAGTTAAAAATATATTTTCACAAATTATCGTTGCTTAATATTTTAGCATATCCTTTTCTATGAAAAAATTGTGAAATAAACATTAAAAAAAAATAATAATTCTAACATGCTCAATTTCAAAGGTATGCTGGTGAGTTAGGCCCCTTTCACATGGGCGAGTATTCTGCGCGGATGCGATGCGTGAGTTGAACGTATTGCACCCGCACTGAATCCTGACCCATTCATTTCTATGGGGCTGTTCACATGAGCGGTGATTTTCACACATCACTTGTGCGTTGTGTGAAAATCGCAGCATGCTCTATTTTGTGCGATTTTCACGCACAGTTGCTAGGAGACGATCGGGATGGAGACCCGATCATTATTATTTTCCCTTATAACATGGTTATAAGGGAAAATAATAGCATTCTGAATACAGAATGCATAGTAAAATAGCGATGGAGGGGTTAAAAAAAAATAAAAAAAATGTAACTCACCTTAATCCACTTGATCGCGCAGCCGGCATCGCTTCTGTCTTCTTTCTTTGCTGTGTGCAGGAACAGGACCTGTGGTGACATCACTCCGGTCATCACATGGTCCAACACATGATCCATCACCATGGTAAAAGATCATGTGATGGATCATGTGATGACCGGAGTGACGTCACCACAGGTCCTGTTACTGCACACAGCAAAGAAAGAAGACAGAAGCGATGCCGGGTGCGCGATCAAGTGGATTAAGGTGAGTTAAATTATTATTATTATTTTTTTAAACCCCTCCAGCGCTATTTTACTATGCATTCTGAATTCAGAATGCTATTATTTTTCCTTATAACCATGTTATAAGGGAAAATAATACAATCTACAGAACACCGATCCCAAGCCCGAACTTCTGAGAAGAAGTTCGGGTTTGGGTACCAAACATGCGCAATTTTTCTCACGCGAGTGCAAAACGCATTACAATGTTTTGCACTTGCGCGGAAAAATCGCGCATGCACCCACACCTTTTCCCGCAACGCCCGTCTGAAAGAGGCCTTAGTCTTCTCCTCCCTGCATGAGGTTTCTGTGAGAACACGGCATGGTCTTACCAGATCTAATTTAACACACTGTATCCTCACTGCCGCTCGTGGTGAAGACATTGCGGAGCAGATGGATAGAATTCAGGGAGATGAAGACCAAGTAGAAGAGCCAGCAGGCAGCTGCAAAACTAAAACTGTTCGGGAAAATCTCCAGCCCACCATAAAATTAAGTCTGGCAAACTCAAGTAGGAGTGTTCTTCACCACTCTAATACTGTCCGCACTGAATAGACAATATTAGAGCAGTGAAGAACACTCCCACTTGAGAAACAGGTTCAGATGGTCATCCACTGCCTCATTAGGATATTGGGTACCGGAACTAGTGGGCCCAATATCTCTGGTATAGGAACCCCCCTACATGATGGTAGGCAGCAATATTGTATATGGTGGTAGGCAGTTTTAAAAATGTAGACTGGTTGGCAGTCTTGCACATTGACTGACTGCCTTCATTGCATAAGGTCCCTTTTTACATGAGCGAGTTTTCTGTATGGGTGGAATGCACAAATTGAATGCATTGCAACCTCACTGAATTCAGGCACATTCATTTCTATGGGTTTGTGCACATGAGAGTTGTTTTACACGCATCATCTCTGCGTTACGTGAAAATCGCATCATGTTCTATATTCTTCCCTGGTCCCATAGAAGTGACTGGGGCTTCCGTGAAAAACATTGCATCCGGATGCAGTCCAGATGCAAAGCGATTTTCACTGTTGGTAGCTAGGAGATGTAGATTGTTATTCAAAATTGAAAGCATCCGCGTGAAAAAAAAAAAAAAAGAGGCCTTAGAGGGCATCAGGGCTGGTGCAAGGATTTTTGCCACCCTAGGCAAAAGCTAATTTTGCCGCCCCCTTGACTCCTCCCATTGAACCGCCCCTTTATATATCATTGATAATACACGCATCAGCTGCTGCAGAACCTCTTTGAACTCAATGTCTGTTCATCAATGATGGACATTTACCTCGCAGCCCCTATTCAAAAAGAAGTTCTGCAGCAGCTTCTAGAGCATACCACAGCCGCTGCAGAACCTCTTTTTGAAGAGGGCCTGGGAGCTAAATGTCCATCACTGATGAACAGACATAAAGCTCAAAGAGGTTCTGCAGCAGCTGAGGCTTGTATTAGTAGGTCTCGGAGCTGTGCTGGGAATATAATTGATAATACATGCCTCAGCTGCTGCAGAACCTCTTTTGGAAGACGAATTGTGAGATAAATGTCTGATGAACAGACACAAAGCTAAAAGAGGTTCTGCAGCAGCTGAGCCATGCATTATGAGATGTGGAGGCAACGTGACTTATAAGGAAGAAGGGGGGCGAGTAATGGAGGCGGAACCAGAGGTAAGAATCGGGGCGGTGCAACTCTTCACAGGGCAGGAGGGGGGAGGCAGTTAGGAGTGGAACGTTCCTCTGGTGAGAGAGAAGTGGCATTGAGGAGGCGTGGTCTCAGTTGTTGAGGTAGGCGTGTTTCCAGTGTCATACGAAGCAGTGGTAAGTGTTGCGAATGGCGGGGGCGTGTCTGCTGAGAGTGGACAGGGTGTGGTTTTGTCGGCGGGGAGGGGAGGAAGAAGGCACCACTTGCAGGAACCGCAAAGGGGGAGGAGGTGGGAGAAGGTGCTGAAGGAGGGGAGAGAGAAAAAAAAAAGACAATGGAGCTTGTGTGCGGCTGCGGGAGATTAAAGCTGCCGCCGAGCATCAGAGCGGAGAGTGGCGCCCCCAGCAAGAGTGCGCTCTACGCGGTGGCCTACTTTGCTTATGGGTGGCGCCGGCCCTGGAGGGCATACATAGTTAACTGTCAATCATTGATAAGACTGCTTACTAGAATCCTAAGCCCAGAATAAGTAAGGAGTGAAGTAAAATTACAAGTTGTACTGAATCTTTCCCACAATAGTGTATATCAATTTGTTCAGCTTGTTGGCTCTATATAATGCATCTTGCAGATCAGACTGCATGTTTAACGTGACCAGTTCTCTTTAAGTGTCCTTAATAACATCTTATTTTGGAGGCAGATTTGGGAAGGATTTTGTTTAATACTATAACTGCACAGTTTTTGAACAGCAAAAGCATCATAAGGTCAGCACAAACCATAACAATATCATTTTAAATATATTATGGCATAGACAGTGAGAAAACCCCTGGAAGGTGACCAATGTCACAAAGAGGTCTGTGCTGTATTTAGTACAAACAGGCACTCTCTTAGTCCTGGGTGAGCAGGGACCATTGACAGTGGGAAGATTTTACATTACAGTTCATTCATTAGTTTTACATGTATTTCTAGATACCCGACACATAAAAACACAATATAATGTATATTGTCTGCTAGCAATATACTAACAGGAAAGACCATAATATACAGGTGAAACTCGAAAAATCTGAATATCGCGCAAGGTTCATTTATTTCAGTAATGCAACTTAAAAGGTGAAACTAATATATGAGATAGACTCATTACATACAAAGCGAGATATTTCAAGCCTTTATTTGTTATAATTTGGATGATTGGGGATTTCATAGCTCTAAGCCATAAAGTTACAATCTCAGGTACCCTTTGCTCAGGGGGTATGGATTAATTAGCAGACTAGAGTGTGACACTGTGAGCCTAGAATACTAAACCTTTTCACAATATTCTAATTTTAAGTTGCATTAATGCAACTCCTTTTAAGTTGCATTACTGAAATAAATGAACTTTTACACGATATTCAAATTTTACGAGTTTGATCTGTACATACTGTATATCAATAGCAGGCATGGTGGTGGTACGGCACTGATGCTGGGGAGGTATGTTGTGCCAAACCATGGTATTTGTTTGTTGCTGCTGGGGAGCTTTATTGTGCCTAACCATGGTACTGATTTGGTGCCCTGGGAAGTACAGTATTTTGAGCAGCACTGTAACATTTGTTTGGCACTGGGAAGGAAATATGAGATGCGTTGTGGCATTTGTCAGGAACACTTGGGAATGTCATTTATCTGTTAAATATCACAGTTCATCTGATATCACAGTGTACACTAATGCAACAAATCAATGTACAAGTAAATCAGAGTGAAAAAAAAAACTGTTGAGTAAACACACTCATCATTACAACACAGTCATTTGTTTCTAAGGAGGGCATGCTGGTCTTGTACTCTTCTCTCTAGCCAAGAACAGTGGGCTACAGGTCAGACTTTTGTGACCCATCAGATTAAAAGTTAAAACACTAACAATCCCTTGAAACTGATCATAGAATAAAACTTACATTTTCTGTAATAGACAGAATATAGGATTACCTTCTTTTTGAATGGAGGAGTATCATTGTATTTTTATGATGCAAGTAAAAGTCGGTGGGCAGCTCCCAGAGATGAGGTTTGCCCTCTTTTGGCTTAAAAACACCCAGGAAAAGATTGATTGCATCTTGTCTGTCTGCATCTGGGGGAAAATAGAGAACAAAACAATCATTTAAACCATAGTTGTTTAATTAATAAACCAAAGATATCATAATAAATACAACATTGTTCCCATGGGGTGGGTGACACCTTATTAGATAGGGTGACTCTTCCAAAGTTCCAGATGGAGCAACTGGAGAAATTACATGTATGACTGTGTTGACTGTGAAATTATGGGAGCCATTAAAAATCGGAAAACTCTAAAGCCCCATGTCTTGATGACTTTACAGGAAGTTTTACAGACCTACAGGATCAGGTGGCTGAGATGCTAGTCCATCTTTTTAAAAATGCATCAGCTTACTGCAATCACATTCAAAGCTGCATATCAAACTTTCAAAAATAGGGAAGGATCTGACTTTATAGGAATCCTACAGGCCGATCTCACTTATTAAAAGGAGTTCCCCAGGATATAATAAAATAAAATTATTGAAAATGAATAAATATAACTATTTTTATAAACATATTCCCAAACCGTTTATTTTTTGTTTCTCTTTTTTTTGCAAATCTGACGTGTCACTTTACATATGTGGTAATCATTTTGGAATACTTTCAAACTGATTCTGAGACTGTTTTCTTTTGACATATCTTACATCATGTTAGTTTTATATTTGAATATGTTTTACCTTTATTTATTTAAAAATAAATATCTAAATATACAAAAAATGTAGAAAAATTAGCAATTTTCTAGATTTGAATTTCACTGCTTTTAAAACAGTGATACCTCCCAAAATAGTTATCATTCACCATATGTCTCCTTTACAATGGCATCATTTTACATATGTGGTAATCATTTTGGAATACTTTCAAACTGATTCTGAGACGGTTTTCTTGTGACATCTTACGTTATGTTAGTGGTATATTTGAATCAATATGTTTTACCTTTATGAATAAATAAAAAAAATCTAAATATACAAAAAATGTAGAAAAATTAGCAATTTTCTAGATTTGAATTTCACTGCTTTTAAAACAGTGATACCTCCCAAAATAGTTATCATTCACCATATGTCTCCTTTACAATGGCATCATTTTACATATGTGGTAATCATTTTGGAATACTTTCAAACTGATTCTGAGACGGTTTTCTTGTGACATCTTACGTTATGTTAGTGGTATATTTGAATCAATATGTTTTACCTTTATGAATAAATAAAAAAAATCTAAATATGCAGAAAATGTAGAAAAATTAGCAATTTTCTAGATTTAAATTTCACTGCTTTTAAGACAGTGATACCTCCCAAAATAGTTATTACCATTCACCATATGTCTCCTTTGCAATGGCATAATTTTGTAAAATTTAGAAGGCTTAAAATTTTAGACTTTTTTTTACATTAAAAAAAAAATCCCCAAGAAACCTTTTAAAGGAGCAATTCAGTTCTGAAGTCACTTTGAGGGGCTTACATAATAGAAATCACCAAAAATGACCCCATTTTAAAAACCACATCCCTCAAATTATTTAAAGCTGATTTTACAAACTTTGTTAATCCTTTAGGTGTTCCACAGGAATTAAAATGAAATAGGCGACAATTCAAAAACATTTTTATTTTTATTTGAAATGGCACTTTATTTTACCTGAAATGTTTATTTTTTATTTTATATTATTCATTTGGGAGTCTGATCACTTTACAAATACATTACAATACAAAGTCAATATTACACTGACAGTTGCCTATGAGACCCCGCCTGGAGGCTGGGTCTCCTAAGGCTCCCATAGCTCCATAGCTTCCAAAGCCCACATAAGGCCTCGGGCTGCCTTAGCACACACAGAAATTGCACAGCAAGGAGCCAATGGAGCATTTACCATGGTATTTAAGGGGTTAATCCATCGGCATTGGAGTTTTCAGCGATGCCGGCAGCAACAGCAAGGAATCACCTGTTATTAATGGCCATGCCCTTGGCGGTGATTGAGCGAGTGCAGGATAGGGGACACATAATGGGGGATAACTATCAGATCAGTGGATAGCCAGGCCGTGTACTCAGCTATCTCCAGAGCTCCCATAGAAATGACCAGCCGTTCCGTCCATTACAGGGAGGCTCCACAGGATATGGGGCCCCCGATGCTCGTGGTCAGTAGGGGCTCTAGCAGTATCACTCCCCCACCAATCTCATATTTATCCCCTGAAAACTCAAATTCTGGCGGATTATCCCCTTAAATGCTTTATATGGTCAAATTAAATGTTGTTCATTATGGAGAAGTTCTCATATATTTGTATGCTTTTTGCATGCGGTATAAATTAATATCTAAGATACGGTATATATTAATGCTTTTATATTTCTTTTGGAAAATTGCAAAGAAATATTACAAAAATATAAACTATTGTATATGAAGATCATAACCAATTCTAAAGCACACAACAGAATAAAATACTGGCCTTGTAATCAAGAAAACATCTACAAACCTAGAGTTGAAGGAGACAGAAGTGTGCGTATGGTCAGTGCAGTTTAATTAGGGTTTGGCAGCACAAGACGTTCTCAAGGAAATTTGTTTTTCACTTAAATTGAATACTTTGTGTGCATTCGATTCTCTATACACTACACTTCTAGCTCAAGTACATGTTCCATAAATGTGTGTTGTTGCTGAGTTTTAATAATTTTGTCATGCTTTTAATCTGCTTAGCTCTTTAAACAATTCATGCCTTCCAAGAGCTCAAATGTTTTTTTTTACTCTTTTGTTCATATGGTTTATTTTTTTTACTTTTACTAGGTCTTGTTTTTTTGTGACACAAGTTTTACTTTTGAATGGCACAATTTATGTCATTAGAATATTGCCTATTGTTACCTATTGTTTAACCCTTTTAGAACATGCCGATTTTCCATTTTTGCATTTCCGTATTTTACTCCCTGCTTTCCAGGATTTTCCATTCACATAGGGCTTGTTTTTTGGTGTACAAGTTGCATTTTTTTAATGCCACCATTTAATTTTGCATATGATGTAGTGGAAAGCTGGGGAAAAAAAATCCAAATGTGCTGGAATTGGAGAAAAAAAATTTCCGCCACAGTTTTGTGGGTTTTGTTTTTACACCATTCACTATGCGGTAAAACTGAACAGTGCCTTCATTTTATGGGTCAGCATGATCACAACTATACAACAATTATATCTTTTTTGTGTATTACTATTGAAAAAATAAAAACTTCTATTTCTATGTTTTAATTTTTTCTTCTGACCCCCTATAACTTTTTAATAGTTACATCTATGGAGCTGTGTGAGGGCTAATTTTTTCAGGCAATCTGCAGTTTTTATTGACACCATTTTGGGGTGTGTATGACTGATCACTTTTTATTAAATGTTTTTGGGGAGAAGAAGCCATTCACAAAATAGGATAAATGTTTTAATATTTTAATAGTATGGGTGTTTTTTGGACACTGAAATGTCTATGATGTTTATTTTCAAAACCATAAGAATAAATCAATGCATCCTGCATGGTAGAACAAATACGCAGATGCACACAGTCATAGTTTAAGGGAAAGTCACACAGGTATAGTAGCATTCTTTAAACTAACTGCAAGACCTATACGCAAACCAATACCTCATCTAATATACAATCAGACTTTTTAAGGAGATATCATTTTTGCTCAGAAAGTATTGGGGCCCATCCACCAGAAGCAAGGTGACCTCAATACGGATGGGCACTTAACTCTAAGAACTGTTTAAGTGTGTCTGTATAATTCTGTAGAAATAAAGTCATGCAGAGGCACACAGCATTATAAAATAGTGAAATCCGTGTGCTCCTGTGAAATGAAAAATGTCCATAATGGGAAATCAGGCTCACACATGAAGCATGATTTCAGCACAGGACACACTAGTCTGAAACTAGCCTAAACCTATTTCTATGTAGTATGTGGGCATCTACTTTCAAGGAGAATGAGACCTATAAATACTGACTGCTTCCATTATTACGTCTCAGGGTGAGCAGGCAACAACTGTTGCGTCACACTGTCAGCAAACCATGAGCAGGAGGTGCATGGTCAGCTATACACACACCACCAAATTAACCCCTACCTGCAGATGGACATAGTTGCACGTTCAAATTGCATGTAATTTACTGCAACCGGACGAACGGTTACACCTGAATTGTTAACTGGCTCTGTGACACTACAAAGAAGTGTCACAGCTCTAAAGTAACTGCTGTCAGAGACACTGGATCAGCTAGCAAAGGACCAAATCAGAGTGATCCCTTGCTTGCGATCGCTCTGGTTAGTCTGTATAGACTATAGTCTGTATAGACTAACCAGAGTGTAGTTGCTCTAATAGTTCCGGTTTCAGGCTCTGAGCTCCACAGATCGTTACTGTTGAGGTCAGAGCCTGAAATCAGGTATGCCCTCTGATGTCCCCTTTGTGCAAGATGGCCCCTGTGCCCCATCTTGCCACCCGGCCCTCCGAGCTCCATTACTGTGTGACAATGACGGCAGCTTCGGAAATGAGCCGTCACCATCAGTAGTGGTTATCAGCTGTAACATACAGCTCACACTCTGCTGCAATGGCCGAGATTGGTGCTGGCACCGATCCTAGTCATATAACCCATTACTTGCTGAACTCAGTGGCGATCACTGATGTAAGGGGTTAATAGAGGGAGGGAGCTCCCTCTCTTTTCCATCTAGCCACTGTGCTGCCATGGCAGCCGGAGGCCGTACAAAGGCCTCCGGGCATGCCATGTGCCGAAGCCTGACCTGTCCTGCCAGAGGTAGGTTGTGATCAGTCTGAATGTCAGTATAAAACTGACAGTACTGTACATTGCAATAGGTGAAGAGAGATCTTGGCAGAATTATTCATAATGTGTCTTTACTGATTTCCAAAACAGACTGCCTAGAAAATAGGTCGCGCAGAAATAATCTCAGGGTGATTGGGGTTCCTGAAAAGGCAGAGGGATATGACCCAGTGGTATTTTTTGAAGATTGGCTGACCCTTAAATATAGCAAGGATTCCCTGTCACGTGTGTTTGCTATTGAGAGAGCACACAGAATGCCATTCCTTGCTCCGCCTCCAGGGGCCCCCACTCGTCCAATCTTAATGAAGTTACTGCATTTCAGGGACAGAGATAATATTCTCAAGAAAGCCAGGGATCACCCTGATCTCCTAATTAATGGGAATAAAGTATACATTTTTTCCAGTTTGTGAAGTTCCAGGATGTGAAATGCCGTCTTTGGGACTTACAGATTCCCTACTCTATGCTGTATCCGGCCAAGATGTGGGTGGTGGCGCATGGAGTGGTCTGCATATACGAAACACCGATGGATGCGGCGCAGTGGCTGGGGATCAACGAATTCTCTCTTAAATCCTCAGCAAGCACGGGATGAATATGTCCACTGCTAGTTCCAGGGACTTTGATGACACTTGTCCGGATTGAGAGACGTGCCTGATAAGTGCAATGTATTGTTTCTGTCCTGTATCTTTTTTTATCTCTCTTGCTTTATTGCTGCGATTTTTTTCTGTAATACTGCATTTATGATAGAAATGTACTGATACCTATTATTGATTCACAAGAAGTAGGATTCTTTGTTAGAGTGTATATATTTGCCTTAGGCCACTCAGGCCGTAGATATATAATGCAGGTTTTGCTTACTTATTGTACACTGCAGACTATACTGTAAGCAGAAAGGTTAGGGAAGCAACTCTGTTTACTGTTTACTTAACATATGTTTTTAATAGTTTTTTTTCTCCGGCTACAGGATGGTTTTTTGCCCTATGTGTTTACGAAGCGCTTATTTGAAAAGTGAATATACGCTAATGATATTTATGCGGGGTTGGGGAATGGGTGGGACCAGTGGTGATACGGGTACATTAATAATTTGGTTGGGGGGGCTGCAGTCGGAGCACCAGAATTCTCCTGATATGTCTCCTGACATGACTTATTACCATGCAGACTCTGGCTAACAGAATTAAAATAGTAGGATAGAATGTCAGGGGATTGGGAGAGGCAGCAAAACATGCTGCGGTATTCTTTGCACTACAACATCATCAGCCTGCTGTGATTTTTCTGTCAGAGACACATATGGTTCCCGCCTCTACACACTTGTTGCACAAACCATGGGTAGGTCATTTTTATCACTCTAAACTCTCTACGCATTCCAGGGGGGTGAGTGTTCTTGTGCATAGACCTCTACCATTTATATGTCACTCGTCTAGTATAGATCCTATGGCTAGGTACTGTATATGTGCCTGCACTGTACCAGTTATCACTCCTCCTTTGTTTTAGTAGCAGTATATATTCCTCCCCCTTACAGTGGCGAAGTGCTGAAGGAAATAATGGCCTATGTTGAGGAGCTCCCTATGTGTCCCATTTTATTAGTAGAGGATTTTAATACTTGTCCATCTGCGAGGTTGGACAGACTGGGAGGGTCGGGTGTGGATAGAGACTCTAACTTTGCCACTGTATTACGAGAGCTGGACCTGCATGATATTTGGCGAGGGAGGAATCCGGATATACGCCAGTTCTCCTGTTTTTCTAGTTCTCACAATTGGCTCTCTAGAATTTACCTGGCTATAGGTTCTCCGGATATGGCATTTTTGGTGGTTGATGTTGCCTACTTGCCGAGAAGTCTATTATAACACTCCCCTATTCATGTAGTGCTCCAGTTGGGGGTAAGGAGACCTTTTGGAGTGGGCACGTGGAGGCTTAATCCTTTTTGGCTGCAGTTGGTGGATGAGGGGGGGGGGGGGGGGGGGTATCACGATGGATATCCGGGAATTCTTTACTAGTAATATAGGATCGGCCCCTATGGGAGTAATGTGGGATGTATTTAAGGAGGTTATCCGTGGATTATACATCCAGCGGATTAGTTGCCATAAAACAAAGTCCAGGTAAAATCTAAAAGAGCTCCAAGACCTAGTCATGGAAACGGAAAAAAGATTTGTTGAAGATCCTTCACGTGAGCATGAGACGTCGTGGGTGGCGGCGCAGATAGAATTAAAGGAATATCTAATTCAAACTGCGGATAATAGACGTTTTTTCCTTAAACAAAAATACTTTGAGGCTGGGGAGAGTTCTGGCAGACTGCTGGCCAGGGTTGTGCGTGTGCAGGATGGACCCTCAAAAATTCTGTCCAGCTGAGGAACCGATGGGTCTTTGGTGACAGCAGATTCGGATATTCTGGATGTATTTCATTTGTACTATAAAACCCTGTATCAAACTGAGCTAGCTGTGAGTTCTCAAAATATTGCAGACTACCTAGCTGAGATCGCTACCCAGCAGCTATCGAAGGACAATGCGGCTTACTTAGACCAACCTCTGTCATTGACTGAACTAGAGGTGGCGCTTAAATCATTTCCAAATTAAAAAGCTCCTGTGTTGGATGGTTTACCGGCGGAGTGCTTTAAAAACTATAGCACTCTACTATTACCACAGTTGCTATCCGTATTTAATGACTCCCTTCAAAACGGATAACTGCCCGCTTCTATGAAGGAAGCAATAATAAGCTGAGCTGTTGTAATGCCCAAGCCTGGGAAAGACCCGACTCTCCCTGAGTTGTACAGACTGACCTCCCTACTAACCTCTAATGTTAAGATACTGGCAAAGGTCCTAACTAATAGGTTACAAGTAGTTATCTCAACCATTATACATAGTGACCAAGCTGGTTTTATGCCTGATAAATCTACTTCGATTAACCTTAGACGGCTATTTCTTAACATTCAGAGGCGGTCGGAGTCGGCAGGACATCGGGCCATATTGTCACTTGATGATGCCAAAGCTTTTGATAGTTTTGAGTGGCAATATCTATGGAAGGTGCTGAGAGTCATGCCATTTGGGAACCTTTATTTCTTGGGTCCAACTATTATACTGTGGCCCTAAAGCTAGGATCAGAGCTAATGGTGGTACATCAGAAGTGTTTGAGTTGGTAAGAGGTACACGTCATGGATGCCCACTGTCCCCTCTTCTATTCACCATTGCAATAGAGCCGTTTGCATGCTTACTTCGATCTTCAGATAGAATTGTGGGGTTCCCCATGGGAGCAAGGAAGGAAAGTGTGTCCCTGTATGCAGACGACATGCTCATATACATGGGAGATATGAAAGGATCGCTGGGCCCCATAATGTCTCTTATAAAGGACTTTGGAGAAACTCAGTTGCAAGTCGCCCACAACTTCAAGTATTTGGGCATATTGTTTCATCAAACCTTGGGTATTATGTGAAAAACAATATAGAGCCACTCCTGAACAGCATGTCTGAAAAAATTTAATGTGTGGTGTAAGCTACCAATGTCTGAAGTGGGTAAGCAATCTCCTTAAAATGATACTTGTGACAAAACTTATGTACGTTCTGCATAACTCCCCTGTGTGGATTCCACAACGGGTCTTTTTTAGAATACAAAGACTATTTAGAAGCTTGATTTGGCGCACAAAATGGGCCAGAATCCGGCTAGATATTTTACAGAGAGGGAAGGATAAAGGGTGTTTCTCTCTTCCTAATCCATGGCTTTATTTTATTGCCTCACAGATACAGCAGGTGAAGGGTTGGGGGAGGGCTCCTGGGGACAACACCTCTGCAAGGCTGATAGCACTTATTATAGAAGATGAATCTCCTGTGGCCCTGTTGGAGCGCAGCTGTCTCTCTGGCAAATTGGTGGGACATCCTACACTTACCGGTAATCTGATATATAAGGTTTGGCATAAGTGTTGTGATTTGTTGTCTATACTGGGATTCACTCAGGTCACTCCTCTGTGGAGAAACCCTCAGTTATCTGAAATATTTCACCTGGAAGGGTTCTCTCCATGGGAAAGGAAGGGGGCGAGGTTTTTGTATCAGCTGCAAAGACATGATGTGTTTAAATCATTTGCGCAATTTAGGGATGAATTTGTCCTTCCCCATACGGCCTTTTATCAATTTTTGCAGTTACGACATACATTCCAGGCTCAAGCAAAATCTATGTCGCTCATCTCAGTTGGAGTTCCTCAGAGGCTGTGAACAGGTGAGCTCTTTGCACCAGTTCATATGCGGCGCTGGACGGTGGCCAGCGCTGCTTCTGTCCTGTGCTGGTGGAGTGATGGGACCCGGGGCCTAGGTGGCTTTGCCGCACAGTGGGGCCGCTGTGTGGCTGCTGGATCCCATTGCCTGCTGAAGCGGTGTGGAGGCGCGGTGGTCGCTGCACGGCGCTGCACCATAGTTAGAGTAGGTCCTCACTTAAAAGAGGCAACCTTGTCGTGGTAAGTGGGCCTATGCTCTTTGATCAAACTGTATACTAATGCCTCCCAATAGTGCACAGCAAATGATTAATAATAGTGCTGTATAGCCATGTTTTATCAAAAGAAATGCTGAAAATTGTAAACAGTTGTCATATCAGAAGTATAGGAATGAGGATGTTTTCTCTACATATCAATACAAAATCTATGTCGCTTATATGCACAAAAGTCCCACTGCTACAACAGATTCTCACAAGTGATTCCTCGAGTGGACTAATATTATTCATATATAGAAATTTATTTGTGAAATCTGTGCAGCGTGATCCCTTAGTATTCAAACAAAAATGGGAGAGAGAGGTTGGTTCTATTTCAGAGGATCAATGGAAAGCAGTACTAGCACTGACACCTCAGTTATCACTGTGCGAGGGCCAGCAATTATTCCTTATTCATCAGGTATATAGGACACCATAATTTCTGTTCAAGATTGGGGTTAGGAACGATGCTTCGTGCCCTAGATGTGGGGAGAGTCCTGCATCCCTATTACACATGTTCTGGGAATGTACAGAGCTTAGGAAGTGCATTAACCTGTATTAAAGAAGCATATTAAATTATGGTCTCGCCTGGTCCGAGGACATGTATGCTGGGAATACTGGACATTAAAAACCGAAATTCATGCTTGGGAGTGCAGCGTATGCTCTTCCAGGCTAGGAAATGAATTGCCAAACACTGGCTTAGACTCCAGCCCCCATCTAGGGCTGAATTTTTGAACAGAATGGCTGAGATCCACCGCATGGAAAAAGGTGTCTATATTAAAAGGCCTGGACAAATTTACCAAAATATGGGACAAGTGGGTAGCGTTTAGGACAGCTGCAGCATAGCTTGGTTTAGGGTTCTCTTGTTCGTGCTGGTAGGAGTGGTCTCAGAGATACTTATGGGTTTGGAACATGCATACCCGGAAATGGAACTGGATGGGGAATTGTGGGGGGCAACTTGGAGTGGAGGTGCTTACGGAACAGGCCATCTTGGAAGGGACGGAGGTTGAGATCATGTTAACAATATCTCCCTTGGTGCTCGGATGTGATATACCTATATTAATGGTTTGGGGCCTGTCTCATCGCTTGTTGGGGGTTGGGATAGGGGAGGTTTATTTTATACTATTATAGAAACTACCCTTGCAGCTGTAGTACATATGATTTGATTGCATCATCGAAAGTTGGAAGTGATTTATGATAATGTCTCGATAACATTCTGAATGTCCAATGGGATTGTATGTAACTACCTCAATATTCTCTGATGGGGTTTTCTTTTCTGTATATTGTTAAAATGTTAATAAAAATTATCTGATAAAAAAAAAAAAAAAAAAGTTGAAGAAAATGCAATATTTAACTAATCTTTTCTGATAAAACTATACATCAATCTGCAAACTGTATAAACAAATTGTGCTGCAGTTTCATGATGAGAGGTTTTCTTATTGCTGGATAATATCAACAGCAAAATGAATAAAACACTTAAGACATACTGAAGTCATTGTAGAAGTATATAAAGTTTACAAAAATTTACAAACCTAAAACATTTCCCTTTAGATTCATTTTGTGAAATTAGTACAGAAGGATACTAAATATTTTAAAAGGGAGTTTGAAAAGGAAGCTGAAATGTTGGCAGCAGCTTGGCTGCTACCCCAGTATATCTTGTAGTCAGCTGGATGTTGATTAGAAAAATCAATGATGGATATTTTCACCTCGTCATACTGAGCACTATCTACATCAGCATGACGTGGTCATAGACAGGATTACAGAACTATTCTTACAATAAACAAACTGTAGCCTTTTCAAAGGAAGTCTGCCATGTGTTAAATTCTGTTCCCCAGGGCACAACAGAAGTAATTTGCAAAAACGTATGATAAAAGAAAACATTATATAACTTAAGGCTTAAAACAGAACATATAGAACAATATAACACAGTGCTGTATAAAACTACAAAAAAATTTAGTAAAATCTGTTTTTCTCTTTAGAGAAAAGTTTCAACAAGTTGTATATAATTTGTTTAGCACCTGTCAAGACAATTAAAGGGGTTTTCTGAGATTAGAATATTGATGACCTATCCTCAGGTTCAGACACCTGAGGATAAGGCATTAGTATTGTACTCCTGGAAAACCCCTTTAAAGGGAAACTGTAACAGTGAACAGCGTGTTAAAGAAGACCTTTCATGGGTCCATACATTATAAAATAAGTAGCACGTTATGTGGGGTATAAAGCAGGGATCTAATAGCGCTTACTATTTTTCCTGGGCGCCGCTCTGTTCGCCCGCTGTGCCCCTGTTGAATTCTCCCGCCTGGTATGCTAATTAATAGCATCGGAAGAGGGAGGATGAAGCGCCAGGGTTTCTCAATGGGCGTCTCCTTCTCCCTGAAGCACGGTCTAATCACAAAGGAGAGCGTCACAGCCAGGGAGAAAAAAAAACTCACCTTCTTCCTGGCTGTAAGGCTCTCCTTTGTGATTAGACCTCGCTACAGCCAGGAATAAGGAGACGCCCATTGAGAAACCCTGGCGTCTCATCCTCCCTGTTCCGATGCTATTAATTAGCATACTAGGCAGGAGAATTTAACAGGGGCACAGCGGGTGAAAGGAGCAGCGCATAGGAACAATAGTAAATCACCAGAAGGTAGCCGGCACTCAGACCCGAAGCGCACCAGCATGGGGAGGACACAGGACCACAGAGTAATGAATAAATCCCAGCATCACTGCACATGTGATTGAAACTGTGATATAAGTTTGTGAATCCATTTGATTAATTTGTGCTGACGAAGGCTGGACGGGCCAAAACACGTCCATGCATAAATCGTGTATCATATGAGATGAAATAAAGAACAGATGAATTGAAGATTACAAGCACTCGCTGGGATTTATTGATTACAGGAAAAATAGTAAGCGCTATTAGATCCCTGCTTTATGCCTTACATAACGTGCTACTTTTTTTTAATAATGTCTGGAGCCATGAAAGGTCCTCTTTAAAGAGCCAGAGGAGCTGAACAAATTGATAGTTATCCTCCTGCTCTCTAACATGTTGCCTGCGTTCAGACACCGTGTTCAAAGTGACAAGTTCTGCTTAAGCAGATCTATCTTTTATAATATGTAAATGTAAGGGTACAAAAATATGCAATGGCTTTTTTAACATTACACTAATGTATACGGATAGGAATAATTTTGATACTTTATAACTTCAACATATCGGCATCATTGTTTGTGATTTGATTTTCTAATACAAAAGGTGAGGCCTGGAATCAGTTTGCATGAGTTTACCTGAAAATGCATTACTGTAGTATCTAGACAGGGTCTGCATGATATCTTTAGAATGCTGAGTCCATGGGGCAATTTTCCTGTAGGTTTTGACCCTATGAACAAGTTGAGAGCCACCATATTGTAAAGACAGAGTGTCACCATGATCCTCATAGAGTTCTTCAAATAACCTGTCAGATATAAAATCAAGCATTATTTTCAACAGTACATAGTTTCTAAAAGTGATTTTAATCCCTTCATGATGCAACAATTTTGCGTTTTGGTTTTTCCCTCCCTGCCTTCCCAGAGCCATAACTTTTATAATTCCGTTTACGGATGTAGTAGAGTTAACACTCATAATTTATGAGACGTGTGATCTAAACTAAATGCGTTAAGCAAACACCTTCAATTGCTTTTCCATGGCTTTTGTCTCAAGATAACGCGATGAGTTAATAAATTTGAGTTAAGAGCTTGAGTGCTAACCATGCTACATCTGTATATAGACATATGAGAACTTATTTTTTGTGAACCAAGTTGTAGTTTCCATGTTTTAGTACATACGATGTAGTGGGAAGCTGGAAAAAAATTCCGAATGGGGTGGAAATGGAGAAAAAAAGCAATTGCACTAGTTTTATGGCTTTTATTTTGCTGCATGCTCCAGGCCAGTCTGATTACAACAATAAAACATTTATACAGTTTTTCTTGTGCTTTAATACTGAAAAAGATTAAAAGAGGAAAGCACAGAGAAGCAGGAGCTTATAAATGTGTGTATGTATATAGTATGCTTACTAAAAAAATTGAGGCAGCACTCCACCCTATTCTGTATTTATGGTTCCCTCACAGTACCACTTCTCTTGTCCTGTATAGTGGATGTAATTCTCAGTATCTGCTCTTAGGGCTCATTCAGACGACCGTATGTGTTTTGAAAACCGCAAATTGTGGATCCGCAAAACACGGAACCTGGCCGTATGTGTTCTGCACTTTGCTGTACGCACACAGCCAGCCCTATGAAAGAAATTTCTATGCCAGGGATTGCGAATCTGCGGCTCTCCAGCTGTTGAAAAACTGTAACAGCTGGAGAGCCTCAGGTTGGCCATCCCTGGAATATTATTTTCCGCAATTTTGGACAAGAATAGGACATGCTCTATCTTTTTTGCGGAGTTGTGGAACGGAAGTACGAATATGGACATAGGTGGACATAAATAGAACCAGGAGTTCCCTGTAATGGTTGAGCCCTGGCCCTGCCACCTACCATATGACCCATATTCATCTGAAGTGATAAGTACTTCTTCCTGAGCTGTGTTTTGTTATTTATAGCAATTATCCTTTTTACAGGCAGGGAGATTTATGTACTTTATTGTATCGATTCCCTGGGGTTTCAGGTATTCTTAATCTGTCCTTCATCTGTTTATCAGTGGCTATTTCATATTGCTGCGCCTGCCACACTCCGACCCGCCTCCATTATAGTCAATGGGGCCAGAGAAGACTTCTGGTGGCACGGTGCACTAGCGCCGGAACAGCCTGCTGGAGAAGGATGCCGCTAGTGTGAAACTAGCCTGAATGTTCTGTGTTGGGTTTTGCCAAGGAGCATTTTTCAAATCAGGCGGCAGAAAGGCTAGGTGCACCTCTGGGCATCATAAACTATAAATATGGCCCTGCTCATAGAAAGAAATGATACACAATATCACAAAATCCAAACTGCAGACAATCTTTATTAAATATAAAAAAAATATTAAAACCATTTAAAAAATAAGCAGTTGAACAACACTCACAAGAAAGTGAACGTCAAGTGGTCGGAGATTATATACACATTTGGGCTAGGGTTGTTGCGGGTATCGAAATTTCGATACCGGTATTTCCATTTTTCCGATACTGGGCTGTGCTGCTGCTGTTCTCTCAACAGCACAGGGGAGAAGGAAGCAGTCTCTCCCTCCCCCCTGTGATGCCGCTGCCACCAATGAGGGGCGGGCGCACTGCGCCACCAATGATAGGAATTTTCCTGGGTCCAGACTTTAAGTAGCAGGCTACACAGAGCGGCGCCCAGAGATGTCCCAGCACATACTATTATTCCTGGACGCCGCTCCGTTCGCCCGCTGTGCCCCATTACTGTCTCCTGATCCATATGGTAATTACTATCGGAGCAATGGGGAGAAGACATCAGCTTCTCTCCTGGGCGTTCCTTCTCCCTGCGCTGCGATTGGACAGCGCTACAGCCAGGGAGAAGGAACGCCCACTAGAGAAGCTGATGTCTCATCCCCATTGCTCCGATAGTAATTAGCATACTGAGCAGTAGACAGTAATGGGGCACAGCGGGCGAACAGAGCGGCGCACAGGAATAATAGTAAGTGCTGGGACATCTCTGGGCGACGCTCTGTGTAGCCTGCTACTTAAAGTCTGGACCCATATAAGGTTGTCTTTAACACATAATACAGGAGGCAGGTGCCGGCAGCAGAATCGCATAGCTGGCATCCTGCCTCTGACAGGGAGCTGCGATCAGCGGCAGTTAACCCCTCTGGTGCGGCACCTGAGGGGTTAACTGCCGCTGATCTGCTGCCAGTACCCGCCTCCTGTATTAAGGGTTAATTATCATTGGTGGAGCAGTGCGCCCCCCCCTCAACCCCCCACACCATTAAAATCATTGGTGGCACAGTGCACCCACCCCTCTCAACCCCCCAGTATTAAAATCATTGGTGGCAGTGGCCACAGGGTCCCATCCTCTTCATTGGTGGCAGTGGCAGTGTAATCCTGGGGCTCCAATCAGTTACTATGGCAGCCAGGATGCTACTGAAGCCCTGGCTGCCATACTCTGCTCCCTGCTGCTGTGTTTACTATGCATAGGGCAGCAGGGAGAGTGTGAAGTCCATTTTTTTAAATGCGGAATGCAAGTGGCTTTTTTGGTTTACTTTTTTTCGCGCGGTATCGAATATCGCAATACATTTTTATGGTATCGAAATCGAATAAAAAATTTGGTATCGCAACAACTCTAATTTGGGCTTGATGAAGTGCAGAGAATAAGGCGTCAGACAAACATCTACCAGCCATAGAATATATAAAGGAATCAATATCAAAGCAGAAAAGATATAACTAGTCTAACATTTAGTACACAAAGCACTGACACAACCAACAATTATCTTGTTGGTTAGTATCCACGCTATGTGTACTACATGTTAGACTTGTTACATTTTTATAGCACCAGTACATGTTCACATGGCTGTTGCCTTATACTCTGCATGTGATCAAGCCTACATATGTGTATGTAATCTCTGACCACTTGGCATCCTTTTCTCTGTGTCTTTCACCTGCTTAACTTTTTAGCTGGTTTTAACATCTTATTCAACGCCGTGTTTTACAGCGGTCATTAACAGGCCTTACTGTAGACGAGGTGGTCAATAGTGACCATGACATGTAAATGGTTTAGCGGGAGCTCCCTCTGACACGAATTGGCACCCTGTGAGTGAGACTGCAGGGTGCTGATGCCATTGCATGATAGATGGGGCCTTATGAAGAACCCCAGATCAGAAGGAGTTAATATTTCTTGATATTTAATAAAGACTGGATTTTGTGCTGTTGTTATATTTCCTACTGGTTTACACAGCTGTAGGTTTTACGCAAAATTTAAGCGATTGCACAAAATCTTGTGACTTTTTGCATTTTTACACCACTCACTCCAGTTTTGTAATGTGGGAGTAAAGGGGGTATGGATAATGTTAATGAGTTTCACTCATTTATCATCGAGACTTTTTTTTTTTTTTTTTTTTTTTTTAAGTCTGCAATCTCACTCCAGGAGGAGGGTGGAGTAGAAAAACTGGAGTAGCTTCTTTAGACAAAAGTGTTAGGTCTACGGATAAGACAAATTTATCAAATAACATAAGACATTTGATAAATGTGGCGTAAAGTACGCCAATGCAGACTCAAGCAAAACTGACTTCAAATATTCCTCTAATAATAAATTCCCCCCATGGTGTATGGGCCATTTTTACAAATGAAAAATGAGACCTTGGCTAAAGTCAAGCATAGATTTTAGTGCAGAATTTACTTAATTTATTATCCATAGTACATAACATTAACCCCTTCCATGCCCAGCCAGTTTTTACCTACCTGACCCAGCCTAAATTTGCAATTCTGAAATCTGGCACTTTGTCTAGTAATAATTTTGAGAATGCCTTTACTTATCCAAGTGATTCTGAGACTGTTATTTTGAGACACATTGTACTTTACCTTAGTGGTAAATTTGGGTCGCTATGTTATACCTTGCTTTTAAAAAAAAATCTAAATAAAAAAATAATCAAAATTTAATGGAAAATTTGGAAAAATTTGCAATTTTCTAAATTTTCTACTTTTAAGACACAAAATAGTTATTAACATTTACCATGTTTACTTTATGGTGGCATCATTTTGTAAATGATGTAAATGTAAATTTTATTTTTAGGACATTAGAAGGCTTAGAATTTTAGAACCAAATTTTCAATAAACTTCCAATACCATTTCAGTTCTGAAGTGACTTTGAGGGGCATACCCATAAATGACACCCATTTTAGAATCTACACCTTTCAACTTATTCAAAGCTGATTTATTCTAAGCCGACACTGCAACCATTGGCACGCCGTGATCCGATTGTGGCACAGCAATGGGGTCGGAGAGGGAGCTCCCTTCCTCTGTAAACCGCTTATTTGCTGTGGGGTTAAACTGTCAGCATCAGAGTGTTCATGGATGCCAACAGTTACAGCCGGGCCTGGCTGTTACTGACCTATCCTGATCGAGCACCTCAGCTCCTGTTCCCGCCTGATTCCCGTGCTGTAATAGCACAATATTAAAGTCTTGTTACCAGTGGGGTACCTCAGGGATCTGTTCTGGGACCCATATTGTTTAATATCTTTATCAGCGAAATTGCAGAAGGCCTCGATGGTAAGGTGTGTCTTTTTGCTGATGACACAAAGATTTGTAACAGGGTTGATGTTCCTGGAGGGATACACCAAATGGAAAAGGATTTAGGAAAACTAGAGGAATGGTTAAAAATCTGGCAACTAAAATTTAATGTTGATAAGTGCAAGATAATGCACCTGGGGCGTAAAAACCCAAGAGCAGAATATAAAATCAGTGATACAGTCCTAACCTCAGTATCTGAGGAAAGGGATTTAGGGGGTCATTATTTCAGAAGACTTAAAGGTAGGCAGACAATGTCATAGAGCAGCAGGAAATGCTAGCAGAATGCTTGGGTGTATAGGGAGAGGCATTACCAGTAGAAAGAGGGAGGTGCTCATGCCGCTCTACAGAGCACTAGTGAGACCTCATTTGGAGTATTGTGCTCAGTACTGGAGACCATATCTTCAGAAGGATATTGATACTTTAGAGAGAGTTCAGAGAAGAGCTACTAAACTAGTACATGGATTGCAGAATAAAACTTACCAGGAAAGATTAAAGGACCTTAACATGTATAGCTTGGAAGAAAGATGAGACAGAGGGGAGATGAGAGAAACTGCTAAATACATAAAGGGAATCAACAAGGTAAAAAAGGAGAGAATATTTAAAAGAAGAAAAACTGCTACAAGAGGACATAGTTTTAAATTAGAGGGGGAAAGGTTTAAAAGTAATATCAGGAAGTATTACTTTACTGAGAGAGTAGTGGATGCATGGAATAGCCTTCCTGCAGAGGTGGTAGCTGCAAATACAGTGAAGGAGTTTAAGCATGCATGGAATAGGAATAAGGCCCTCCTTCATATAAGATAGGGCCAAGGGCTATTCATAGTATTCAGTATATTGGGCAGACTAGATGGGCCAAATGGTTCTTATCTGCTGACACATTCTATGTTTCTATGATAACTGTCATTTTTTATTTTATTTGCTAGTTTATTAGAGCTAGGCATGTATACCTGAGTTAGTCTGTCAATCATTGCCAAAAGATCTGTAATTACCTTATAATAACAGCTTTTATTAAGGTCTCCTGTCCCTTTCCACTGCTCCCTTAAAAGACCGTTGCTATGGCTCATCTGTCTCCGGCTAGGAAGACAGAGAGGCGGTCCTTCACACTGCATGCCTGCATTAGGATTCAGAGTGAGGAGGCGTGTGTCTCAGTAATCCAGTCGGATTGGCTGGCAGGAAGCTGCTGGCTACAGCAAGTTTGTATGTGACCTGAGGGAATGCAGTTTTGGCCTCAGAGAACTGGCAGAGGAGCCATCTTGAGAAGATCCTCATGATTCTAAACAGCCGTAACTAAGGGGAAAACTCAAAGAAAACAGTGGTAAGTGAAGAAACTAAAGATTGCTTTATGCATAATGCTGCTGCAGCAGTAACATATGCCAAAATAGATTTTTTGATGAAAATATGCCAGTTATCCTTTAACTCTCTTCCCACTGCGTCATACATGTATGGGATAGGTCGGGAAAGGGTTAAAGAGGTTGTCCGGTTTCATGATACTGATGACCTACACTCAGGACCCTTTGACTCAGGATAGGTCATCAATATTAGATTGGCGGGGGTCCAACACCTGGCACCCTTGCCAATCAGCTGTATGAGTAGACAGGGTTTTCATTTTTTTTTTCAGTATTAAAATGCAAGTGTAGTATCGATGTAACCGTACTGACCTGGAGAATGAAGGTAACAGGTCAATTTCACTGCATAGTGAACAGTGTAAAAAAAACTTCAGAATTGTGTTTTTATTCCAATTCCACCCCATTTGGATTTTTTACCCGCTTCCCACTACATTGTATGCAACCGTAAATGGTGCAATTAGAAAGTAAAACTTGTCCCGCTAAAAATAAGCCTTCATAAGGCTATGGGAACGTAAAGTAAAGTTAGGACTATAGGAAGGCGGGAGTGAAAAAGAAAACGCAAAAATGGAAAATCGCAGGATCCTCTAAGGGTTAAGGATAATAAAATATACCACTATATCATGAAACCAGACAACCTCTTTAATACATAATTACTCAAATGTAAAAAAAAGTATATAAGGATGCATTTGGATAGATATAATCAGGGTGGATTTGATTTAAATCTAAATGATTTAAATCATGATTTAAATCACTAGTCAGTAAGGCTTGATTTAAATAATAGTTTTCTACATAAAGACTAATTCTTGCTGGTATAACTTATAATATGCAAGTAGATGAAGATTTTTAGAATAACAACTTTTCATATTAGTTTGATTAGGTTGATTCTGAATTCATAGGTTTGTAGAAGTTAGGATTAAGGTATTTTTCTCAACTCTGTTCATGTTATAACATTTTTGCTGTGAAGAAGAGGCATGTGAACTCTGCGGAGTCAAATTCAGTTTTGAAAACTGCAAAAGTAAACCAAGCATCTGTGATAATATCTTGTAGGCAGAGAAACTGCCCAATAATCTTACAAAAACCTCTGGAAGAGCAGGACATTGTGAATGGATTAATGGAATTTATTTACCAAAATTACACATATAGAAACATAGAATGTGTCGGCAGATAAGAACCATTCGGCCCATCTAGTCTGCCCAATATACTGAATACTATGGCCCTATCTTATATGAAGGATGGCCTTATGCCTATCCCATGCATGCTTAAACTCCTTCACTGTATTTGCAGCTACCACTTCTGCAGGAAGGCTATTCCATGCATCCACTACTCTCTCAGTAAAGTAATACTTCCTGAGATTACTTTTGAACCTTTGCCCCTCTAATTTAAAACTATGTCCTCTTGTAGCAGTTTTTCTTCTTTTAAATATTATCTCCTCTTTTACCTTGTTGATTCCCTTTATGTATTTAAAAGTTTCTATCATATCCCCTCTGTCTCGTCTTTCTTCCAAGCTATACATGTTAAGGTCCTTTAATCTTTCCTGGTAAGTTTTATCCTGCAATCCATGTACCAGTTTAGTAGCTCTTCTCTGAACTCTCTCCAAAGTATCAATATCCTTCTGGAGATATGGTCTCCAGTACTGAGCACAATACTCCAATTGAGGTCTCACTAGTGCTCTGTAGAGCGGCATGAGCATCTCCCTCTTTCTACTGGTAATGCCTCTCCCTATACACCCAAGCATTCTGCTAGCATTTCCTGCTGCTCTATGACATTGTCTGCCTACCTTTAAGTCTTCTGAAATAATGACCCCTAAATCCCTTTCCTCAGATACTGAGGTTAGGACTGTATCACTGATTTTATATTCTGCTCTTGGGTTTTTACGTCCCAGGTGCATTATCTTGCACTTATCAACATTAAAGTTTAGTTGCCAGATTTTTGACCATTCCTCTAGTTTTCCTAAATCCTTTTCCATTTGGTGTATCCCTCCAGCAACATCAACCCTGTTACAAATCTTTGTGTCATTAGAAAAAAGACACACCTTACCATCGAGGCCTTCTGCAATATATATTAAACAATATGGGTCCCAGAACAGATCCCTGAGTTACCCCACTGGTAACAAGACCATGGTCTGAATATACTCCATTGACTACAACCCTCTGTTGTCTGTCCCTCAGCCACTGCCTAATCCATTCCACAATATGGGAGTCTACATACAGCCTTATTCTACATAATTAAAAAACTAATCTTTATTTCATGATGGAATAACCTTTGAATGGCAATATATTTTCCTCAAAACGCATTTTATATAAAAAAAAAAAAATCAGATTTAAATCAAAAAAATCAGATTTAAATCAAAAAAATCCTATTTTTTTGATTTTTTTTAAAAAAATCATTGATTTTTATCCACCCTGGATGCATATCATGTAGTTTGTTCGTTACTAACCTCTTCTGATGTTTATTAATCCTTCCACTGATAATATGTAGAGGGATCCGAATTTACACGCGACATCTACGGCCCCACACAAAAAGGAGTCAAAAAACGCTATCCATCCAGACAAAGGAGATAACTGAGAACATTCAAGTTCTCAATATGTCGGCATCCATCATCACATTGCAGCAGGTAAAAGTTCTATAAAAGGGATTATCCTTTTCACCTACACATCACTTCGATCTGTACCGCACCATTTTGGATGTCAACAAGTTCGCACCGGACTCAGACGTAACCCAAGGACTTGGCAGCACAGCACAGCCCCCCCCCCCCGATTGCACCTGTATGTAACCACCATAATGATTTAGATACTGTTAATGTCACACCGATATTGCACAGTAATACAATGGGTTTTGCTGAAATGGTTCTTTGTAATTCCCTTCAAACTGCTATACAAAATGAGGGAGGTCATGTCAGCTCTTCCCAGCAGTTTAAAACACATAACAGGGATTTTTACCCCATACAGTCCCGGGCGGCAGCTCTTGATAAATATCAGGAATTAGTGGAAAGGGACTTATGTCTCTTATATGATACCACCAAGTCACGGTGTCAATCCAATATGACTCCGGCAGAAAGAGCTGCCCTCCGGGACCTAGGGGAAAGAGAAGACATTATTATTAGAGGTGCAGGCAAGGGTGGGTCTGTGGTTATTTTAGACAGAGGATTATATAAATGTCTAGTGACCACCATGCTATGTGACACCCAGGTCTATGTCCGACTATCTGGTGATCCACTAGTATCGTTCCAAACTGAAATGAGGAATATTTTGGAGTTGGGGCTATCATCTGGTTGCCTCAGCACTAGGGAAAAGGAATACATTTTTGTGGAACACCCTATAACTCCTATTTTCCATGCGCTACCTAAAGTCCACAAGAATGTATTCCCTCCACCCCTCAGACCTATAGTAGCTGGAATAGGCTCTTATTCTGAGCGGTTCTCTGAGTGGGTGGACTCCCTCTTACAACCTCTGGTGCCTTCAATACCTGGCTTTTTAAAAGATACACGATCAGTATTGCAGGCTTTCTCTGATTTTAAATGGAGGGAGGGTTATTCATGGATAACAGCTGACATTACGTCGCTGTACACCAATATCCCTCATAATCTGGCGATCACTGCATTAAACTGGTTTTTCGACCATTACAGTGATTACACTGTGACACTTAGGGAGTATGCTGCTCTGGTGGTGGATTTCCTCCTCAGGCACAATTACTTTTTATTTGATGATATTTTTTATCTGCAAGTGTCAGGGGTGTCGATGGGGGCCAAGTTCTCTCCCTCCATTGAAAATATTTTTATGGCATGGTGGGAGGGTCACTTTCTCCTCATCGACACCTCTCTGTTTTTGGACCGTCTGCTCTGGTATGGACGCTACATCGATGACCTGCTGATGGTATGGTCTGGGGATGTGGTGTCCATACCAGAGCTCACTAGACATTTCAACTCTTGTGTCGATTGTATCCAATTTGTGTTTCTAACCAATGACACTGAGATCCATTTTTTGGATCTGTGCCTGAGGGGGAATATTTCCACCAACAGAGTCAGCACATGCACCTATCGGAAACAGCTTGCTGGGAACACCACACTACTAGCCCATTCATGTCATCCTTCTCACACCATCCACAATATCCCCAAAGGGGAATTGATTCGTGCTCGCCGCAATTGCTCTGATCCACACGACTTTGAAAGAGAAGCTTCCAATATAAGGGATAGACTCCTACGCAGGGAATACTCACATAACAACATTGAACGGGCTACCAAAATGGTTCTTGATATTAACAGGCAGTCCCTAGTTTTTCCTGAATCCTCCACAAAATTTAAACAACTGGGGAGTACTGACACCAAACAATATGCCACATATTTTATAACACAATTTAGCCAGGAATTTCCTGCTATATGCAAGATTATGAGAAAATATTTTCATGTTCTCAATTTTGATGACAAATGGGCAGAGATTGTGTCAAATGGAATAAAATGTGTTGCTAAGATAGCACCTACCCTGGGCAATATTATCAGCCCAAGTTTCTTCTCAGATAGGGAGAAACCACAAGCTACATGGCTGCACTACAAAGGTAGTTTTAAATGTGAACATAAGAAATGTATTTGTTGCGATCACATGATGATAGAGAAAACATTTCGATCTACTGCAAATGAAAAAGAATATAAAATACAATCATATATTAATTGCAACACTCGACATGTAGTCTATCTCATCACATGTATACTGTGCTCTTTGCAATATGTAGGCTGTACTGTTAATCCATTAAAAAAATCGGATACGGAAACACATATCCGACGTACCGCACTACAGAGACCGGAATGTCTCTGCAGCCAGCCTACATTTTGCAATAGCACATGCAGGGGATGTGTCTGGTTTAAAAGCCAAAGGCATAAAGAGGGTCTTTTTGCCACCAAGAGGGGGAGATCATAGAAGGAAACTCCTTAATAGGGAAGCCTTCTGGATATTCCAATTAGGATCACGCCAGCCCCAGGGACCTAATAAGCGTCACGACCTTATTCTACAATATTAACTGTATGCTATATACATATATACTTCTTTATATGTACCTATGTTGATTATTTATAAACACTGAATCCCATTTACCACTATTGTTTTAGTGTCAGAATTTACATTTCAACCTCCTTCCATTGTTTTTCATGTTTTGGCTTGAAGGTTTTTTTTAACCTAATTAAATTGCATGGAACCGCCTCCCTATGTCTCCTCCGCCCAGGTGATAGCTATCAACCTGGGGTTAGTCTAGGACAGTGATGGCGAACCTTTTAGAGACCGAGTGCCCGAACTGCAACCCAAAACCCAATTATTAATCACAAAGTGCCAACACAGCAATTTAACCTGAATACTACTCCTTCCATGTACTTTATTATTTAGCTATAATAGCCTGCCTACATTCAGTGAACTGCCTGTACTGTTTGCGCTGAATGAATTGCAGGAAAAGTCTAAGGCATATTGGTACACCATAGACTTTCTCCAGGGTGCGGGTGCCCACAGAGAGGGCTCTGAGTGCCGCCTCTGGCACCCGTGCCATAGGTTCGCCATCACTGGTCTAGGATATATAGGGAGCTGCTTCCATTTCATATTCATGCTTGTCATGAGGAAGGACCCATATATCTAAGAGGTCTGAAACGCGTAGATGTATACTTGCATTACGGATTTTAACGCTGGAATAAAGGTCATTTATAATTTCACCTGAATTGAGCTGGATATTCTTCTTTCAACGCTTAAGAGAGTATAGATTCCACAAATTCATGAAATATGTTTCTGAATTTATTTAAAAATTTTTTACATAACAGCACTGAACACAATATTTTATTGTCTGTGATTAAGAAACACACAGCCAAGCACTAGACCAAAGTCACATGTTCAGTATTGCCTCAACGCACACTTTTCCTCACTATCCTATCTCACTAATGATGTGCAGTTATACAGATATGTCTAGTGTGCTGTTAAATCGAAGCTGTCGGTGGACACAGTCAAAACGACAGGGAGTCTTGACAGTCATATAAATAAGTGTACACTGCTGGTTTTTCTATCTTTTTTCCCCTTTTCACTGTTGAGAATAAAGCTGTGTGAAATTAGCTGTGGCTTGAAATGTGCTAAAGGACATGTGACTATGCTAACAAGTTTTAATAGAAATATCTAAAAGAAAATAGAAAGCTGAATGTGTGAATAAACTGTCAAAAGCGAAGGTGCACTGCATAACCATCTCCAGAGTACCCAGCTGACTAGAAGACCAAAATGTATGTACAGAAACAATGTGACACAGTCAGTGGAGACCAGGGGAATCTAAAGTCTTGAATGGTTTAGTATAACAAAAAGGTATATGTGGACAAATTATAAGGACAAATCACTATATACATTTAATAGGGTGGTCCCAAAAATGTAATAGGTGCTGGGTTACAATAAGGGAATTGTGGGGAATTAAGGGAGCACTTCTTTGTACCCTGCTTGGGGGGAAAAAAATTCATGTCTGATTATCAATTTTGGGTGAAAAAGAATATAAATGTATGTTGTATTGTTGTACAGGTAGTTCTTGATCAGAAATTAGTCACATACAAACACTTTTTGGGTATCAAGGTCTTTTTAGATATTACCAGCTGCGTTCTGCATTTACTCGGACAGTACAGTAGTACTGAAACAAGCATTTTTGTGGAATATCTTATATATTAAGAACCAAAGTCGTAAGGTCACACTCTCACAAATATATAGCTTAATGGTTAAAGAGTTTTTAAAGCTCTCACTCTGGTCAGAAGCCATGGAGTTTGGAAATTCCAACAATTTCCCAGGAGAACTAGGAAAGTATTCACACAATTTTAATTAAGTTTTGGTTCAATTTTATATAATTCATAGGTTATATATTACTAACTCTTATGAATAAGATGGGAATTTGGGTTATTTCTAATTGCCCACAATGTAATTATCAATCGGCTGAATTTTCCCATTTACTTTGGTTATGTCCAAAGATAAGACCATTCTGGGGTTTGACATCTGATGTTATAAAAGATAGACTGAATTTACAGATCCCATTTAGTGCACAATGTATGATTCTCAATGATCTTTCAAAAGTTAATTGTAGAAAGATAAAGGAAGAATTTCTTACTAAGTTAATGTTTTTGGCCAGATTACTAATTACACGTGCTTGGTTTTGAAAAGATACTTCAAATATTAATTTGTGACCCAATATGATAAATAAAGTGGAGCGCTATGAATATATTCTACATAATGAAAGAAAGAACTTGAAAAAGTGAAAAAATATCTGGGCTTTTTGGGATATAATTACTGATACTACCTAGAGTGTTTATTTTTCTCTCTCGCTCTTTCTCCCCTGGACCACCATAAGAAGATTACCTTCACTACAGTTTACATCATGTACCGTTCTAAGGCTATTTTCACACTAGCGTTTCTATTTTCCGGTATTGAGATCAGTCATAGGTTCTCAATACTGGAAAAAAAACACTTCAGTTTTGTCCCCATTCATTGTAAATGAGGATAAAATGTAACTGAACAGAACGGAATGCTCCAAAATGCATTCCATTCCGTTTGGTTGCGTTCCCATACCGGAGAGCAATCATGGGATGCAGAGCAAGACAGATCTGTCATGATCCACAATGCAAGTCAATGGGGAGGGATCCGTTTAAAGGGGTTCTCCGGGAATTAAGAAAATAAAAATACTTAAATATTACTTTAGTATAAATATATTCCCAAATACCTTCCATTAGTTATAATGTTTAATTTTGTCTGGGGAGCAATCATTAGGAGAAATAAAATGACCGCTGTCTTATTAGCACACAAAAAACCTGTCCTAATCACACAGGATGCCGAGTTACTTCACAATACTGAGGTAAAGAGCTGCCTCATCCTCCTCTCTGCTCTACTTGTTATGGATTATGATCCCAAGTACAGATGATAAGATCTTCAGCTGAATCTCTGTATGGAGTTCAGGAAGAGACATGAAGTACAGAGAGGATGGACAGGACAGACTGTGGTAATGAAGACGGCATACAAGGACTGGTGCTCATTATCTACACCCCTTCCTCCTCTCTGTACGTCATGTCTCCTCATGAACTCTATTCCCACAGAGATTCATCTAAAGATCATATTAAACTGTATTCAGGATCATAATCCCTGACAAGTAAGAGAGGATGATGGTGCAGCTCTTGTCCTCCTGTGTAATTGGGACAGGTTTTGTGTATACTAGCAGGATGGCGACCATTTTATTTTTCCTAATGATTGCTACCCGAACAAAACGAGCCCGTATAACTAATGAAAGGTATGTAACTCTGGCACGATCTAACACGCTAGAAAACTGATCCGTCCCCCTTTGACTTTCAATGGAGTTCATTCCGGACCCGTCTTGGCTATGTTAAAGATAATAAAACCGGTGGTTGCCGGATCAGGTAAAAACGCAAGTGTGAAAGTAGCCTAACAGGTCAGAAAATAAAAATTCTGACCAAAGGTGCCCAAACTTGAGCATGCCTCTGTAGCTTGTCCCCTCTCCATGCAATGCTATTCATTCCCCACCGTGAAATGCTGTCCGGCGCCTGCACATTACAAACACTGCTTTGGGCATCGGCTTCACAGCTTGTAATGCTTATGCACCATCAAGCAGCACACCGCAGGCCTGCTGGAAGAAGAAGAGGAGCTGCAAAGTCGATGTTCACAATTACTCCTCTTCTTTTGACGGGTCTGTGACGTTTTGCTTGGCAGTGCATGCACATTACAAACTATGAAGCTGATGCCCAGTGCAATGTTTGTAATGCTCAGGCGCCAGCATTACATGGGGTGGGGAGGGGGGTAAATAATATTGCATGGATGTTAAAGAAGGGAAGGAAGGAGCAATGTACATTTAGGTCAGGGGGCTTGGAAAACGTTACACTGGGCACTAGGGGCCTAATTTGCATATCAAGTTAAGATTGCTTTTTGGTGCAAACAATTGACACGCTAATAATGATATATTTTTAATGGAGTACAGCAAGACACTGATAGAAGTGTAATAAGTGAAAATGAGGTGACAGACTCCCTTTAAGTAGCAGGTAAATAATGAATAGATTGAGCATATCAATTCACTGTTATATGTCACAATGCACTGTGATACAAAAGAATCTGTCACAGAATTACAAACTGTGCCAGTGCTCCTCTCCAAAAGAAAAAAGAGAAGATAACATGCATATTTAATGAAAACAGTAGCAATAATTGCAAATACTAAAAGAGCATCTGTCAGAATGATCAACCCTATTAAACCAGGCATATTGCCTAGTAGGGTTGATCATGCTAATTAAATTGATAGTTAACTTTTTTTTTTATAGGTTGAATTGTTGCCAATATTAATACGTTTTTTATATTTATGCAAATGACCAAATTCAATCAGAGGGGACAACTGTAGCATGGGAGATAGACCCTGGTACACACTACTTCCTCCTCCTGATTGTGTTGGGCTAGACCTGTCTTCTGGTGCCTGCAGTAGTGGTTCAGCGTTATTATGGTGTAAATAGTTATTGGTGTAAGTGTTTCAGCAAAATCATGTATTTCATGTATGTGTGACTTTGCTAATATGCGGTGGCTAATATATGCATGTCGGCATTCATGGGCATCAGTGGAGCCTCTGGAGAAGGAAGCTAGCACTATACAGGGAAGAGAGAATACTAACCTTTCTATCCTTCCAGATGCTGCACTCCTCTGCTGTCTTTGAAGGCGCCCAGACCACCACTTCTGGATGGACTGACGTCGCCAGCGACTTCATAGGCAGTGGAATAGTGCAGCTGCTGGGGGGATGCAAAGGTCTGTATAGGGCTCTTTTTCTTCTCAGGGGCCTCTGCTACCACCAATGAATGCCGGAAAGCACATATTAGCTACAGCACATTAGAAAAATCATGCATTCCTAAGGGACACACTGACACCAGTGACTATTTACATCATAATAAATCTGGATCACCAATGACAAGTGAGGCAAGACGCACGCACCAGAAGAAAGGGTTAGACAAAATGTCTATCATTGTCAATTAAACAGCAGGAGGAGTGAATAAAACACAGGGTCGTTCTTCAAACGCCACGGCTGGCCCCTTGGTGCTGAAAATAGGTAATTTACATTAATATAAAAAGCAACAGGTCAACCTATAGACAAAAGACAGATATCAATTTAAAGGGGCTTTCCACAAGTTTTATACGGGCTAGGTGATCAGTATCTGATCTGGTGGGGTCCGATACCTTGGACCCCTGCCGATCAGCTGTTTGAGAAGGCATCGGGGATCGCACCAACACCGTGTCCATCTCTCAGCAAACCAAGCTCAGCCCTTTACATTTTATAGCGGTTGTGTTTAGGATTCAGCCTAATTCACTTAAATGGGGCAGAGCTGCGTCAAGGCTGTGTGACCGATGAACAGGGAAAGCTGTGAGAAGGGTGTGGCGCTACTGCGAGCATCGCTGACTTCTCAAAAAGCTAATTGGCAGGGGTCCTGGGTGTCGGACTCCCATCGATCAGATACTGATGACCTATTCAGAGGAAAGGCCATCAGTGTAAGACTCCCAGAAAACCCCTTTAATCAGCATGATCACACCCTACCAAGCAATATGCCTGGCTTAACAGGGTTACCCATGCTGGCAGATGCTCTTTAAAAATACATTTTAAAAAATGGACAAAAATGATTATATCATACCTAACAGCATCCGTATCAAACTGCAAATTAGGTTTATCGATCAGTCCTAAGGAGTATAACTGGTAGGCCAATGCACATTTTCCAACCATGAACTGAGCGGTATTGGTCCGGTCTAAGCAGTCAACACAGTTTGTTCTAAGGACACCTGTCTAAAAAGAAAAAGGAGAACTAAAACTAAAATTAAGAGTTCACACACATGAGGATGCAGATTTTCTGCAGATTTCACCCTAAATTTCAACCATCTGCATGTAAAAAAAAAGTTTAATCTAATGTGAAAATCTACAATTGATGAATTAAAAAATCTGCACCACATGTAAATTTAACCTTGCAAGTACTGCTTTACACCACAGATTTTACGCCGGTAAAGTTTCAGCAATAAGCTACATGCACAGATGGAAAGAGAGTGAATATTTTAAATAGACAAATACATTTTTTACGGCATTCACTTGATGGGGTAGATCATGTGGTATTTTTTATAGAGGTGGTTGTTATGGATGCGGGTATACAAAATATGTTTATTTTTTTATTATTTTAAAAAAAATTTAATGAATTGAATAGGGAAAAACACTTTTTTTAAAAAATTTTATTTTTTTGTTTTACACTTTGTGTCCCCCATAAGGTCATACAAGACCTCTAGAGGATATTTATAACAGTAAAAAAAAATTATTGCTGATTTCTCCTGTAACTGGGGCTGACATAGTACCCCCAGTTACAGGGTGAACACAGTCCCCAGAGACGTGTACAGTGCTGTACAGTCTCAATGCTGGGCTGATTGAGGTCTATGATAGCTGTGGCAGGAACAGGAAGCGGCATTGCGTTTCCTCAGCTGTATACACAGCGCTCTGTATACAGGGACATTGAGGAACTGTCCCTGCCTTCTCTATGGGGTGCCTTGCTGCCACTGACAACAGCATCCCCTGCTCAGCAGATGCATGCTAATAATCTCTTAAAAGGGTTTTGCCATCACAGACAAAAGGGGGGGCATATCATTAGGATTTGCCCCCATTGTCTGATAGGTGCGGATCCCACCTGTGGGACCCGCAGCTACACAAACAACGTAGCGGGGAAAGTAGCGGAGGGCGCACTGCGCATGCGCAGCCGCCCTCCATTCATTTCCATGGGGCCGCCGAAAATAGCAGAGCGCTGGCTCGGCTAACTCTGTCGGCCCTATAAAAATAAATGGGAGCGGGGGCCGCACATGCGCGGTGCGCTCCCATTTACTTGTATGGTTGCAGCGCTTGGTGGTGGCCAGACTCCGGGGTCCTCCAGCCACAACTCTCCCCGCCTGCTCTGTTCTCGTTGTAGGTGCGGGTCCCAGAGGTGGGACCCGCACCTATCAGACAATTGGGACATATCCTAGCGATATGCCTCCATTGTCTGTGATGGGAATACCCCTTAAATGGACTTTCTAAAACCTCCGTTCACAGATAAGTCTCGACCACCCAGATGTTCATAGTTAATGGGCGGTCGGGGATTGGTTAAATAAATAAAAACATGAGTATGATCAGTATAAGGAGAGAGACATCTACAATAGAAAGGTGATGTCTGGCCGGAATAAATACATACAATGGATATTGGTATCAATCTAAAAACATGCCCATATAGACTTCTACGTTATGGTAACATCTAGGACAGGGGTAACACAATATCTGGATAGACATGGACACAAGCAAAAGTTCAATCCTCTTTTGGTCTCATCAGACCAAAGAATCTTGTTTCTCACAGTCTGAAAGTCCTTTAGGTGCTTTTTTTTTGCAAACTCTAGACAGGCTTTCATGTGTCTTTTCCTGAGGAGAGGCTTCCTTCTGGCCACACTGCCATAAAGCCTAGATTGATGGAATGCTGCAGTGATGGTTGATCTTATGGAAGTTTCTCACACCTGCAAACAGGATCTTTGGAGCTCAGCAAGAGTGACCATTGGGTTCTTGGTCACCTTTTACCAAAGCCCGTCCCACCTGATTACTTAGTTTGGTGGGGTGGCCTGCTCTAAGAAGAGTTTTGGATGTTCCAAACTTCTTCCATTTAAGAATTATAGAGGCCTCTGTGCTCTTGGGAACTTTTAGTGCAGCAGAAATTTTTTGTACCCTTCTCCAGACTGTGCCTCAACACAATCCTGTCTCTGAGTTCTACATGCAGTTCTCTCCTCCTCACATGGCTTGGTTTTTATCCCATCAAGGTGTAGAAATATCTCAGAGATAATCAAGAGAAATGGGAGGCGCTAAATGTCAAGAGTCATAGCAAAGGGTCCGAATGCAAAATCTTTATTTTGCCTTTTAATAAAGTTGCAAAAAGTTCTGTTTTCACTTTCTCATTATGGGGACTTAAGTGCAGAATGATGGGGGGAGGGGGAACGACTTGATTTTTTTCCGATTTCAGCAAAAGGCCGCAACATAACAAAATGTGAAAACTATTTTACGAATGCATGCAGGTCCCGCATGAGTTCCTAAACTTCCAATATACATTGTTTCATGACTGGATGTATTTTGGACCTTGATGCTCAGGCCAAAATGAAATCTTTTAGTATGCTGCGGTCTATATTTTGTTTATTCATTTTATTTTCAGGACACATAAGGCTGGGTTCACATCACTGTTTTGTTTGCTGTTCTTGGGATCCGTCAGAAGAACAGAAAACAAAAAGTGGAAAATGAAACGTTAATTTGAACCCAGCCTAAGGCATTCTCAGTGTTTAAAATTGTAGCCAATATTTATGTATTTTCTAGGTCATAGTTAGGGGAAAGTGGTCAGAAAAGGGAAGTAAGAATGTATTTTTCACATTCTGTTCAAAGTATACTTTATCTCTAATTATACATAAAAAATCATATGCAGTAGTAGATACTACTGTATATGGTTTAATGATGCAAAGAAGTTCAGCAGAGTCCATTTATTTTCTGAGCTCCAGCAGCATACACACCAGATGACTGAAAAGCTACTACAGCAGACATACGCTGTGCTCCATCTCCTAGGCATCTGTATCTAGCAGCAAGCCTCACTGTGCTATGCCTGTCATAATAGAGGGTTTTGCAGCAGAGACTTCCTTAACTCTGGACACCAGAAAGACAATACAAAGGCCTCTGCTGCAGGAGCTTGACAGTCAGTACTGGTGACGATTAAAGGGAGTCTGTCACCCAGAAATGCAATTTTAAACCAAGCACAACATCTTGTAGGGCTAGTTCAGCTGAATGTAATGATAACTTTCACTTACGGATCTGTTGCTTCATTCTGGAGAACAATTACTTTTAATCCATATGCAAATGAGCAGTTAAAGGGGTTCTCCAGGCTTTTATATTGATGACCTATGCTCAGGATAGGTCATCAATATTAGATCAGCAGGGGTTCGACAAGGGGCACCCCACGATCAGCTGTATGAGGAGACGACGAGCGAAGTGTGCACTTGCCGTCTCCCATCTCTGTTTCTGCTCTGCTGCTTTGCCATAGTCATGGTAGCAGAAGCAGGAAGAGAGACGAGAGACGGCATGTGCACACTTAGTGCACAGTCTCCTCATACAGCTTTAAGAACACTTAAAGGGGTTCTTCGAGCTTTTAGTATTCATGACCTATCCTCAGAATAGGTCATCAATATCAGATCGGCAGGGTTCCGACAACCCCATTGATCTGATATTGATGATCTATCCTGAAGATAGGTCATGAATACTAAAAGCTCGAAGAACCCCTTTAAGTGTTCCAAGCCATGAACAGTAAAGTGCACAATTAAGTGCACCCTTGCTCTTCCTTTGCCAGCCCTTCACTCTTCTGCTTGATTAACAGTCAACTCACCTGAACTTTTTAATCAGGAAGAAGAGGCAGGGGCTGACAAAGGAAGCAAAGGTGCACAGTGCGGCCCTGTCCACCCTCAATCCATCTGCAAATGAGCAGTTATGTGTACTAAGTACTTGTGTGCTGTGTATAGGGTTTTTACACATAAGGAACTGATTATGTCAGTTTCCTGTCACAGCACAGGGTTGGTAACCCTTATTTTGATGATTGCACGGTGTGCAGGCCTATAAAGTGCCATCAAAGATACAGTAGCATGAAAATGAATAGGTTATTGGTAGGGGGATATGGTATATATGATATATATATATATATATAATATGTATCGTCTGCTAAAGCTTGGGTTTCTGTCAAATTTGGACTAAACATCATATTGAAAATTCCAGATACACCTACTAAGTACCAAATGGTTGTAGATCATATATGAAGCCTTACAAATTCAGCTTTTTAAGCCAGCTGACTGATTGCACTACTGAAGCTTTTAAAAAGGACCTGTCACCTCTCCTGTTTTAGTAACTACTTGCATTCCCAACGTAAAAAAGAATCCTGGAGAATCTGTTCTTATAACTCTATGTTGTGCCATTCCTTTATTATTCCTTTTTTGGCAATTCATTAATAACTTCTAGCAGAAATAATAAAGGATCGGCACAAAACAGAGTTATAAGAATAGATGCTCCAGAATAGTTATAACACGAGGAGTGCAAGTAGTACTAAAGCAGGCATGTCCTCTATGAAAAGTCAACAGGCATATTATTTAGGTGTAATAAAATGTGACCTGTACAATACTGTCATATAGTATTATATTATTTCTTCAGTGAAATTTGTTTTTATAATATGTGAGTACAAACAGAAACTTCAGCTGTACCTGCATGCGTCCAGATAATCCAACCACGCCTCCGAGATCATGCCACCTAAGAAATACAATACCACATGTTGCTGAGGAAAGGTCAACAAACGCTCTAAAAAGTTTAAGTTTAAGGGTCGAAACGTCGCTGTGATTTGGTGATTAAACGTTGGAATGCTGAAGACACGAGAGTGCAATTTTTTTTGTATTTGCTAAAAAGTTAAAGGTTACTAGCAGAACTATTCTTCTTTTATTAGTTTAGTAATTACTGTTTTACTCCTGGAAGCAATGGAGACCAAATCAACAATCCTAGTCATAGGTAACAAACACTAATAAAAATACATGCTGTGATTTAGCGGTTTTCTGGACCAAGAAGAGAGTCAGCGAAAGCAGGAGCATAACTGGTAGACATACAAGGGAAACGCACAGCAGCAGAACAAAAGTTCTCAGCATTAAAATTTTGATTTCTGAGCGCAAATATGCTTTTACTCAAGGCAATCTATAATATGGAACCAATTACGTTAAAACCTCTAGTTAGCGTATTGCTTATAAATTATTACTTATCTGAATAAGAAAAATTGACTGAATGTCTGCATGTAGTAACTAAATCCAAATGAAAAATACTGACTTTTCATCAGGCCTCAAGACACTGCAGTACGGGTCCGGTCGATTAACAAAAAATCCTGTTCTCTTCACAACGTTTTCAGCAATAACATTGAGTCGATCCAAGACGTTACAAAGTTTGCTGAAATAAAATAAATACTGTTTTTTGGAAACTGATGAAATAAATTAGAAAGATTTGCATGCAAACAAGCATAGATTTTTTATCAAACTCAACTACACATCACACCCAACAGAATGTTTACATGTGGCAGATACACTGTGGATTTTCCACTGTGGAATTATGGGCAGAAAATCCGCCAGTACCACCAGTAAATTTTACAAAACCTCATACAGAAGTCGTCAAAAAAATCACAATGGAAATGGAACTATAGCACCGAAGCGCGTGAATTTATGCTGCGAATGCCCACCTGGGATTTCACCCGTAGCAATGAATAGGGTGAAATCCAGAGGGAGAAATAAACATGTAACACATGGATATTGCCATGGATTTGTTGCGGTTTTTCCCTCAGAATCGTGTGACCACAAGTATACAATTACATTCCCATATGAAATAAAGGGAATCTGCTACCAGCAAATTCACTGTTAATGCATTGCAGGGCTAGCTCAGGTGAATGTAATGATACGTTTCGCTTAGTGAACTGTTGCTTCATTGTGAAGAAAATGGACATTTAATCCATATGGAAATGAGCAGTTAAGTACACTGAGGTTGGACCCAAGAGCCCTTGCTCCTGCTTCCTCTGCCAGCCCATCCCACTCCTTGATTGATAGGTCTAGGTTCCTGTACAGTTATATGGCCTGAAACAGAAGGAGGGTTTGGCAGAGGAACCAGGAGGAGCAAGTGTGCACACAGGGCTCATCCAGGACCCTCTTTAACTTTTCAGTAAATCAATCATCACAACCCAGTATAACACAAAGTTCCATCGTCACATTGAAAACAATAGGATCAGAATCAACAACAAATTCCTCAGATAATATTTCTTGGTACTATAATTCACCAAATTCTTTAATTGGCTCATTTCTCTGCCTTCTCCCCTATCAGATTATTTAATTCCTGCAGACCGCAGGGGTATATGTCATCTGCACCTTGCGATTTGTCTATTTTAGTGTTTTTAAGGCTGCAATGCATGTCTTCCTGAATTAATCAGGGGTCATTAAAATAATTTCCACTAATCATGTCACATGATAGGACCACTATATGATGACATTGGCACACAACATATCATATACAATTTGACTGATGTGTTTTCTATTGAGTTGGACTAAACTAGAATGACAATAGGGTGCTGAAATGTATGAGACTGGAAAAAGGGTAGTGTATATAACACCATGTCAGGAGACATGTCCCACCGTGCACCAGGATGTTACCTAGATAGGAATATTCTTATTACTTTACCTTTTAGTATACTTTGCCATATCCCAGGGAATGTACACAATGCTACGCTCAGGAGGTATGAACTGGTTTAAATAGGTAACGGCAGCAACCAGTTCATCACTAAGGATTCTCTCATGCCTCCTCTTTTCCCGTTCCTATTTTAAAAAGTAATGTATGTTACATATAATAAACTATAATATATATATATATATATACACACACACACACATACATACACACACATACACAGTATATATATATATATATATATATATATATACACACACATACGCACACACATACATAGTATGTTATGACAGGTGTACATACCAAGTCAGCCTAAAGTGGCACACAAGTTTGAAATTGACTCAATTTTAACCACAAAATGATGTGGCCTCAAAAACCATGGGGGGAGTAGGATTGCAGCGGCATTTGGCAGCCGCTGCGGGTGAAGCCAGCCTCCCTTATGCTATCAGGGGCAGATTGGAAACAGACCTTACAGGAAAATATACCGATGGGCCGATGCCTAGGGGGCCACCCGAGCCCTCCTCTCTACCACTGGCCGGGTACATAATGAGTCAGCGACCAAACTTGTCCTCCTAAATTCAACTGCTGTAGCCCGCATCTGACCTCCTAAGTCCCCTGCGCCAACTGGAGGAGGAGGACAGAAAATGGCAGCTATTGATGGCCACCACATAGGGACAGCTTTTGGGGCACTATGGTATATGGTTCAGATGGGATGGTATTTTGCACTATGGTATTGTTCCAGGTATTCTACAAGTTCCCTGTCAACTCTGTTTGCTATAGAAGGTTCGCAAAGTTAGATCTTTTTACTGTGCTTATATTCACAACAATATTAAGTAGAGAAAGCACATTCATTCAAATACTGCAGTTTTTTTTTGTTTGTTTTTTAAGAACGAACAAAATCCTTAGTCAAATCCTTCTCAATGCGGTTCGAAGGCGGGATTACAGAAAGACAAAACATTCATTACAGAATGTAGGACAGCAACTTTTTGTGGTTTGTAGGCTGTAGAAAACAGAGCAATGCTCTGTTCTTTTGACTAAAATATTCTGGTGAATTAAAAGGTTTTTTGAGCCTAAAAACATTATTACTCCCAGATACTTTTGTGTGCTATATTGTCTATTGGTGTAGTAATAACGTATATATGCAGCTTGTTTGAATATAATCAGTCCCAATAAAAATAAAAATAAAAATTTGATTGGAAACGTGTTTGTGAAGACAGAAATAAAGGGATACGGATTTAGGTTTAAATTCATTATCCCTCACATACTTTTGTGTGCTCGCCTGTGTATTAGTGTTGATTACCTATATACTGGTTTAATTAGGTTGAACAAATCCCCCCAAAAGCTTTAATTCCAACCGTGTGGAAATAGAATTCATGGAAATGGACAACTGAGGCCTGGCACTCAATTTCTCGTTAATACACACATGTAGATTTCTGCTATATCTTATGCCTTTTAGTAATGTGTCCAGGCTCTGTAAACGAGACGTCAGAGCCTCTGGTGCCCTCCCCCCTCCCCCCTCCAGCTCTCCTCACACTGCCCGGCTCTGCTCTGCTGCTGATGTCTCGTTTACAAGCTTCTCTCTGCTTGAGGGAGTGTCCAGGGTCTGTAAACGAGACGTCAGAGCCTCTGGAGCCCTCCCCCCTCCAGCTCTTGTCACTGCCTCGGCTCTGCTATGCGATCACTCATGTGTAGTACATACCAAGGTGATCTCTTCTCCAGCAGCACAGGGTAAGTTTGTCCCTCCTGCATTCACTGGGGCTAGAGGTGGCAGTTTGTAAACGTTCCCCTCTGCATCTGGGGATCGTTATTACAGCCCTGGGTCGTCGTCCCCCCACTAGTACACATTCAACACCCCTTGGGAAATATAAATAAATTATTGGCCATCATTATTATGATCATCATCATCATTATTCAGCTATATAAAATCCTTATCTGCCACCAATATATGGATTTATCTAAGCAATATCCATATTGAATATATATTTGAATAATATAGATATTGCTTAGATACAGATAATGCTAATGATATTTTCACACTAGCGGCAGGACGTATCCGACAGGCTGTTCACCCTGTCGGATCTGCCCTGCCGCTATTTGGCCGTGCCGCTGGACGGATCCGTTATTGCAATTCATTTCTAGACGGATCCGCACCTGGATCCGTCTACAAATGCTGTCACTTGTCACACTGATCGGCGGATCCAGCAGGCACGCAGCTCCGACGACGGAGCTGCCGTGCGGATCCGGCGTTGCAAAACAACTGAAGGACGGATCCGCCCTTCCGGTCTGCGCATGCGCAGAACATGAAAAATGTGAAAAAGACTGACAGAGGGATCCGTCCATCCACATGACAAGCGGATAGACGGATCCGTCCTTCCGGTCTACGCATGCACAGAACATGAAAACTGTGAAAAAGACTGCAAGAGGGATCCGTCCATCCGCATGACAAGCGGATAGACGGATCCGTTATTGCAATGCATTTCTAGACGGATCCGCACCTGGATCCGTCTACAAATGCTGTCAGTTGTCACACTGATTGGCGGATCCGGCGGGCAGCTCCGACGATGGAACTGCCTGCCGGATCACACTAACGCTAGTGTGAAAGTACCATAAAAAGTCGAAAATCCAGGACTTTTAGTCAAGTGGCCGCTCGCTGTGCACTGCCGTGCTGCGCCATAGCTCCACCACCGTCCCCTTTATAGTCAATGGGGACAGAGCGGCAGTCCAGCGGCACGGCAAAATAGCGGCTGGCCGGATCCAACAGGGTGAACAGCCTGTTGGATCGATCCTGCCTCTAGTGTGAAAGTAGCCTTAGGCTCCATTCACACATCCGCAAATGGGTCCACATTTGTTCTGCAATTTTGCGGAACGGGTGCGGACCCATTCATTTTCTATGGTGACGGAATTTGGAATTAGTGCCATCGGGTCCCCATGCGGCTGTGGGGGGGACCCGATGGCATGGAAGGCAGCATGATGTCTAAGGAAGGCATCGCGCTGCTTTCCGGTGACGAGCCTGTGAGATCCAGCCCCCTGGATCTCACAGGCCGGAAGCTGTATGAGTAATACACACAGTATTACTCATACAGCCAATGCATTACAATACAGAAGAATTGGAATGCATTGTAAAGGATTAGACCCCCAAAAGTTCAAGTCCCAAAGTGGGACAAAAAATAAAGTGAAAAAATAAAGTTTTCCCCCAAAAAATTAAAAGTTTCAAGTAAAAATAAACAAAAACGTCATTTTCCCCAAATAAAGTGTAAAAAAAAAGGTAAAAAATAGGGGGAAAAAAAGTATACATATTAGGTATCGCCGCTTCCGTATCGACCGGCTCTATGAACATATCACATGACCTAACCCCTCAGATGAACACCGTAAAAAATAAAAAATGAAAACTGTGCTAAATAAACCATTTTTTTGTCACCTTACATCACAAAAAGTACAACAGCAAGCGATCAAAAAGGCGTTTGCCCACCAAAATAGTACCAATCTAAACGTCATCTCATCCCGCAAAAAATGAGCCCCTACCTGAGACAATCGCCCAAAAAATAAAAAAAAACTATGGCTCAGAATATGGAGACACTAAAACATCATTTTTTTTGTTTTAAAAAAGCTGTTATTGTGTAAAACTTACATAAATAAAAAAAAGTATAGATATTTGGTATCGCCGCGTTCGTATCGACCGGCTCTATAAAAATATCACATTACTTAACCCCTCAGATGAACACCGTAAAAAAATAAAAACTGTGCTAAATAAACCATTTTTTGTCACCTTACATAACAAAAAGTGTAATAGCAAGCGATCAGAAAGTCATATGCACCCCAAAATAGTGCCAAACTGTCATCTCATCCAGCAAAAAATGAGACCCTACCTAAGATAATCGCCCAAAAACTGAAAAAACTATGGTTCTCAGAATATGGAGACACTAAAACATGATTTTTTTTTTTGTTTCAAAAATGATATTATTGTGTAAAACTTACATAAATAAAAAAAAGTAGACATATTAGGTATCGCCGCGTCCGTATCGACCGGCTCTATAAAAATATCACATGACCTAACCCCTCAGATGAACACCGTAAAAAATGTAAAATAAAAACTGTGCTAAATAAACCATTTTTTGTCACCTTACATCACAAAAAGTATAATAGCAAGCGATCAAAAAGTCACACACACCCCAAAATAGTGCCAATAAAACAGTCATCTCATCCTGCAAAAATCATACCCTACCCAAGGTAATCGCTAATATGGAAACACTAAAACATGATTTTTTTTTGCTTCAAAAAAGAAATCATTGTGTAAAACTTACATAAATAAAAAAAAAAGTATACATATTAGGTATCGCCGCATCCGTGACAACCTGGTCTATAAAAATATCTCATGATCTAACCTGTCAGATGAATGTTGTAAATAACAAAAAATAAAAATGGTGCCAAAACAGCTATTTCTTGTTATCTTGCCTCACAAAAAGTGTAATATAGAGCAACCAAAAATCATATGTACCCTAAACTAGTACCAACAATACTGCCACCCTAGCCCGTAGTTTCTAAAATGGGGCTACTTTTTTGGAGTTTCTACTCTAGGGGTGCATCAGGTGGGCTTCAAATGGGAGAAAAAACAGTCCAGGAAAATCTGCCTTCCAAAAACCGTATGGCATTCCTTTCCTTCTGCGCCCTGCCGTGTGCCCGTTTACGACCACATATGGGGCGTTTCTGTAAACTACAGAATCAGGGTCATAAATATTGAGTTTTGTTTGGCTGTTAACCCTTGCTTTGTTACTGGGGGAAAATGGATTAAAATGGAAAATTTGCCAATAAATGAAAATTCTGAAATGTCATCTCCATTTGTCAATAACTCTTGTGGAACACCTAAAGGGTTAACAACGTTTGTAAAATCTGTTTTGAATACCTTGAGGGGTGTAGTTTCTTAGATGGGGTCACTTTTATGGAGTTTCTACTCTAGGAGTGCATCAGGGGGGCTTCAAATGGGACATGGTGTCAAAAAAACAGTCCAGCAAAATCTGCCGTCCAAAAACCGTATGGCATTCATTTCCTTCTGCGCCCTGCCGTGTGCCCATACAGTAGTTTACGACCACATATGGGGTGTTTCTGTAAACTACATGTTTTTCCCTTTTCACACCATTCTTTGTAAGCCCTAGAAACTGAGCAGATTGTGAAATACTCAGACCGGCCCGTCTGGCACCAACAACCATGCCACACTCAAAATTGCTTAAATCACCTTTCTTTCCCATTCTGACATTCAGTTTGGAGTTCAGGAGACTGTCTTGACCAGGACCACACCCCTAAATGCATTGAAGCAACTGCCATGTGATTGGTTGACTAGATAATTGCATTAATGAGAAATAGAACAGGTGTTCCTAATAATTCTTTAGGTGAGTGTATATATATATATATATATATATATATATATATATATAAATAAATATACACAAACACACACAGTTTCATTATATTTGGAACCACACCAAAAAAATAAAAAATTATTCTGTGAAAATGGGGAAACAAAATTTAAGTATTTGCTTGCAGGTAGCTGCTTTTAAGGTGGACCTGCACTTCTGACCTGCCACAGGTCCCGCCTCCTCTCTCTCTGTCTATCAGCTGCCCTGTTTCTCTCTATTGTACACAACACACACAATGCTTCTTTGGAATCCTGGACTTTGCTTCACGTTCCCTGACAATTAGCTTGATTGATTGATTTCATTGTCCCTGACTCCGTAAGATCGTTTTCCTGGCAACACCAAACCACCCTCTTTCACAGCCCTGCACAGAATGGCGTTCTGCTAGGGCACCTCAGCCTGGGAGCCAATCAGTATAAGCCCTCCACCCCACTTCCTCTGAGGGTCATGTTAGAACCCTTCACCCTCCCTAGCACTTTTTTCCCTGCCGACATGTGCACTAAAATGGTGCTACCCGACGATTTAGTGGATTCGTCCAAAATGAACCCGGAAAGATTTGGGTTTGTCTGCTGTCCCAAAAATACCTAACTCTGTTCGCTCATCCTTAATTGGGAGGATTTTTGAAGAATACTTTTAACAGAAGCTGTGAGACTGCAGTGACGTATGTCACCAAAAAGCCCCTATGTTAAAATTAAATGCATAGAATGTTTGAAAAAAACTAAAAAACAAAACATAAAATACATACAGTCCTGGTGTAATGTTGTGTGTATTGAAAGTCCCAGAATGAACAGAACCCAAAGCGGAATACTAGTCGAATATGGAGCACACTGATTGAGGACAGTTTGGCGTCTTCCCACACTATTAATGTTTTGGGGAACACCCATTTTCTCAAGCATGGTAAAGGCATATCACTGGCAGTTCTGAGCATCATTATTGCTATAGTGCTATCTGCTGAACTATGATGAAGGGGGCGAGACAATCCTTGCACAAGTATTTTATCCGAATTCCTATTAACACATTTGTCTCAGTACAGAAAGATGTAGTTAATATGCTGTTCTATACTAATAGGAATACCAATGCATACCAGTCTGACACCAAAACGAAAATTTTATGACATTCACCAGGTAGTTGGAGCCCTATAGCTAAGTAACTAAGAGCCCAATGTAATATGAACAGATCCTTATTCGTTTGGTAGATTACAAAAGCAAGCTTTCGAGATAGGTCTTATACAGTAAGAGGACAGGCTAATAAAAATAATTTGTCAGTTCTATGTAATTCTTTTTTTTTGTATTTTTTTTACTGAAGACTGGATTTTCACACACCAGTTGAAAAACCCTACTGGAGAAAGATCTGACCAATTTATTAAATCTACATTCACACTGCCTTATCCATTTTGCAGTCTAGATACCAGCCATGTGCATCCCGCACTTTTCGTGGGCCCTATTGTCAAAATGCCTATCCTTGTCCGCAAAACGGACAAGAATAGACATGACTTTAGCGTTAGAAAAAAAATTATAATCAGGATATCCACTTTATACTCTCATCTGTCAGCCTCGTTTAGAATTAATGGTCACCTGTCCAATGGGACCCGGCAGGGTTGATCCCTTTCTCCCCTTATATTTGTCCTCACCATGGATACCCTTTTACAGCATTTTTGACACCCTGATATTCACAGTGTTAAGATACATGGTCAGGCACACACTATGGTAACATATGCTGACGACCTTCTTATCCTTACCTTGAACTCAGACACTGTCTTCCAAATATTGTCACAGATTTTTGATAATTTCCAAACCCTGTCCAATTTTAACAAACTCCACTAACTCAACAGCCCTCAATGTCTCCTGTCCATTGGCTAAGGTAGACCGAGCTAAATTAAACGCTGAGAAAATTACTCCCCTTTGCTTCACCAGACTGACCGCACATTGCAGTCGTGGAAGATCCCCTACATATCCTGGTTAGGACGCATGAATCGAATTAAAATGACGACTGTCCCCAAACGGTTATATTTGTTCCAATGCAACTTTACCTCATTGGCTCCTTCTTTGCAAGCCTTCATAGATGAATGTTGCAATATGTTTGGGGTACAGTGGGTCACAGGATTGCTTTTAGGACTTTCAGGAGACCCAAACAATTAGGTGGATTGGGATTTCCAGACGTTGAGATACTATATCACTCTGTCCAACTAGCAAGAATCATTAACTGCCATAAATGTCATGCCCATGACCCAGTTGTTGGTTTTCATAGGGATAGACAGGACTACCCTCATTGTGCCTAATGTTCTAACTAAGGCATCTCTACATGCGTGGAGATTGTGGACTACATCCAAGACCCTTAAACTTGTGTCTAAAATATATAAAATGTTGCTTGTAACTAACTAAACTTATTAGTAATTTTCTTCCAATAAGATTCCCGAATATACAAATGTGTGACGATGCAAGAGACATCTTATAAGCTGGTCAGTCTTTGGTATAAAATACCGGTTATCTCCATACTATTAGTCCCTTGGTCTCGTCCACCTGCTGGAGATGTTTAAGTCAGGTTTCTCCCATATCTGGTGGGAGTGCAACTTCATCAAGCCTTAATGGAACACAATGAAAAGTATATTGGTAAGGTTCTGTCCGAATTCCCCTAAGGTGACCCCTTTAGTTATTTTCCTCAACCTGCTACCCTCCACTCCCTCAGCATTCAATAAAGCTCTGTGCTTTCAGTTGTTACTGGTAGCCAAAGCTATGATACCTTTGCATTGGAGACAAACAGAGCCTCCTTCAATATCTCATTGGCTGCAGAAAGTCAAACAGGTGGCTAGGTTAGAGGAAATTAGTTATATAGCACTCAGATACTTTCGGAAATGCAAGTCCATTTGGGAACCTTGCATTATTTTCGCTAACGGCCCAGATATATTATTATATCTATAGTGGCAAATGTCTGCTTAGTAGTGTCCTTATACCATCCTGATGGAGTTTCATTCCCCGCGCATTCTCTTAGTCCTTTGAGCGTGCTTTCATTATAATAAAGATATTTCCCTGACACTCTATAAACGCTCCTGGGATTTTGCCTAGGCTCTCCATATACTTCTCTGTTATTTTCATTTAAAAGGGGTTGTCCGGGTTCAGAGCATTTTCACCCAGGCAGCCCCCTGATATGAGCATCGGCGCATCCCTTGCTCTGTGCTGTATCGTTTATTTTTACTCTGCTAGGCGGAGTTGCCAGTAACGTCACCGGCACTGATGAACAGGCTTTAGCGCTGCCCTACACGTTTTACAGGTTAGAGCAGCGCTAAAGTCCGCTCATTAGTGCCGGTGACGTCACCGGGCTTACTGCTAGGCAGAAGCCTCAGTCTAGCTTTACCCATGGAGAGCCCAGTACATCAACGGAGCTCTAGAAAAAGACTTTGTCCTGCGCGATACAAATGAGGAGGGTTGCCTGGGTGAAAATGTTACTGTTACCATCAATGTCTTTGGTAATGACATTTCTTACTAATCCTCACATAAGGTTGATTTTTGCATCTATGATGAATATGGATCTATGCAAATGTGTTATGCACTTGTTTTTATAACCTGTCGAGAAAAAGAGATTTGACAAAATGGACAAGAATAGGACATGTTCTATTATTTATGGCACAGCTGAATGGATGCGGCAGTAATCCGGGTAAGATACTGACAATGAAAAAGCAGTAACTGAACTACTTTTCTATATGATATTCTTATCGAGACAATAGCCTGTCCTAATATGTTGTATATTCTATACCCAGTCTGACTTAACAATGTGTTGTGAAATCCTTGCCCAGCAGACTCTGCATGTAATTAGACTGTCGAACCACTTGTGATGAAGCATTCTTTAACCTAGAGCAAATGATATGTAAGCTTGTTTTTGTACACCACGTTCAATTTTGGTTTCTACAATGCAGTCCTTAGATTACGGCATTAGCACAATCTCTGTCCTGCTCCGCAAATTTTGTTCCTTAACCCCACCTACTGCTACCCATTGACCAACTCTGTAACCAGTGAAGCACCACAGTCTCACCATGGAAAAAGCGCACCACCTCAAACCACCTACTGACCACAGACCACTCCGATGATGATCCTGCTGGATCGCAGACCACTCCGATGATGATCCTGCTGGATCCCCAGATGACAGCAAACGCTCTCTTCACGTGCCATATCGACACGTCCCCCTTTTTGTGTATAATATATTCGATATACTACCTGTTATTTGTCTGTGACGCACCTATTTGCGATATTATATGCACTAATTGATCCTATACCTTTGTGATTACCATATATTTATCTATGACACTTTGTATGCCTCTCCAGTTGCACTGAAGAAGGCTTCTCAGCCGAAAACGTTTTGACTGGAACCGCACTAAAATAAAAGCTTTGCATTGAAACTCAAGTGGAGTACAGGAGTCTTTATATACTACATTTATCCGGTTTGGGAACCATCTCCTAACACCCACGCTATCCAATTGGAGAACCATCCAACCTTTTATCACCACAGCTGAATGGATGACATCCGTGTGCTGTCTGCATTTTTTGTGGCCCCATAAAAATGAATGGGTCTACATGAAGCCTGCAAAAAAGGTGCACTGGACGTGGACCAAAAATATGTTAATGTGAAGGAAGCCTAAAAGTTGTACGTTTCTTCTGCTGTCAGAAGAGTGTGTGCCAGAACTAAAATCTACTCCAGCCATGCACTGGAGTAGACTTCTAGTGTAATGTGCGTCTCCTCCTGCCCCACTTGAGAAAATTGTCACAAAAAGCTAAAAAAATTGCAACTTTTTACCACAAGCAGGCGTGTCAAAACTTGTGACTTTTCTATACAAGAAAACTAACATAGTGCTATTATAAATAACCCTCAATTAGTCTTCAAAACGTTTTGGATGTACAAGGTTCATGTTGATGTGAGGAGACAACAAAGGAGAAAAAGATTCTTAGCTGACTCAATAGTTTGCACCTGTAAAAAGGTGGTATCATGCGACTACAATTCTAACCTAAATGCATTTAAGAAAGTCAAAGACCTCTTGCTTGAGACCCCCACCCCTTTATTGGCTGCTGCAGAGGGAGCTGCTACAGAACAAAGGTATGGTCAGTGCAAGGGAAATATATGACTGGCTGCAACTTCCCTGAATATTAGCAGTCGCTCGCCAGGAGATTCTGAAGATGGACTAATGATGATCAGCTGGTTTGCCAGACAGGCTTCAGCATAAAGTGGTTACCATGATGAAGCAACCCCTACAAACTCAAAAAGAAAGAAGATAGTATTCCTGTCTTCTTATGATCAATATCTAACTTGTGACTTTTTTTTTCTCCATCAAGTAGAAAGTACTCTACTGAATATTGGCACTACAATGCCTTTAAATCATTAGTATATAATTATTTTCACCGCTTGGAAGTCTATCGCTAATATGTAAATGATTAAAAGCATTTCATAGAATCCTGGTCCCTTGAGAAAGTCATCTGCTTAGACAGTTGCTATGACAATGGTAGAAGTTGTGCATGAAATTAAGACGACTAATTTTTGAGAGACTGCGGAATCATAAATGACTAGGCGAAGAGGCATCAACATCTGTGTGGATGAATTTATTAAGTAATCTCTGTATATTTTCTATGGGAATTTCATATAAATGCAATGCTATACACCAGGCATGCTCAACCTGCGGCCCTCCAGATGTTGCAAAACTACAACTCCCTTCATTCCCTGACAGCCTAATGCTATCATCCTAGAGAAGGGAATCGTGGGAGTTGTAGTTTTACAACAGCTGGAGGGCCTCAGGTTGAGCATCCCTGCTATACACCTTTGTGAGCTGTTCCAGGAGATGCTGTATGAACTATGATTTAGCTAGTAAAGCAAATCTCATCTTTGATTTTTCAAGCATTTTGCTCCTATGCTGCAAAACATAAGACAGTGTAATTCTAAGACAGGGAATAAGAGAGTATGGAGTTAGGACTGTGCATTTTTAAGCTTGGGTAACTGGGACAAAATAATCATGCTGTAACTACTAGAAATGGGAGTTACTGGATTAAAGAAAAAAAGGTCAGACGCGTAATGGCTGGAAAAACACGCTTTAAATGTTTTTTTCTGTAGATTTCAGTCACGTTCCCTATCACTTTTTACTCGGGTTTCTAGGAGTAAACACATCACCGCGGATACAGGATATCTATACAGTTTGCGCACTGCTCAGTATAACTTCTATATACCATGAGATCATCACATTCTGTGGTATTTTTTTTGTTTTATTTTAAAGAGAAAATGAATAAAAATAATATTAATAACTGAACCAAACAGTCACTGAAGACTTAAAAGGCACAAATACGTGCTCGGCTCATGTGAACAATTCTTCAGCATTTCAGATGGTCTAGAATTGGCTAGCACTATACTAGCAAATAAACAGGAGAATAAAAGAACACAGCCTATTCTGTAGCCAAAGAAGTTCAATCACAGCATGGCTCATAGTCCAAGCACGTGTTTGTAGATATCCCTAAACTTTGATGACAAACATAAAAAATAAACAAGTTCAAATTGTTGAACATAAGCAGTCTCATAAAGCAGGTTAGAGCTTAATAGGGAAGGGTAAATTTCAATTACATCCGAAATACAATAATGCGGGAATCCTGGTGTGGACAGTCTGTGAAAGAGCACATTTTCATCCACACTACAATTGCCAAGAAAAAAAAAAATAATAAACCACTTGAGGAGTCACATGGCAGAGCCTGGTGATCCAGAGTCTTGCAGAATTAGTTTGACAGCAGAGTCTATAAATAAAACAACAAAGTATATTTCATTCTCCGCTATTTTCAGTGGATTGCTTCTTTCTCCCTTATCTTTACAGGTCAAAACTGCAGGAACAAGGGCATATTTTCTAGCAGCTTCTAAGGTGAATATATAGAATAAACAGCTACAAGATAACTAAACATGTCCTAAGCAATTCACATATTAAACCAGATCTATCATCATACTATGCTGTCCTGTTCAAAAGGGTTCTGCACTGTGGACAATTCCTACTTAAAGAATTAGAAAGGTCCCTTGTCAATAAGCTGATCAGAAAGTGTTTCCCTTCTGGAATGCCCAGCAATCAGCTGTAACCTGAGCGGAAACTCCACAAGTGTACAGCTACCCTGCAGCACCACTAGAGGGGGTTGTCTCACTCCAGCAAGTGGCATTTATCATGAAGAGAACAAGCCACTTGCTAATGTATGGTTATTATCCATATTGCCTCCTTTGCTGGCTTTATTCATTTTTCCATCACATTATACACTGCTTATTTCCATGGTTACAACCACCCTGCAATCCATCAGTGGTGGACATGCTTGCACACTATAGGAAAAAGAGCCAGCCTCTCCGGCGGCCGGGACCATGGAAGCATGCATAGGCTGGTGCTTTTTTCTATAGAGTGCAAACACGGCCACCACTGATGGATTGCAGAGTGGTCATAACCATGGAAACGGGCAGTGTATAATGTGATGGAAACATGAATCCAGCCAGCAAAGGAAGCAATATGGTTAATAACCATACATTAACCATACATTAGTAAGTGTCTTGTATTAACTTTCTCTACATAATAAATGCTATTTGTTGAAGTGACAGAAGGGCTGCCTTCCTTCAGCAAGTGGAATATTTCATGTAAAGAAAATAAAGTTAGTACACACCACTTAGTAATAAATTATTATTGTCTATATTGTTTTCTTTGCTGGCTTGATTCACGTTTCCATGGTTAAGACCACCCTGCAATCCAGCAGCGGTGGTCGTGCTTGCACACTATAGGAAAGAAAAACTGCCTCTCAGGTGGTCGGGGCCGTGGGAGTGCACATAGGTCGATGCTTTTTCCACTGCTGCTGGTCTGCAGGGTGGCTGTAACCACTGGATATGAGCAGTGTATAATGTGATGGAAAAATCAATCAAGCCAGCAAAGGAAGCAATATGGATTGACATTAGTGCCTTGCATTAACTTTGTCTATCAGTGATTGAGAGCCCCCTAAAATTATATGGCCAAATTTACAAATCTGAGGCGGAGGGGGGTAGTCTGTCAGAGCCTGCTGCTGCAGAGTGTGATCTTGTGAAATACAGCAAATCTTGCATAACCATGCTATGTACTCGTATACTGCGGGGACAGTATCTCACTATGACAATTCTTAGAAGTACAGACAATAGTCTATAGGCTCAGTCTGTAACTCTCAGCTTTACATTAATGAGAGCTAACACACACTCATTTAATCTGAAATCTTATCAAACTGATCAGAATTTGTCTTAAAGGAACTCGGCCATCTCGGACTGTTAACTACGGTACATTAAGGGTCCTCTTAAGGTACGAGTAGATGATTGGTACGATTGAGCGATGAACAAGTCGTTTCTTGGTGTAGTGAACATTTCAACAATGACCCTTTAGACCAGGGATGCTCAACCTGCGGCCCTCCAGCTGTTGTAAAACTACAACTCCCACCATGCCCTTCTGTAAGCTGATAGCTGTAGGCTCTCCGAAAATGATGGGAGTTGTAGTTCTGCAACAGCTGGAGGGCCACAGGTTGAGTATGCCTGCTTTAGACTCTCCAATTATCGCTCAGTAAATCGTAATTTTGATCGCATATTCCATCGTTCGTAAAGCAGACAGTTGCATTTACACAAAGCGTGAGCTTAAACACACCCACAGTGTAATCATCTGTAATCGTGCCTGCAGTGAACGATTCCTGTTTACTCGTATGAAATAGCCAACGTCCAACAATTTTTGTGGACGTTACAAATGATTGAACCAACAAGAAATCTACCGATTGTCAGTTGTCACTCTTTCGTTCATTGCTTTTACACTGCTCTATAATATTGCAGTTTTTCTCGATTTAATCTTAATTTACACACTAATCGCCTCGTGTAAAGATACCTTTACACTGATAGATGTTGGGCAGTCAACGACAATGACATACAACTTGATCGGTGCCTGTTTATAGTGTCTTTCGTAGTGAAAGGGGGATGAATGATCTTAATTAAAACTATTTGTCCCCAATTACCGTATTTTTCGCTTTATAAGACGCACTTTTTCCCCCCCAAAAGTGGGGGGAAAATGGCAGTGCGTCTTATAAAGCGAACACTGCCATGTTTACTTTGGTCACGCTGATACATCGCAAGCCGCGATGTATCAGAGGGGTGGGAGGAGGGGACGGAGGCTGGCAACACTCGCAGCGGGGCCCGATGCAGTCACTGTACTGTAATACATCGGACCCCGCTCACGGTAATTATCACATGTAAAGTCTATAATCTTCAAGCAGTGTCTCTGCTTTAAACTAGGGCAATCCTCTGTAGTGCAACTCACTATGAAAGCGGCAGGCAGAGCGGCAGCGTAACCTCGCGATTCTCACTCATTAATGCTCCTCCCACTTCCTTCCCATGAATGAGTGAGAATCGCGAGGTTACGCTGCCGCTCTGCCTGCCGCTTTCATAGTGAGTTGCACTACAGAGGATTGCCCTAGTTTAAAGCAGAGACACTGCTTGAAGATTATAGACTTTACATGTGATAATTACCGTGAGCGGGGTCCGATGTATTACAGTACAGTGACTGCATCGGGCCCCGCCGCGAGTGTTGCCAGCCTCCGTCCCCTCCTCCCACCCCTCTGATACATCGCGGCTTGCGATGTATCAGCGTGACCAAAGTAAACATGGCAGTGTTCGCTTTATAAGACGCACTGCCATTTTCCCCCCACTTTTGGGGGGGAAAAAGTGCGTCTTATAAAGCGAAAAATACGGTATATATATTTTTTTTATTTTTTATTTAAGTTTTAAAAAATAATTCCCATGCACTCCCTTGCCCCCTTACACAAAAGTAAGTTCAGCTTTGGTCTCATCTGACCAGAGCACCTTTTTCCACAGGTTTGCTGTGTCTCCTACATGGCTTGTGGCAAACTGCAAATAGGCTTGCTTTCAAAAATGGCTTTCTTCTTGCCACTCTTCTATAAATGCCAGATTTGTGGAGTACACGACTAAGGGCTCATGCACACAAATGTATTTTCTTTCTGTGTCTGTTCTGTTTTTTTACGGACCGTATACGAAACCATTCATTTCAATGGGTCCACAAAAAAAAAAACGGAAGGTACTCCATGTGCATTCCATTTCCGTATGTCTGTTTTTCCGTTCCGCAAAAAAATAGACCATGTCCTATTATTGTCCGCATTACGGACAAGGATAGTACTGTTCTATTAGGGGCTAGCTGTTCTGTTCCTCAAAATACGGAATGCACACAGACGTCATCCGTATTTTTTACGGATCAGTGTTTTTTTTTGCGGATTGCAAAATTCATACGGTCGTGTGCATGAGGCCTAATAGTTGTCCTGTGGACAGATTCTCCCGCCTGAGCTGTGGATCTCTGCAACTCCTCCAGAGTGAAGATGGACCTCTTGGCTGCTTCTCTAATTAGTGCTCACCTTGCCTGGTTTGTCAGTTTAGATGGAACAGTTATGTCTTGGTAGGTTTGCAATTGTGCCATACATACTCCTTGCATTTTCGGATGGTGGATTGAACAGTGCTCCATAAGATGTTCAGAACTTGGGATATTTTTTTTCAGTATGTAACCCTGCTTTACACTTTTCCACAACTTCATCCCTGACCTGTCTGGTGTGTTCCTTAGTTTTTATGACGCTAATTGATCACTAATGTTCTCTAACAAACCTTTGAAACCTTCACAGACAAACTATAGTTATACTGAGAATAAATTACACACAGGTGGAATCTATTTACTAATTAGATTACTTCAGAAGGCAATTGGTCACACTGGATTTTATTTTGGGGTATCATAGTAAAGGGGGCTGAATACAAATGCACACCACACTAAGTCCATTTACAAAAGATGATATCACTGGGCAGTAATTGGGAATTAATGTTAATAAGCATATTAGATCCCAATAATAGCTTGCACATTAGCCGCATTCACAGGCAATGATCATGAGGCCAGTATGAGGATTAAAGACTGTTACTTGGATAGGTCTGGAAATCCCATATAAATTAATGGAGCAGATAGATGTATGCCCAACTGGTCGCTCTATTAATTTCAGGGGGCTGCAGGGGGTACAGGTCCCATTCTTGTGATCAGTGGGGGTCCCAGCAGTAGAACCCCTACCAATCTAATAGTCATACCCTATCGTGTGGATAGGGGATAACAATGTTACCGGAATACCCTTTAATGAGTTTTCGTCTTAGCTTTCTTATGTGCATGTTTCCATTGTAAAGACAATTTCAGAAGCTGATGTTTAGTTTGGAGCACCATTTCCAGAAAGATGTCTACCCTCATTTCATACTATATAAATCTTAATGATAAAGCCACAAACAAATTATTACAACTTTGTAAATGACATCCAAAACATAATTTATTTTAAGTTGTTTTTTTTTTACCTTCACAAGGTTGAGAATTATAATTGGTGATCCAAATCTCTGAAGCATTTGGTCAAAGTGATAAGCAGCAACATGTGCATATGGATCTGCTTGGTCCACTGTGTGAATAAGTGCACAAATATAATATTATCATTAACTATAGACATCTACACACTTCAATTACACAGCAGGCTTATGGATCATTATATAAACTACTGTTTAGATCTACACAAGCTAATATATCTGTTTGGTATGTGAACTACAATTTCCTAATGCACTTTCATTAGCTGAATTACCCCTGCTGCAATAAAAAGCAATCTTCACATAGTAAAAAGTAACTAGAGGGAAAATTAATTCTCATGTTGCAACCTCTAAAGCCCATCAGCATTATAATAGTACAGAGTGGCATTTATGGTATTTTACAGCTTGACTTTGGACTGCAGGCTTTAAAATAGACTACAGACAAGATCCTCTCAATTTCACTGCACTAACTGAAGACCACTTTTTGCTTGTAACAGTATGAAAAGTAGTGTGGGACCACAGATCTTTGAGCCGCCCAGAGGAAATCATTCTGAAGGCCCAACCTATACCTATGCAAAACCTGTGCATGCCCTACTGAAAAGTGATTTGCTGTAAAGTCAGTTCAAAATAAAGAGGGGGCCATTATTGTTTCAGAGATTTGGCTTGCCAGAAGAACTTTGGTACTATATCATACAATGTACTTATCCACTATTAGGGATTGTTCACTATTTTGTCCACTAAAATGATGGAAAACATGACAGAATCCTGATGGACCCCATTGTGGTCAATGGTATCAACTGGGTACCGTTGGTCTCAGTTATGTGATCCAATAAGTTTGCAAAAAGTTTTTGCTGTTCCAGTAATGGAACAGGAGAGTAAAATTCCTGATGGAAATATGAACTAAGCCTAATCTTTAAACTAAGAGGTTATATCCTGAAGTTGAAAATCTGTAGTTTTTAAAAAAAAATCTGTAATGTTTATTGTCAATGTTATATACACACAAAACACGTATAAACTGTAACATAAAATTGGTGTCATATCCAGAATAAAGTACATAAGAAGAAAAAGACAATTTCTATATAAAGGACAATAGGACATTCTCAAAGTGTAGGTTTCAAACCTGATGATATAAAAACCAAAAGTTTCATATGAAGAAATAAAAGACAATACCACAGACGAAAGACTGAAACAATAGGGAAGGGGAAATGGTGGACAGAGAAAGTAAAAGTAAGTAAAATGCATGCATCATAGGGGATCAGATAGTTTGTAACAAAGTAATTGTCCCATGGGGCCCACACATTGTCAAAGAAGTCCACTCTGTTGGGGAGGAGAGCTGTAAGGTGTTCCAGACTGAGCTCAAGGAGCCGATGGACGTTTCGAACTGCTAGCTATAAGGCATCTAGCAGCAGTAAGAATTTGCCAGATTAAACTATTGTAGCATTTACCCGAACAAACAAGGAGGATGTTAAAGGGGTATATGCCACTTGGTTAAAGTTATCCCCTATCCACCGGATGGGGTATAATTATCAGATCAGTGGGGGTCCTACCCCTGGGATCCCAAATGATCATGAGAATGGGACCCCCGTACCCCCTGCAGCTGCCCTGAAATGATAGGAGTGGCCGATCACACATGCATGTGGCCGCTCCATTCATTTCTATTGACGTTCAGGACATAGCTGTCACGGCCTATGGTGTATGCTGTAACACTGTTGCCACACTTGCGGTTGCCCGCGGCAACATGTTGCTGTGAAAGCATGCGGTGGCAGTGTCTCGGCCTTCTGGGTGATTGCTGTGACATGGTTGCCACGCATGCGGTTGCCGGTGGTTACGTGTTTGGTATGCTTGTGTGTGCACTTCCCCTTTAAGTTGTAGCCTCCCTCTGTCTGGTGCTGTAAGGGTTAACTCCCTGAGTGGGTGTGGTCACTAGGGTTTTATCCCCTGTGGATCCCTGGCTGGAGTCAGTTGTACTTCAGCTGTCGTTGGTGCTGGAGCTCTGCTCCAGTCCAGGATGTTTCATCTGTCCAGTGAGGGCCTCCCTTGTGGTCATCAATGTCATCCCGGTGTCTGCTTCCCTTCCTGTCCCTATTTGTATGAAGTGGGTTAGGTTCAGGGTGTTTGTATGTCTAGTTTGGTGTTACATGTCTGGTGGTGTTTGGTGTCCAGCATGTTTGCTAGATATTCCCCTGTCTCATGTTTATTGCAGCTATGGCTGTCCTGGGTTCCTGTGTGGTTTGTGGTGTGTGCTGTGTCCTTTTAATGTTGGTGTGGACAGCAGCACTAGTGCACGGGTTCCAGTTAGTGTGTCTGTGGCAGGTAAGTGTGTTATTGGTTTCGCTTACCTGCCATCTCCTTATGTTGTATGTGTTCCCCTCTCCTTGCAGCCTGGCCTCAGATAGAGACTCCTGTTCCTCCATGACTGGGATGAACTGGTCGCCTCTTTCCTGCTCCTTGGTGAGGGATTACCAGCGTACACCATAGGCCGAGACAATAGCTGAGTACAGCACTAAACTATCTCTGGAACTCCTATAGAACTATCTCCGGAACTCCTATAGAAATAAATGGAGCGGCCGCATACATGTGCGACTGGCCCCTCCAGTCATTTCAGGGTACCTGAATGAGTACGGGGACCCTGTTCTCATGATCGTTAGGAGTAGGACCCCCACCAATCTGAGTTATTCCATATCCTGTGGATAAGGTATAACTTTAACCAACCGGAATACCCCTTTAAAGAGGTAGCTAAAGGGGTCAAGATGAATGTCTACCCTTAATGCTTGGCTTATAAGACGAAAATCTTTTTTTAAATATTTCAAGATATATTTTTCACGATTAACAGAAATTCCCCAAATCATCTTCTATCTCTCTAGAAGATACAATGCTCTAATGAACGGTTTCACATTTAAAGGCACATCAGGGATTTTACAAAGTACTTCGCAATCATAGTAATGACAAAATGCATTCAATATTTCTTTCATCAGCACCATTGTGTTTGTGGTTTAGCTACATTAAGCTGCATTTCATTTCAAATCATTAAAATTTCAATGTTTCTATATCCTTTTCAAAAAGTCTTAAAACTTGTCATTGTAAAACAACTTTCATTTATGTTTCTCTTAACCCACACAAATACGACTCTTGCCATCACTAATTCTTGCTTTAACAAACCCTAAAACTAATAAATAATCTTCTCTCTCCTCCCACAGTTTACAATACTCATAAAAGAACTCACCATTGTAACATAACTGTTTTACTCCCCGACACCTGCTATGTTGTCTCTTTGAATGCCTGTCTACCTGTAACTCACCTGTTATGGTCTTGTAAAAAGGGATGCAAATCAGACACACAGCTAAACAAAATGGTAGAAGCATCAACAAATGAGCAATTTTATTTTCTTAAACTCTAGCTTTCTTTGTGTATTCTTTCTGTTATTGTGCATTGAGACCTTGTCTATTGCCATATCAACTTGAAATATATGTAACCTCATGGGTCTAGCTATTTTCTTAGTAAAGTAGATGACTTCTCTACATGTCTTCACTAATCCCTTTCTGTTAATATCCTTACTTTTATTATGAATGACTTCAAAATGCCATAGGCAACAACAACTCTTAATTCCACAAAATCTTTACAGCAAAGGTTTGCATAGAAGTGGAAGTGCGCATGTCGGAAGACCGTGTCGCCCACTTTGATGGGACTGACTGATGGAACGCTGTCTGTCTATTCTGGGAGTATGTGATAAATCCTGGTTGTGGAATACCCCTGCTAATGAAGCCCCATGATTTTTTTTTAAGTCACATGACAATTAGAGTATAGCATACGGAAAGTCGCTGTATAGACCTAATCTAGTTTTGTAATTTGTTCCTGCGTGAGATCCTGAGTAGCAACGACTGCACTGAGAACACTTCAGTTTAGACATTTCCTAACATTCTTTCTGACAGTGGACAAAATCTTTTAAATGAAACACAAGACATAGAAAAAAAAATCCTTGCAATTTGTCCTCTAATCTTTCAGTTGATCCTATTTTCATGCATACTGCAATATAATCTTAGAAATATCTATAGACATCTTCTATACAGTGACATGAAAAAGATTGGCACCGCTGGTCAAAATTACTGTGCACACTTAAGCAAGTTGAAGATGAAATGATCTCCAAAAGGCATAAAGTTAAAAATGAAACACACATTTCAACATTTAACAGTGTATTATTTTGGTTTTGTGCACTTTAGAGTTGAAAAAAGGAAAGGAGTACCTTGCAAAAGTATGGGAAACCAAGGAGATTTGAGCACCTAGATAACTTTGATCGAGGTCTAAGACCTTAAATAGCCTGTTAGAGTTATTGCTTGTTCACAGTCATTGTTAGGAAAGGCCCAATGATGTAAATTTCAAAGCTTTATAAATATCCAGACTCCTCTAATCTTGTTCCAAAAACAGCAGCCATGGGTTCTTCTAAGCAGCTGCCTAACACTCTGAAAATGAAACCGGTTGAAGCCCACAAAGCAAAAGGCTATAAGAAGATAGCAAAACATTTTCAGGTTACTATTTCCTCAGTTCGAAATGTGATTAAGAAGTGGAAGTGAACAGGAACAGTGGAGGTCAAGGGAAGGTCTCAAAGACCAGAAAAATTTGAGAGACTGCTGCTCATAGGATTGCAAGAAAGGCAAATAAGAACCCCTGCTTGATTGCAAAAGACCTTCAGGAAGATTTAGCAGGCTGTAGAGTTGTGGTACATTGTTCTACCATTCAGTAAAACATGCACAAATATGGCCTTCAAGGAATAATTCATCAAAAGCTCCTCTGCGTCCTCACCACAAAATATCAGAGTCAGAAGCATTTTGGAAACAATTCCTGCGGACCAATTAGGTTAAAATAGAACTCTTTGGACAAAATGAGCAAGAGTATTTTTGGAGAAAAAAAGGGCAGAGAATTTCATGAAAATAACTCCTCTCCAAACATTAAGCATGGGGGTGAATCAGTCATGCTTTGGGGCTGTGTTGCAGACAATGGCCTGGGGAACATTTCATGGGT